>NC_090440.1:403556742-403888409 GCF_031143425.1 Pleurodeles waltl
GCTGAATCATATCTCTTATGGGTACTATTGGCCCAGGCCTGTTTAATGAACTCCGCAGCTTGTTGCGAAACATCTGGGGCATTCCACCTCGACCTGAAATTAACAAGGCTAGAAGTGTTAACTTCCCTGACAAGCTCAGAGGATGTTGAAGGCCCTCTGGACTCAAAAGAAGATTCGGACGAGGAGGAATCAGAAGAGGAGAGGCACAGGCTAAATGAAGCGCACTGGGGAACCAAGGCTGTGCTCTCCAAAACGGAGTCACCAGAACAATTTCTGTTTTCTGTCTACGCACTTGAGACAGAACTCTGGCAATCATCAGAAAAGGAGGAAACGCATAACCTCGAAACTGGGACCAGTCCTGAAGAAAGGCATCTGTCTTTAATGCATAAGGGTCTGGACGCCAACTGTAAAAGTTTTGAATTTGGCAATTGAGTCGTGAGGCAAACAGGTCCACTTCGCAATTGTCCCATTCCTTGACTATCTGAGCAAAAATCAGAGGATCCAATTTCCAGTCGCTGGAATCTGATAGGTATCTGGAGTTCCAGTCTGCTATGATATTCTGGTCCCCAGGCAGGTATTCCGCTATGACTACTAAACGCTGAGTTAGGCAATAATGCCAGAAGTCGTTGGCAATCTCCACCAGGATTCTGGACTTAGTGCCTCCTAATTTGTTGACATACCTCACTGCTGATATATTGTCCATCCGTAATAGTATGCAACAGTCTGTTTTCTGCGGGGAGAGGCTCTTTATGGCAAATCAACCCGCTAGAAGTTCCAGACAATTGATGTGAAGGGATTGTTCCCATTCTGACCATCTGCCCCCGTCACTAGGGAGTTGCAGCGAGTTCCCCAACCCCATCTGCTGGCATCGGATTCTATCACTACCTCCGGGCGAGAGCCGGAAATCGCCCTGCCATTCCAAGCTTCCATGTGATGAAGCCACCATTGAATTTCCGATCTTACTTCGGTAGTCAATGGGGTTTGTTCCGAATAACTCAGACCCTGTTGTAAATGTCTGATCTTGAGCCTCTGAAGTGCTCGATAATGTAGAGGTGCAGGGAATATCGCCTGAATAGATGAAGCTAATAAGCCCACTTTTCTGGCTATGGTTCTCAATGATACGGTCTGGCAGATTAAAACCGATCTCAATTCCCTCTTGATGTTGCGTATCTTCTGAGAGGGAAGAAGAAGTTGACATAAAGTGGAATTTATCTGGAATCCCAGAAACTCTATTATCTGTGAAGGTTTCAACAATGACTTCTCTGTACATTGATCAGGAAACCTAAATCCTGTAGGAGACTGATGGTCCAATCCAAGTGCGAGATTAAGACTTGAGGGGACTGAGCCATCAGCAGAATATCGTCCAGATATATAATCAATCTGACTCCCTTGGTTCTGAGGCATTCCATCACTGGTCTCAGTAACTTCGTGAAGCACCAAGGGGCTGACGATAGACCGAATGGGAGTGCCAGGAACTCCAGGCATTGACCCTTCCACTGAAATTGTAGAAATCTCCTGTGGGGAGGAAAAATTGAAATCGACAAATAGCCATCTTTTAGATCCAGACGCACCATCCAATCCCCTTCTAACAGGATGTCCCTTAGCATGTGGAGACCCTCCATCTTGAAGTGTCTGTATAGGATCCACTGGTTGAAATCCTTTAGGTTCAAGACTAAGCGGTGACCTCCTCCCTTTTTGTCTACTACAAAAATAGGGCTGAGGAAACCGAAAGGATGAGGGGAAGCAAATTGTACGGCTCCTTTGTCTAAGAGAGCTTGCACTTCTTTGTCTATAAAATCTTGATTTGCTTGGGAAAAACACATTAGTAATGGAGGGGAGAATTGTTTGGGGGTACTGACAAACTCCAGTCGAAATCCCTCTACCGTTTGGAGAACCCATGGATCTCTGGATATCCATTTCCAATTTTTTAAGCAAGATGCAATTCTGCCCCCAAGTTTGACCTGAGAAAAATGAATAATGCTCACCTGTGAAACTTGAGTCTTGAATGGCTTCTTGTTGCCCCCTGCGATGGCCCCTGCGGAAGCGGGGTCGACCCCCTCTGGGTCACGTGGGGTAGAAGGTGGAGTCTTGATCTCCGTACCAACCACCTCTGCCTCTAGGGTAGTAGTTTTGGGGACTGTTGAAGAAGCTGCGGCCAGACATACGTCCCCCATAACAACCGGCCCTGCCAAAAAGGCCTCGTTTGAAAACCTTCTTGAGTGATATTTGTGCTTTGTCAAGAGAAGAAAAAGTGGAGCAGAACTTGGCTAGGTCTTTGATGAATGAGGATCCAAAGAGCAGTCCTTCAGCCGAAGGTCTCGCTTCTGAGGACGCAAGATCCAATAATTTGGGATCAATGTGCATAAGCATTGATTTCCTTCGCTCTGCTGAAATGGCACAGTTAGAATTTCCTAATAGGCACACAGCTCTTTGTGCCCACCCAATAAGGACATCGGTGTCCACCGGAGAACCCGATTCTTTGGCTACATACGCCAATTCCAGGATCTTAGTCAAAGGACCTGAAAGGTCCAATAGTTTGTCTTGGCAGCTATGCCATGAGCGGTCTAAACCTTTTTTGGGTTCTTTAGTGAATTTTTTCATGAAGGTGACCATGGTGGGGTCTATCTCTGGAGTCTCCGAAACCTTGCCCTCCAGGTCAGGTCTGGGGCACTCCGCTTTCAGGCGTGACCTAACTTCTTTATCGAAACTTTTTCGCAAATTAGCTTGAATATATTGCGCTACTTCGGGAGGGGGAACCCAATTGGAGGACCTGGGATGAATAATTTCTGTAGGATCAAAGTCCAGAACCTGGAACGGGGGGGGGCATTTTTTTTACTTTTCTTACTCGGTACAGGTACATCAGAAACATCTGAGTCGTCAGAGGAGGAAGTTTTATCAGAGGAAGAGGTAGAAAGGGGTGTTCCTTTTTTCGAACTGTAATTGTGTTCGCCACTGCGTTTTTTCCAAAGTTTCTCGAAAGCGTCAGCATGGATAGCACTGACCTCTGCTCCTGGTTCCAGATTTGTTGCTTTATCTTTTACTTTTTTAGTTTCTTGTTGTCCCTGAGACCAACCCTGTGATCGGGCGAGGTCAAATATTTGCCCAGAAAATGGGCCCAGAGCTCTCACTAGAGCATCATTAACTGATTGTTGGACCCTGGTATAAAGGGCTTCCACCAGATCAACTTCAAGTTGATTGCCCAACTCCTCTGTGTAGTACTCGGCTTCTTGCTCTTCCCATTGAGCCATGGTTCAATAGAGCAGCAACAGTATTGAGGAGGAAATTATTTTAACAACAAGAATCCAACCGGGGGAGTGCAAAAACCCCAAGTTCAGGCCAGGAAAAAGAGCCCTTAAATTAAAGTGTGGAGGGAGCCACCTGAAATGCACTCTAGGCAGTAGCCTGGTCTTTATTTTACAACCCAGACAGCTTTTTTAATCTGCTGGGCGTCAGGGAGCAAGTTCTAATTGCAGGAAAAAGGCACAGACGAGCACGCAGCACACACAAGCCGATCGATTTCCAAATCTGGAAAGAGATCGGCTCGCTAATGTGTGCGCGCGCGTGTGTGCGCTAAAAATAGAAAAGAGACTGCCCGAGGGCAGCTCAGCTCCCGCTCCACAAAAAGTCGGGCTGCATTTACTGGCAAAACGCCAATAATACTAAGCACGAGGGCGCTTAAGCAAATACCATAAAAGCGCGCTGAATCGCGACGCTTATCTAGGCAAATTACATAATCTAAAACACTCTTAATACATCGATAATACAGGAGAGAAAATAAATGTGTACTTATCTGCTGCGAAGCAGCAATGAAAGAGGAAGTGACTTCATAGGTCAAAGGACTCGTAGCAGAGGACATGGACGGTGATTGGACCATGTGACAGGATGTTAGGCATCCTGGGAGTTTTTTCTGTTACTTGTATTTGATTGGCTGCTGTTTAAGTCAGTAAAGAAAGAGAAAGCATAATCGGAGCCTCCGGTCCTGACATAGAATTAAAAAGCTATCCACTTATTAAACACTAGTTTCTTTCTACTATCAATAGACATCCACTGTTCAAGACCAAAGCAGAGTGCTTTAATTTTAACTTAAGCACAATTTCTTTGTTTTTACTGAGACATATTTCTGGGATTACTCTGCCATTCCGAAACGTTCCTCTCAAAGATATTTCTCGAAACTAGCATTTCTCCTTAAACAAGTTTCCAGAATTAAAAATGTACATCTCCACCCAAACAACCGAAGACCGCTTCACTTCTATGCCTCTGCTGACGTGACTGTCCCGTTGAAATCCAGTGATTGATGAGAAATATGGGTAGATCGTTACCTGCTTATCCCCCTTGTTAAAATGGCAGCCGAGAGTTACCGCAGTCTTGTAAAATCTCGTTCTTATGGGGCTGTGGGAAAGGCTTCCAGTCCCATGCAAACTTCATAGGGTAGACTGACAAGTTCACCATCCTTTCATTACAAAGTGTGCCTTTCTGCACACATGTATTGCAGGTTTCATCTGAGATGGCCTTTTAATGTGAGGAAATGGATGACGTTTCCAAAGGTCACAAGCTCTCAAGGTGGCGCAGATCCTGAAAACCATTGTTTATAATAGACTGACAGTTATTGCTGGCATTTTACATCAGTTATTCGTCACTTCCGGTACATGCCATTGTTCATTCGTTAAACAGTTACTCCATACCAAATCTGGATGGCCCTCCACTTCCAGTATCTTTTTAATCACTTTAGCTTATATGAGAAATGGTGCATTATACTACTCAGGTTTAGTCTTGAACTTGTTGGCTGAATGTCAGGGGCACAAAGAAGGAGGCAAAAGAATATACCACACATGACTGATCAATTTAAACCATCTCATGGTGGCCTTTTCTAATCTGCACGTAAACTCCCAAAATAGGACCCAGGCTCCTTAATTTGGATACCATGAGGGAAACAAGGGTGAAATGTATGCCCTGCCGGTGGTATTTGTATAGTTCATTTAAATAGTTTATTGAGATCTCCGGTTTGGCTAAAAGTAAGGCTTGTCTCAGAACTGCAACCAGCAGCTGATGTCCCATCAGTTCAATATAGATTCTTTTGATTACACACAATATTTGATACTGTGACAACATGCAGAAAACCGCATCCTATGGGTTTTAACAAGCATTTATAAATATATTAATGATTTAATTTACAAAAACTCATTCTATAAATATTGCAGGAGAAATAAAATATAGAGTGGATATAACAGGAAAAATGACCCCAAGACTTCCCTTTGCGTCCGCTGTGACCACGTCCTGGAGGAGCAGTTTAACAATTAGATGGTGTTATGGCCCACTCCAGTACACAAATCCCAATCCAATGCCAAAAACAGTAGCCTTAAATTTCTGAAAAAAAAACTTACATTCATTTCTTTGAGTTCTTTTAGGACATTATGGGCCTCATTATGAGTTTGGCGGTCTGACTGTAAGACTGCCGCAGTGGGGGCCGCCAAAAGAGCACCATGTTGTTGGTCATACAGACTGCTGTATTACAAGTCACACAGCCAAGCCCGCCAAAAGAAAGCCAGAATCTGGACACCGCTAGGATTCAGGAGGGTGGGAAAGAGGCGGTCTCATCATCAGCACCCCCAGCCCACCAAAAAGTCACCGAACCTATTATGACCCACAAATCATGATAGCGGTTCTGCTATGGTGGAACACCAATGGTAGTGCAAACCAGCACGGTCAGCAGTCACCACAGTAAAACACCACACCACATAGGATAGTTTGAAAACCACTCACCTGACACAGATCCACACATCCGACACACCTAGACACTGCAGTATAAAGCACACCCCATTGCACCCAATAACCATTTGCAACCAGAACACCATCCACAGCTCAGAAAACGCTGCACTAAAATATCTGTATCAATAGATTAGGCACCCCAACGCACTTCACATTGCACACATCACACACCTGCACAACACAAACACAACAATCATAACCCCACACATTAGACATCACTGGTCATCCACTCACATCACAGCACCCACACTTTATCACTAAAACGATTTCACTGTTTTTTTCACATCCTTACCGTCCTGTCCACTAGTACCATGTCCCCACAAAAATATCCCCATTTTACAGAGGAATTGAGGGTCATGGTGGATGAAATCATCAGAGCAGAGCCATGCCTATTTGGAGCACAAGCCCAGCAAACATCCATTGCCGGAAAATTGAGATGTGGCAAAGACTAGTCGACAGGGTCAATTCTGTAGGCAACTATCTATACTCAAGGGAGGAATGCAGGAAGGTGCCTGGCTGTCCCCTGGATGCCCCTACCTGTTGTGGTTACATGGCAGTCAGAGTCGAGTTGGGGCAACACTTTTTTCCTTTGTGCATTGTCTATTCATTTGTATGGGCCTGCCAATGGCCTTGGACTCCTAGGTTTTTGCTATGAATATTTTAATATATTATAACCAACCAGTTGTTGGTTTTCTGGTTACATCTTTGTCCTGCATTTCCTTTCCTATGTTTGGGTTGTTCCTGGCTGACATTGGTTGTTTCCCAGTGTTTGTGTGTGTGGTGCTTATGCTTCCTGTGTTGCCTGAGCAGTATGTGAGGGTGTGTGCAGTGTTTTTGTCCCCCAGGGATAGGGTGTGTGTTGTGTGATGGGAATAAGTATATTGCTGATATGTTGTTGGGGCATGTTTGTGTTGACATGTGTTTGTTGTTGTAGTGTGTGGCTTTCTGTGCTTTGACTCTGTGAGTGTGCGTGTATTGTTTATGTAATGATAGGTACGATGTGCTGTGTGTGTGGGTGGGTGTGTTGATTGCTAAATTGGATAATGGTGTAATTGTGTTTGTTTGCTCCTAGTTGATTGTTCATTGTGTTGTATGTGTGAGGAGTCCATGGCCAGTGTCAGTTGTCATTGCTTGACAATGTGTTGTTGATTGTGCAGTTGTGGTGTGGATGTGACGTGTTGGTGTGTTGTATGGGATAGTGTGAAACTAGGCCTGTGCTGCTGTGCGTAAGTGTGTGTTCTTGATGTGTGTTGTGTGTGCTGGCTGCGGTGTGCGTGCTGTGTATGTGTGGGTGTATTTGTTGCCGAATGTGTGTGTGTCACTGTACTGTTACGTGTGAGTATGGCCCTCGCACCCCCCTTCCTAAGGTATATTATATGTCTATGCAAATGTAGCCAATATACAAATGTAACAGGTAAGTGTGTGTGTACTTACGGTTGCTGTCGTCCTCGTTGACGCTGATTCTCTTGTCTTTCAGCGAGCAGGAGAAGTGGGGTGACGTCTAGTTGTGGTTCCATGGCAGCTCCGGATGAGTATGGCTCCTGGGAGGTGAGTGTCTCCTTTTATCCAGTTTGTTTCCACCTGAGTTTCAGTGATGGTCTGACCGCAGCGGAAAGGTTTGGCTGTGTGCAACATCGTAATGAGTCTGACAGAAACATGGTCTCAGCCGGCCTTTTGGTGGCTCCAATCATCCACATTGGTCTGACCGCACTGGTGGTGCTTTGTATTCGTTGGCATCACCGCCATACTCATAATTTGGCAGTCCTCCCCACCAGCCTGTAGGCGGTCTGACCGCCACCGCCAACATGGCGGTCCTCGGACCACCAAAGTCATAATGAAGGCCTATATGTCTGCCTGCAATTTTCTCAAACATTGAAGTGTCTTGCCAGGAATTTGACCATTGGATCAGATGGTTTACAAATACCTTCTTTCTGCTTCTTGATGGTCGGAATGGCTGGGAAACAAGCCCCTTTCACAGGCACTCTGCTGCTTCATTGGTTTTACAAATTATGACTATGAAGCTATATTTTTCCTTGTTAGTGCTCTGTGAAGAATTGAGCACTAATCAAGAGTGTGCAGCTCTGTCTATAAAAATATTTATCTTCTCAGCCCTCCACTATCTTCCTCCAAGAACATGCCTTCTATGTTCACAGTAGGTCATATGCCAAGTAATCCTGGCATAAAAATATGGCGCTGGCCTGAAGTGCCAGTAGCGCGACGTGGGATTCTTCCCGGGACTTTGGCCTTTTGGTATTTATCAGTATTTGCGCCTATGGCCAGATTGATTATAATGATCGACCAATAAATGTTCCTAATAATGGATTTACTGTAATTACGCTTACTAGATTTGAAAAAAAAAAACAGTAGACGGACCAAGGGGGGCAAAACAGGTGTTGGCTCTCTGGCTCCTTATCCAAACGTCCACAACCTTTGTTTGAAATGGACATCAATAAATACCTTTGAACTTTAAGGTTCTCCGATCAAATGTCTACGATCTTTGGTTGAAGTGGAAATCAATAAAAAACTTGAATTCACTAAGTGGATTTTCAATCCTTCATAACTTCAAGACTATGACTAGGGGCAAAATTGGCCCTTACCTCATCTGATTACCCACGATATCATAGAAAAGGGCATTCTAAAAGGAAGAGAGAGTTGGGCCATGGAAATTTGATCTTTGGAATCATATGCCAAGTAAAGTCTGCTAACATTGCCGCTCTAACATTTTGCTCTGTTTACCCATCATACACAGACATTCTTACAAATAGATGTTAACTCTGTATTGTCCCGAATCCTTATTACTCTACTTTTAGGTGTTTCCAGATGTGTCTAGGCACCATCTCTACATACCACATGTGGCAGTTGAACCATTCAGGTACTAGCATCATGGACATCAAAAGGTGAAAGCTTACACAGCTAAGCTATCTTATCACATAAGCTGTCAATCAGTGCTGAGAAATGCCAAAAGCCTGAAACTTTGAGGTCGGGGTCCTTTTCTCCTTTTGGTAGCCCCTTCCTGATCTCTCCTCTCCAGGGTACCATTACAAAATCCCTTGGTCCCTATTTCCTATCTGCTTGGGTGGTGGGACTGGGAATAGTCACATTTGTAGAAGCTGTGATTACTAAGGAGTTGTTTTCAAAGAGGATGGCAGACATCATATTCCGCAAGTGACAGAGTTAATTTCAAGAGCTGCTGAACACTGATCTGAGTGTCGTGTCTTAGATGAGAATAACTCTTGCAATAATAGACTGTCAGACTATAGGTGGTGGAAGGAGGAAGAGGAAGGACTAAGGGGGTATTTCCGACCCTGGCGGTCCAAGACCGCCAGGGCCGGGGACCACGGAAGCACCGCCAACAGGCTGGCGGTGCTTCCCAGCCCATTCTGACCGCGGCGGTAAAGCTGCGGTCAGAAAAGGGAATCCGGCGGTTTCCCGCCGGATTTCCCCTGCATGGGCTGAATCTCCAGGAACAGGATGGCGGTAACGGGTGTCGTGGGGCCCCTGGGGGCCCCTGCACTGCCCATGCCACTGGCATGGGCAGTGCAGGGGCCCCCTAACAGGGCCCCATAAAGATTTTCACTGTCTGCATTGCAGACAGTGAAAATCGCGACGGGTGCAACTGCACCCGTCTCACCCCTGCAACTCCGCCGGCTCCATTCGGAGCCGGCTTCATTGTTGCAGGGCCTTTCCCGCTGGGCCGGCGGGCGCTCCTTTGGCGGTCGCCTGCCGGCCCAGCGGGAAAGCCAGAATGCCCGCTGCAGTCTTTTGACCGCAGAGCGGTCTTTTGGCGGCCTGATTTTGGCGAGAATAATCTAATTTTAAAAAGTGCTGGTGGTCTGTCAGTGCTGGATATTATTTTGATTTATTTAGGGCTTAACCATGAACGTGTGCATTGATACACAGCATTGCAGTGCGCCTGCTTTTATGCAATTGCAGTTTCTAAAGTGCATACCCTTATCTTCTTCATGTCAGTGCATGTGATACAGAAAGCACAGCTCAGAAACAAGAAGAGGCAACCATTGCTCACTCTTTTCAAGATCTGCTGTCTGTTCTTGCGGAGATCAAGGAGTAGGGGCAGAAAATGAGTGATCTTGCAGAGGATGCAGAGTATTGTTTGGAGAATTTAGCCAGTTTCCTTCTCTGGACATTTTAAGATCCTTATTTTCATTATCATGTAGCATAAGTGCGTCTGTGACGCGAGTAGGGTGTACATGGGGCAATCATAGACGTCATGAGGTGGAAGAACATCAGCTTTCTTTCCAGAGAATATGTCCACAAAGCATTAGACTTATTCCGAGAGCTCTTCTATAAGTATTGATAGTATCAAGAACAGTATGGGATAACTTATCTTATTGTACTGGTTACTAGTCTATAGTCTGTGTTACTATTTGTGTAATACAAAGAAATCTCATTCTGGCCCATTGTTTTTTAAGGTTAACTAATCTCTATCATTTCTTATGAGAGGGAAAACTGAAAGTACATTATGTCAAAATGGCGATAACGTGTGGCAACCATGGTCAAAGGAGTGGAATGCTGGTGCTACATCTGCAGGTCGCAAAGGTTTGCATGAACTACCTAATGGGATCTGCTGTACAATTGAAGACAGGTGCGACACCATGATGTAAGAAGGACAAATGATCGTCCAATTACCAGATGCCATAGGGTACAACAAGCCACACAGGATTACAGGTGCGATTGGTCAGGACATGCATGTGTAATTGTGAAGACATACTTGTACACTTCTTTCTTGCACTGCTCGCCTTTGTCAAAGTAAGCAGATTTATTTCCATCAGTTGTGGACGATTAAAAATGCAAAGGTTCTTCTTTTACACAATGAATGAAAATGTTCTTTCTTTCTACTTGTTCTTCTGCTAGTAGGAAGGAATATTTAGCATACTGGGTTTGCATACAGTGTATACTCTACTCATGGTTGTGGAAGTTGGGGACTCTGAATACACATGTAAAGGAATTGCGGAACACCTACAATCCTTCCAATTGTATTCCGTCATTCTTTTCGCTGCTGGCCAATCTCTGTTGTGAGGTGGACCAGCAGCAAAATGTGACCAAAGCTCCACGGACACCAACTAACACTAAAATTAAATCTTTCCTATGCACCTCAGGTTAACGTACCACTTTAAGGCACCAGACATGACATGTCTCTCCTATGCAGAAACCTACCACTAGTCCAAACTGACTACTGGGTGATGCTGACACAAGCCTTGGCACAACTACAACGCTGTAATATTGTCTATAGAGGTCTACCAAAGACCCACTTCACCAGGCTACAAAGGGCACAAAACAGGGCCGATGGAATTTGCTTGCAGGCATGAACATGTCAGACATGCAGTGAAGGTTCTCCCCTCGCTCCCACTTGAAGCTAGGATTAAATTCATGGTCATTATCACTGCTTACAAAGCAAAATCCGGCAAAGGCCCAAGATACTTACAGAACCTGACCTCATTATGCACCATCTATAAATCTTTGCTCAGTGTGTTCTCATTTAATCAGCTGACAAACTTACAAGAGGCTGAAACATGGAGGACGATCCTTGTTAGTACCAGGTTCAAGAAAGTGGAATCCTCTGAACCACTCCCCGCCTTCAGTTCCGCAAAGCACAAACGCAAGGATCCTGATGAAAGAACATTGATTTTGGCTACTTTACATCTGATCAGATTCCAACGCGCACTACTTCACTGCACTAGCATTTTGAAGTAACTTAACATCCAAACATACAGCTTTATAAAAACTCCTAAATAAGTAAATATCTCCTTCTTGAAAGATCAGTTGTTAGTGTACATAGTTTGAGCCATTTCTTGTCCTTTAAAGACTACATTAAATTGTGTAATAAATAGACATAACCAGTCAGAAAATAACTTTCTAGATCAAGGCTGTAGGCCACACTAGGGTACATTTGGACTTGTATGTGTAAGTGTGCATACACACTAAACATAGCTGTACGGAAAGTGCTCCCATCCACTGAAACATATGAGTATCCCCAGGGTGTTTCTCCAGAGCTGTTTAGATAATACTTGGGCCCATATTTATATTTTTTTGTTTAGCGCCGCATTTACGTCGTTTTTTGACACAAAATCGGTGCAAACTTCCAAAATACAATTGTATTTTGGAAGTTTGCACTGCTTTTGCGTCAAAGAAATGACGCAAATGGAGCGCTAAAAAAGTATAAATATGGGCCTTGGTGTCAAAGCGTGAGCTACAAAAATAGACGGCCGAATAGGTGTCTGCAATCCACCAAAGCCTAAAACAACACAACTGCTTGACACATAAGACTTGGAAATGGGGGAACCTGTCTTTCTACTTTGTCCACTCTATCAAGGAAATGGGTGGATCCTGTCTTTCTACTTTGTCCACTCTATCAACTAACAGTTCTCTTTATGTGTGTATAGTCTTCAATTCTTCAGGTTCAAGTAGGTCATGGACATGGCATGCCAATAATCCAATATGTCCACCCTTTCTTAACATTTATAGCTGTCCAGTAAAGAGACTGTAGCAGTGAAAGGTCAGTGGACAAATGGGGGAACGAAGTGACACAGAAACAGGTGATTCACTGGTTAAGGAATGCGGTATGAGAGGCTTACTAGAGCTTATGCACAAAATTAAAAATAGAATATACATATAAACATGAACTTTGCATAATCTATAGTCTAGATATTACCAAAAGTGCCCTCGTTGCATAAATCAGTCTGCACCCAGTCCCTGCTCTGGCACAAAACTGGACAATTGAAAGGGGAGTAACCACTCCCATGTCCATCACCACCCCTGGGGTGGTGCCCAGAGGTCCTCCAGAGGGTCCTATGATTCTGCCATCTTGAATCCAAAGTTGGAAGGGGGCCTCTGGGAGCATCTGAGTGGCCAGGGCAGGCAGGTGACATCAGAGCCGCCCTCCTGATAGGTGGCCACCTGGCTAGGTGACTAATCCCCCTTCCAGGGCTATTTAGGCTCTCCCTTTTGGGTGGGTCCTCAGATTCGTTAAGCAAGACTCCAGCAGTATTCCTCTGGAACATTTACTTTGACTTCTGGCCACTGGAACTGCAACTGAACCCTCCAGGAACCGACAATCTGCATCCACGACAAAGACTTTGCTTGCAACATTGTTTCTCAGGCTCCTTCCAGCTTCTGCAAGCATTTCCCAAGTCTTTGGCAAGTCTTCAATCTGCATGAGAAGGAAGAAGGAATCTCCCTTGGAGTGAAGGAGTCACTCCCCTGCATCTGCAGGCACCAACTGCAATGACAACCGGCTGCGTGGATCTCCTATCATCCTGAGCTGCGTGGATCCTGCATTATGGGTGGTAACCTGGCATGGTCCCCTTGGTCCTCTCTGCCAGCTTTACAACTTTGGTGAAGGTAAGCCCTTGCCTTTCCACGCAGGACAGTACCCCTGTGAACCGCATCACTTGCAGCTACCAAGGCTTGTGGCATCTCCTCCAAAGGATCTTCAGGCTCTGTGTAGAACTCTTCCCTGCAACGCACAGCCCTCTGTGTGCTTTTTCTGCGGCGTGGGACCCTTCTTTAGTTGTTCTGCATGGGCTCCTCTGTGACTCCTGGATTTTCTTCCAGTGGGTCTTCTCTGGGGGATGCCTCTTCTTCTGTGGACTCTCTGCATCTCTGAGGCCCCCCTGGCACTCCCCTCTGTGGGTTGAGTCCTCCTGGACCCCACTGGTCCTCGGCAGCTCCACTTTTTGTCTACCGCGACTCTTGCATTTTGCCAAGGCTTGTTGGTGGCTTTTCAATGCCACACACAGACTGCAATTTTCTATCTGGCGTGGGACGTCGACTGCATCCTCCAGGAACTCTTCACCAACTCCAAGGCTGCATTGCTGACCGCCTTTGTCCTACCATCAACCAGCTCCTGCAACTACAGACGGGTGGGTAGTGGCTCCTGCCACCAAGGACACTTCTCTGAGTTCTGGACTTGGTACCCTTCTTTTTCAGGTCTTCCTTATTTAGGATCCACTGCTGGTTTCTTGCAGTCTTGTCTGGGTGTTGCAATATCCTTATTGTCAGTCCTTTTGGTAGTTTAGGGAAAATCCAGTAACTTACTCCTTTTTTCCTGGTCGCTGGGGGGCACTGTGGTACTTACCTTTTAGGGTTCCTTGTTCCTACAGATCCCCTCTATGGATTCCAATTACCTGGGTGGGAGTTCTGCATTCGCATACTACTTTTTTTCGTATATGCTTTGGGCTCCCCCTTGGGTCACGATTGTCTATTGCTATGGGACTGTTTTCTATTGCTGTTTATGCCTTTTCTGATTACCAGTGTACATATACAGGCGGTCATTATAAACACGACGGTAAACTTCGCCGACTGCCGTGGTGGCGGTGAACAGAAGGCTGCCGTTGGCGGTGAATAGAAACCCGCCATATAATGAACTAAAATCCCAGCCCCGCCAAATATAACCAGACCACCAGTCATTGCCATGATCTTGTCGGCGGAAATGCTGGACCTCCCCATCCCGCCACCGCCGAGCACACCCACATCCTGCCCTCCAAATAATGATGCACAAATCACCTTGGCGGACAGTGGAGGCCGGACGACCATTGGCAGTGCCGACCGCCACGGTCAGCAAGTGGAATTAACAGCAAGAAGTGCACACTTTTGATAAGCTTGTAACCCACACACCTGACACACATCCATAACCCTATAAAAATTCATAGACACACCCCACAATCCTTTGCAATGAAACCAGGCCAAAGAAGACGGAGAGCCCCAGAAGCAGACTCCGAACGCCACAATACACGAGACGCACACTGACCCATAGAAGAGCACCCTCACCCCGTACCCAGCCCGACACCATTCACTACACTCACCATGTCACCCCCCAAACATCCATGCTTCACAGAAAGGGAGCTAAGGACCATGGTGGATGAGATCCTGAAGGTGGAGCCACAAATATTCGGGGCCCAGTTGCAGCACACACCCATCGCAAGGAAGATGGAGCGATGGCAGACCATTGTCAACAGGGTCAATGCAGTGGGACACCATCCACGCACCAGGGACGATATCCGGAAGAGATGGAACAACCTGCGGGGGAAGGTCAGGGGCATGGCATCAAGGCACCACATTGCAGTCCAGAAGACTGGGGGAGGACCGCCACCAACACCACCTGAATACACCGACTGGGAGGAAAAGTTACTGGCCATCTTGCACCCTGAGGGACTCACTGGAGGAATGGATTCGGGTAAGTCGTCTACATTTACCCCATATACACCATACCTGTAATGCATGCACCACCCCACCCAACCCACCAGGACCAATACCCCACCCAGGCAACAGCCACTGAATCCACCCCCTGCATGACCACAAACCCACTAACAGACCACATCCCTCACCCTGTGCACAGCCACCTACCCCAGCAAGGATTCACAATGGAACTACACCCCCCCATGCAACCCTACACCCTAAGCAAAATGCAGTGTAAACCTCACAAAGGCCACTAAAAGTTACACCAGCACAAAATAGCCCAGTCCTGTTCACCCCAACCATTCATGCATTTGTAACAGACATGTCTATGTCCCCCAACAGGCACAACCACCCATGCCACCCTCACGGATGGGACAAGGAGTGCCAGTGCCCCCCATGGAGACTGAGGCACCTCACAGGACACTGGTGAAGGATCCCTGGACACTGATGAGCAGGCAGGCCCCTCACACAGTCCTGGACTGTCACCATGCAGCAGCCCAACCCAGGATACCACTGACACCCCTACCACCCAGTCAAGAACAGCAGCCCAGGGCAAGCGTCCCCACACCAGTGTATCCAGGCCACAGACTGGTGGAACACAGGTACAGAGGCCACAGTCTCCCACTCCCAACATGCAGAAGGGCGAGGGCCCCAGTACAAGTGGTACTGCCAGACCTGTGCAGGGGACACAGGCACAGGGAGCTAGGGCAAGTGCTAGGGCCTCAGTGGGCCAGGGGGGAGGCCACAGGATGGATGCAGCAGGCCAGGACGTGATATCTGAGGTATTGGGAGCCTACCAGCATACCCATGACAGGTTGGCACAGATAGTATCCACCCTGGAGCACAGTCAGAGGATGCAGCAGGAACACCACCAACAGGCCATGGAGCAGTGGAAACAGCAAAGCGCCACAATGGCCAGCATAGCAGGAGCACTGCTGCAGCTGGTAAAAACCCAGTCTGAGACCCACACAGGACAGGAGGCCCCCACTACAGCACCGGACACAGACCTGACAATTACACCATCATCAGAAACATTCCAGGAACTACCCTCAGAGGAAACCCAAGGGCCAACCATGTCATCCCCTCAAGGTCAACAGCAGTCGCCCAAACGTACCATCAAGCCAAGATATGGCACTGGAACCCCAGCAAAGAACAAGGCCCCCTTCAAGAAGTAACTCAGCAACAATCTGCACAGTAACCATCCCACTCAATCAACCACCACACAGTGCTAAGAAGCAATATAAACTAATGTAAGAATTGATGGACCCATCAATATTACCAACAAGGCTGCCACCATGTTGGCATTGAGGACAACCACCATGACCACTTGCCATCACTGTAAATTGCACTATTCACTCCCTGCCACCAATAAAACACATATCACACCTGTAACACTGTCCCATGTCATAAAATGTGAACAAAGTGAAGTATGGATGCAACTGGCTGATAGCCACTTTATTGTCAATTCGTTGCATGAAAGGACTCCTGTGTGCCTAAATGTGGCCCCAAATGCACTACATTGTATTCTGTACTATGCAGACCTGGACCCAGTTTCACATATAAGAATCAAACCCCCCCTATATGACAAAGCACACAGACAGTATGTGTCATAAACCCCATTGTCAGCCCTTAGTCCCACATAGTTACTGGAAGTAGAGTTGGATCAGTTGGGTCCTAGAATTGATATCTTCCCCTTCCTCATCATCACCATCACTCTCCTCACCTCTCTGAGGTAGCTGGTCAGGACCGACAGCACCCTCCACCTCCAAGAGGGGGATAGAATTTCTCACTGCCATGTTGTGCAGCATGCAGCAGGCCACTACTAGTTTACACACCTTTTCAGGCCCATAGGCCAGGGAACCCCCAGAGATATGTAGACAACGAAATCTAGCCTTCAGGAAACCTATTGTTCGCTCTATCACCCTCCTAGTAAGTCCATGGGCCTCATTGTAATTCCTCTCTGCATCCGTCCCAGTATTCCTCACTGGTGTCAGGAGCCAACGCAAGTTTGATAGCCAGAATCACCTAGAAAAAGGTGCAATACAGAGAAGTCATTGTCAAGCCTCTTAGTCAGACAGCCTGGCTGTCTGCTATGTGTCAGTTAGTGACAGAAACACTTACCTATGATCCATCCTCTGTCCTCTTGGAGTTGTTCCATCTTCTGTGGCACACTACTGTTCCTCAGCACAAAGGAATCATGGACTGAACCTGGGAACATGGCATTCACATGTGAGATGTACTGGTCTGCAGTACATACCAATTGGATGTTCATGGAATTAAAGGTCTTTCTGTTTCTGTACACCTGTTCACTGACTCTTGGGGGTATGATCGGTATGTGGGTTCCATCGATGGCACCTATCACATGGGGTATGTTGGCAAAGGCATAGAATTCCAACTTGACGGCAGGGAGGTCAGTACATTGGGGAAATCTCACATAGGACTGCAGATGTCGTACAAATGCATTTAGAAATCTTGTCAGTACCATGCTGAACATTGGCTGTGAAATTCCAGCACCCATGCCCACTGTCACTTGAAATGAGCCCCTGGCCAGAAAATGGAGTGCGGAGATCACCTGCACTTTAGTAGGGATGGCATGCTGATTACGATTTCCTGGAGTTAGTGCAGGATCCAGTAACGCACAAAGTTCCAGAATTGTTGCACGGGTGAGTCTGTAATTGATTATGATCTGATGCTCCACCATGGTCCTCATATCCACAAGTGGTCGGTACACCAATGGTGCCCTTCCTCACCACAAGGGTCGGTACCTACGAGGGATATCAAACAAGTGTGAGGAACACACATACTTTGGCACACATTGTCATCAATTGTGCACTGCATACTTCATTGTAGTGACTCAACAGTAACATGTTCTTGACAGATCTACATCTACACTTCAATGAGGGAACAGTGTTTTTCATGTGTGTTATTTTTAGGTGCTTCATGTGGAAAATAGGGCCTGCAGTGTGCACAATTATTTTTTATAGATGCGTAGGTAATGCCAAAATGTCTGTCCCCTGTAATCCAGGCCTGTTGTTGTGGAAGTGACCTCATACCGCTAGCAGTTGACGTAACAGCGTAAGGCGGTGTTTACCGCGGTTCGCACCATCATTGGTTAACATGGATGCCAATGGGGAATCCTGGCGTATCATGATCGCCGCCGGCGGTGACGGTGCACACCGCCACAGTACGTACGCAAATCCGTCATCTATACTTCACTTGACTCCCTGATCTCGTGCGAACAGGTTCTCCATTGTGTGTACTGCTGTGTCCTGCCTCTGGTCATGGATGTGGCTCGTGTTGCAGGGGAAAGGGCCCTGGCCTTCACCCAGGAGGAACTGGAGAGGCTAGTGGACGGGGTCCTGCCCCTGTACGCCAATCTCTACGGACAGCCAGAGGTACAGGTGAGTCCGTGTTTGGGTGCACTGAGTGGGTGTAATAGATGGTGTTGTAAGGACATATGTGTGCACCTCTGAGCCTGCATGGGCCATGGTGCATGGCATGCTGCGTGCGTATGTCCTGTAAGTCTGACAGTACTGTCCGTCCGATAATGGATGGATAGCCAGCTGTACCTATCTTGCAAGTGCCTGACCTCTGTGTTCTATTTCTGTGTCGCCCTTTTAGGTCAGCGCCCACCAGAAGAGGGCACTTTGGCATGCCATTGCCAAGGAGGTGCGGACCCTGGGGGTCTACAACCGGCGGAGCACCCCCTGCAGGAAGAGGTGAGAGGACCTGCGGCGCTAGGTGCGTAAAATCTGTGAGGCCCAGCTGGGGAAGTCCTCCCAATGTGGAAGGGGTGCCCGTCGGGCACTGACCCCCCTCATGGAACGTATCCTGACGGTGGCGTACCCAGACTTGGATGGGCGCTTGAAGGCTGCACAGCAGTCACAAGGGGGTGAGTACTCATGTCACATTCTTAAATCTGGATGGATGTCTGTGTGTGCATTAGGGTTCATGCTGCTTAGAGGCAGGGACTCTGGCTGTTGTCCATCTACATGATGGTCCCCTTAGGGTGTAGGTTCTGGTCAGTAGTCAGGGGCATGGCCATGGGCATAGTGAACGGTGCTGCCTGTTGGGGGTGTCTTCTGGGTGGGTGTATGTCTAGCTACTATGTACCTCCATTCAGCTATTTACAAGTGTCTCTCCTGTTTTGTCTCCCCATCCCTGTTCTCTTGTGTTGTTTTTGTACATCAGCAACATCTGGCGAGAGAGCTGAGGCACCGGCAAGTGGGGAAGCAGCGGCCCACAGATCCATGGAGGCAGAGTCATCCAACGCCAACGGGACCAGTGGGTGGGAGGGCGAGGGAAGTACCACGGGGAGGCAACTACCACTGGAGGTAGTGACTCCGATACCTCCTCCGATGGGGGCTCCCCGGCATTGGCGGATCCTAGCGGCCACACCACTGCAGTGACAACTTTCACCACCCCCCATTCCATCACCGCCCTCCCTTCTGCTCCCCGCCGTGTTGCCCATGCTCGCTCACCCAGAAAGGTGGGCGTCTCCTTCGCCCCAGGTACCTCCTCCCCTGCCCCAGTCAGCCCTGCTGCCCACACAGAGGAGGCTATTGACCTCCTGAAAACCATCTCTGTAGGGCAGACAACCATTGTCAATGCCATCCGGGGGCTAGCATCAGAGGTGCAGCAGACCAATGCCTATCTGGATGGCATTCACGGTGCTGTGTCTGCCCTACAGAGATCTTTTCAGGCTCTGGCCTCTTCTTGGACAGCAGCCAGTTTCCCTTGCCATTCCGTCCCCCCTCCAACGTCCTCTACCCCTTCCAGCACTCCACTCCCTTCAGCCGTCCAAAGCACACAATCTGACACGCAGTCAAGCACCTCAACACACAAGAAGCACACTTCAAAACACAAGCACCACACCTCCCACCACAATCATTCACACAGCCAACAAGCACATGCACACACAACAACATCCACTTTCCCCAGTGTGCCCACCTCTTCCGCCTCCCTGTCTGTCCCCTCTACATGCACACCCTCATGCACTGAACCTTCAGTCACTGTTGCTGCTCATCTTACTGCACTCACCACAATAGCAGACATCCATACATGCACCCCAGACACCACACCTGCACTCACCACAACTACTGTAGTTGACACATGCAGCACACTCACCAGACTTGCAGACACCCACACAACATACATCCACACTGGCAGCCTGTCTTCTCCCACTGTGTCCACCTCCCCTCCTCCAAAAACACACAAACGCACTGACACCCACCCATCACACATCCACCACACCTCAGCATACTGTCCAGTCACCTGCACCAACTACACGCACCCCTACACCACATACGTCCACACCCTCTGCCTCCACTCCCACGCCCCCATCCACGACCACCCCAATTGCTCCGAAGAAACTTTTCCTCTCCCGTGCTGACCTCTTCCAACCCACTGGCCCACCCTGTCTTGTCCCTAAGCGTGCACACCTCCTTGCCCTTTCCACTCCTTCCACTTCACAGCCAAACCCTGTCCGCCCCTCACATTCCCGTGTCCCTTCCCAAGAGAAGAAGAAGCCCCGTGCAGAGCCAAGTCCATCTGGCTCCACCCACTTGAAACACCCCCCCACCTTCGAAGGACAAACCCACACCCCCTCCACCTTCCAAGCGCAAGTCCAAGCCCCACCCCCGTCACAAGTCCCCACCCCACCACCTCCTGCCCCCTTTCCGTTAGGTGCCTGGATGCCCCTTTGTTGCCCCATTAGGTGGAGTACCGTGCACTTCTGGGAGTCAGGTTGGGGCTGTTGTGGCCCATGGGACTTCTTGCGCTATGGACTGGCCATTGGCCTTGTTGGAAATAGTTGGATCTGTGTGCTGTAATAAATATTTCTGTGTGGCCTCTGTTTTGGCGGCACACTGTTGAACCCTGGTCTTTCGTTTCATTGTGGGTGTGGGGCATTTGTATGTACTGTGGTCAAGTTGGATTTGCCTTGTGTCGGGTAAATACCTCTTGCTGAGGGGTGTATGGGTTGTGCTGCTGGGAATGGTTGGGTGGGCGTTGCAGGGTGGGTGGAGTGGGCGGGTATGTAACTGTGCCTTTTCCTCCCTTGTTTCATAGGTTGCGGTACTTACCGTCGTCGTCTTTGTCGGAGGTCTCATCATGGAGGTATATGGCAAGGAGCAGGGCTGGCATGATCTTCAGCTCTCTATCCATGTCTGCTTCGGCACGTTGTGTGGGCCTCCTGTGAGTGTTTCACTGGATTTGGTTCACTTCCGCCTGGACTTCTGTGGCGGTGGTTCCCGCCCCGGAACTGGCGGCGGACTAGTGGTTCATAATTTGATAGGCGGGTTGAGCCTTTCCATCGGCCTGTGGGCGGACTCTGCCATCGTCGTCGGCACTCCTCTACTGGCGGTGGGTGGTTTTCTGGATGCCTGTGTTTCGATTGGTTTATTATTTAGCGGTCCAGACCGCTCCTCTGTTGGTGGTTTTTACCGCCACCGCCGGTGGCACGGTAGGGACCACCGTGTTCATAATGAGGGCCTTAGTGTGTTTACTTACCTCCTGTTGGGGTATTGCCTATCTAGTATTTTTGGTACTGTGTTACTATAATAAAGACCCTTTATTTTTGTAAAACTGAATGTTTTCTTTCATGTGTGTAAGTGCTGTGTGACTACAGAGGCATTGCATGAGCTTTGCATGTCTCCTAAATAAGCCTGGACTGCTCATCCACAGGTACCTCTAGAGAGCCTGGCTTTTGACATTGCCTACACTTCACTAATAGGGGAACCCTGGACCTGGTACAATGTGTAAGTACCATAGGTACCCACCACACACCAGGCCAGCTTCCTGCAGCTTTGTCCAAACGGAGGTGGCATGGTGGGTGAATAGTGATGGACTAGTGTGCAGCCCGGAGTGATTGCCAGAGGCTGAGGTTAATTCAAGTATTCTATCCATCACCTTATTTGCCTCAGTTGCCTCTTTAAGTGCAACATCTATGCCCAAACATGGGTCCCATGCTCACTGTGCGACTGAAGCCTATCTACACCTGATTGAAAAGCCCCAAACAGGGCAAATCCGGACTTCGATTGCTTGTGTTCCAGTTAAGTGAGGACCAAGCCTGGCGCCTCTGGTTGGACTCTTCCTACTGGAGCAGGGGCAAGATTGATTTGCATATGGTTAGGTCCAAACTGAGGTGACTTGGTGGGCCAACAGTGATTTACTCGGATGCTGCCCAAGCGCTTGATTGCCAGTGGCTGAGATTAATTCAAACATTCCAATCATCACCTTGTTGCTAACTTAGCTGCAAAGCAGCAACAAAGAGACATGGGGACATTGTCCCTGTTAAGTCATTAAAGAGAAAGGGACAGTGAAGGAGATGCCTAGTGCACACTGTCAGTGGAAAGTCACCTCAACATGCACACTTAGAAATGCTCTGTACACCTGAAAGTTGTTACTACTGCACTGGAAGTAATTTGTGACAGTTATCCTATTGGAGAGGTGATATGGGGTTCATGCTGTACTGGTACCTCCCTCAGAGGAGCCCACCCGTGACAGCAAACATGGACATTCGAATTGCCACGAGCCCTCAAGGTTGACCACTTGCCCAAGATATACACAGTGACTCATAATAGGGGGTTGACTGTGGCCCATGATGCAACTATAACTATGGCAGGAAGGCATATAAAACAACGTGGGGATTGTCCTCCTTCAAAAACATGATAACGTTGTCGTTTGTTTATAAATCATGAGATTATTTGAATGTTTGACTGGTTTATCAATCATGGTTATATTTTTGGAATAAATACATGCATTTATTTTTAGTTCTAAAAGCTGTGGTGTACGAGTAATTAACTGAAACTAACGTAAGTTTGTAGAGGATTAACGACAGAAAATAGTTTTGGTTTGGGTTGTTAAAAGTGATTTGAATTATTGAAAGTGGGTAGTCACTTGTTTTTCATTATTCACTCATACCAAGGCCTCCAATGATGCAGAATAATAACATATGAGAAGGTGGGGCATGTGAAGGTCTTTGGCATCACTTACATTAGTTGGTGTCTGTGTCCATGGTGCATGAACTCTACTTCTCTGGGGAACTGGTTTTAATTTAGGACCTCATTTAGACACTATTGTGTGGCCAGCTGGCCCGCCAGGCCTGTGGAAGCCACGTCCTCCGCTCCTGTAGCAGATAAACTCCCCACACCACATTTAGAAATCGCTTCCTGGCAGCCTAGGATCTCTGTGCCTTCACTGAAGTGAAATACATTTACAGAGCTGGCGCCATCTTTGATACCCCTGCTCAGCAAGGCATCCTAAAAGAACAAACTCTCAAAGCAGCTTAATCTAGCAGAACAAAGTAAGAATGGTCCTGACCTACATGGAGCTTTCTAATTGGACACGAGGCATGAATCCCATTGTGTGATGTCCTACCTGGGCTGCCATGTTGCACAAGGTGGTCCACAGTAGGGGAAACGATTGATAGTCGCTTTGCTCTACAGGGTGCGGCTTTCCTCACTGTGATGATGACTCTATTGCGGACGGGCTGTGAGGTCAAAGGATTCTTTGCAGTGCCTACGGTTCTCCTCCCTCTAAATGGGGCAGATGGAGCTGCAAGTTTTGCTAAATACTTACAAAGGATTGTTTGATAAAGAGGCCTGTATCACACATATCTTGCACATCAATTGCCTGCGGCGTTGTTAAATTGTGGCATGTTTAGAGGATTGTAAATGGTACTAATTTGACGTGCACGGAGTATATTTTAAGATTTCAGTGAAGTTGTTAAGTCATGTTTTTGTAACACATGGATGAAATGTGACCTGTCCTCAGAAAGTGTGCTGAAGCTGCACCAGCAGGATTAGTAAAATGCTCACTTCATTGGTGATTGAAAACCCAATTTGTAGCACAGGCATTAATACCACTACTTGTTGTATGTTAGTATTTATGCCGATCTGGACCTCTGAACACCTTGGATGTCGGTAAGTATTGTCAGAATAGTTGCCAATCCTTTCTGAAGGCAACGGGGCAGATTTAGGAAAAGTGGCGCTGTACACAGTGCAGCACCACTTTCCTTGCACCCCTTAGCGCCCCCCTACCGCCACCATGTGTGCCCCGTATTTAAAATACGGCGCACCATGGCGCAGGGTAGGGGGCAATAGTGTCAGAATTCTTGACACTATTGATATACTGTTCAGGGTTAGCACCAAAATGTTGGCGCTGACCCTGAACAGTACATAGGGACCCATTGTAACCAATTGTGTGCCCCCTTTTAACACCTGCTCTGAGCAGGCATTAAAAGTGATGAAAAAAATGGCACAAAGAAATCTTTTAGATTTTTTTTGCTCCACTTTTTCGGCTCCACCCCTAACTGAGGAATGCCCCCTTGCATACATTATGCCTGGCGCAAGGGGGTACAAACTCATGCAATGCATGCAGTGCACCAGTTTGTAAATATGGCACAGCATTTTTGCTATTATATCGCCACATTAGCATAAAAAAATTACGCTAATGTGGTGATATATTGCGCAAGGGGCTCTTAAATCTGCCCCAACGTGTTTTATAAATTCCAAATGCAGGCAGGGCGACAAGAAAGTTAGTTGTTGGCCACAGGTCCAGAGTACGCGTATTCTGAGCACTGGTCAATGGCCTAATTCTAGATTTGTTGAGACTGGAACCCATTCTCCTCCTCTGTCCTGTCCTTGGGTATGGGAATGGCTGCTGAAAGCCATGTGGTCACTGCAGTAGAATTCCTTGTACTGCAAGATAGCAATGGTCAAGTTCCAATATCTTGCTCTAACATTTCTCAGCATGAATTTTGTGTGGTGGTGGGGAGCAGGAAAAAAGCATTTCGAAATACCAGTTGCATTTGTGCCTGTTTATTTTACACGACTGCCCCACTTTAAGTAATATCTCTGAATAAGTGTCCTGTGCCTAATATTTGCTTATTATATTTTACAGTAGCACGTGAGCCAGCTTCCAAAGGGCATGAGAGAAATCTACAGGAAAATCAGGTTCACTTTTGAGACCAAACAACTCAACAATAGTAACTCTTGAGTAAAATAATGAGAATTACACGAGTGCACAGACGCAAACATCAACAATGCACACTTTCTACACCAGAGGTTAGTACTCTAACATCAAGGTTGCTCCTCTGAGGTTCAGGTCTTGTTTTTAATAAAGGATGGTTGTTTTACAATTCACTGACTGGTGTGAATTCTCATCTGCTTCAAAGAATAGAAGCTTCGTCCTCACATTCTGTGCAGCGCCCGCTGACAAGCTTGAGCTGAACTGCTCAACAGTAGCCGATTGTTTCTTGCTGGCACTGTTTGTTGTAGCTGGTTGCCTTGCTATGTCACTATCTTTTCTGCTGTTTCTGGTTCTATCTAGTGAACAATCTTATCAGGCTTTGTATTTAGAAGGACTTATTTTGCTCACTGTAGGGCATTCATAAAGGACGAAGAGCAGCTTCAAACCATTGCTCGACTGTGATTTACTGGCAACTAAAGTGAGCTCTAGTGCCGTGTCAAATAAATCACTAACCTTGGATTCTGGAGTAGTGTTCTGCACGCCTTTAATGCTTTGCCAGAGGAAAGAAGCAAAATAGAAATAAAATTACAGTACAATATAATACAATACAGAGGAGCATCACAAGTGCTCATTCCGCCACAGTTTTGCAATGACTGGTGTCCTAAATAGCGACTCGAGCTTGAGCAGTGGTATTTTACAAACACCAGACACTTGTAAGTGATTGCTTGTCACGTGAACTTCAAAGATATGTGCTACCTTTGGCTTTGAATATAGCAGCACTGGCTGTCAAGTGAACACCAGAACATAACACAATAACATACACAACCCAACATAACAACACAATTAATAGACAACAGGGCCTAACACAAAGAACAAGCAAAAAAGAACACAACACACTACCCACAGCACAATGTTACTTGGCTTTTCTTCATTTATTTATAAGGGGACGCGTTAGAGGTTCCATGTACCTTTTGACTGTGGTTATAGTAATTCCCACCAAAAGACTCAGTTCAATACCAATCGAGAACAATATCAATAGAATCAATAATCTTGTGAGTCAGTAATTTCCATGCACCATGACCCCTTTCGCCATGAATAACCACACCTTTATGTAAAAATTTGAATGTTTATTTCCCTATATTAACAATGCTAATATCACGTAACTTAATCTTAAAATCAAATGATAAACATACAGAAACAATACCGGTTGACCGAATCTCCTAAAGAATCTCAATTTAATCAAAGCACTGATGGTTATGCACTCTAGAGTCACAGTACAAATCAATAGCAAGAATAAATGAGCAACAGAAATAGCAAACATTTAGATTCAGCATAGAACCGACATCAACTATTGTTAATAATTAGCAAACATCTTTGTGTGTCTCCTAGCTAACCTTCTGATTAGAATAGCATGTTTGGGCTTCATGCAAAATGATTTAGTCAACACAAATTTGGAAAAACATCTAGCTATGGCTCCATCAAAATTAGCGGTGGGTACCTAAGGACAAAAGACAAATTACATAAAAACAACAACATTCTGAATACCTCTCCTCAATATGGATCAACAAGCTGCGATAGTCTTCGTCAATTGGACATCTGTTCGGTCAGCATCAGCATCGGGACTTTGCAATAAAGTTCAAGATGGGAAACGTCTCAGGATTAGGGATAATGGAAATGGCACTTCTCAGTAAAGGATTAAGGAAAAAGTGAGCTCTCTCCTTTCGGTGTAGTCAGGCTTAGTTAAAATTCCCTAGAACTTCTTCCCACGTAGCTATTGGTCAAAGAATCGTACATTAACATTTAGTCCAATGAAAGTAAAAGCTCAAATCTAAGATATAACTGAACTGTCTTTCACATGGCAATGATTGGCTCCCCTTCTGCTGTTCCCATCGTCAGGCTCGTCAGGTAACAATTTTGTATCTCTCTGTACTCCAGTCAGTGCATCCATTGTTAGCTCCTGGGAACATCGCTTTCACACACACTAAACTCTGCATTGTAACGATAGCTAGTACAGCGTATTCTAGCAAGCAGTTCTCATGGTAAAGAAAATCTTCTACTAGCATTCGGTCAACACAGTGTAAAAAATACAAATATTCATATCTCTATGCAGCCATTTTATGTGACTTATTAAAGTAGTGCAATTTAACATAAGGCAGTGCAACTAGGCTCAAGACCTCGCTAGCTTGAGGCCTATCATTAATAAAGCAATTGCATAATAAGTAATCATTAATATAACACACTGCTACATTAATCCAAACATGGGCATGTCATTTCATATTAATAAGCAATTAATAAGGACACCTCGTGATTACTGGCGGCCACTCATGTAGGCATATATCTTCAAAGTAATGTGTTATTTTTCTATATTAATTCATTTTTCTATGCAGATTCAACATTCAGAATACATGAATATTTATTAGTAAAATTCAGCGTCAACAACTTTGTACTGCATTAATGCAGCACAAACACACATAAGCTAAAAAACAATAGAACACATCACCACCACAACAAAATGCCACACACCAAATATGCACAAAGATTCTTATCACACGTTACCACCTTCAGAGACCTGATTTCATAACACAGTGGTAAAATGTGTTCATACTAAGTGTAGCCTTGACTTACCACCAAGAACGTAAAATAGTGCTAGTCAAAACTGTTTTTGAATCATCCCCTTAGGTTTATTGGCATACATGAGCTGAGGAAAGTGTGATTTTAGAGCCCCTTTAGAGAATCTTCTTTTTTTGATGAAGGTTAAAGCAATGCATTTTTATGTCATGTCATGTTTGTAATATAATTTTCATTTTTTGAGGGGCACTGTTAGCGCGTCTGGCCTTATTTGGTTTTTTATCTTTAATTTATGAGGGGACATGTTGGAGGTTTGATGGACCTTTTGACTGCGCTTAGAATACATCCCATCACAAGACTCAATTTCAATACAATTCATCAACAAATATCCATCAGCAACATCAATAATCTTAGAAGTCAGTGATCTCAGGCATCATGACCCCTTTGGCCATGAATAACCACATTTTTAAGTAAAGTTAGAATGTTTATTTCCCTATATTAACAATGCTACTATCACGTAACTTAGGCCCTCATTACAACCCTGTCGGTCGGTGATAAAGCGGTGGTAACACCGCCAACAGGCCGGCGGTAAAAAAAATGGAATCATGACCACGGCGGAAACCCCCAACACATACAGCCACTTTAACACACCGACTGCCACAGCGGTAGCAACAAACACCGCGGCGGTAACCGCTAACAGCCATGCGGAAGACAATGTACTGCCCACAGCATTACAACAGGCCTATCCGCCACCTTTTCCGGGGCGGTATCAACGCCATCAAAAGCAGGCGGAAACAGTACACCGAAGGGAAACAACTCACCTCTTGACACTCAAGGAAGAACCACGACACCATGGAACCCAAGCTGCACTTTTTTCCAATGCTGGTGTACCTTCTCATACACCAGGAACACGAACGCTGGCGAAGACGACCACAGTGAGTATTTCACCTACCACACAAGGAAGGGGGGGAGGAAAAAGAAAGTGACAAACACACGCAACACGCAACACCCCAACCCCCACCCCCAACACCATACACACAAACAGATGCAACAACATTACATAGACACCCCGTAACCCTCAGGAATAAGGCAAGGACAAAAGGAATTGAATAAAATGAGTGTAATAGTACAGTTTTAGATAAATATGTCCTTAAGCAATAAACAGTATGTACAATATATACAAAAGGAGGGACAATGCCCACTCCAAAATGTCCGTGGCCCACGAGGCCATAACACATAGGCCAAGGCCACACTTGGCATTTGCCTCAATACGGAGAGAACACTGCAGGGGCATCAGGTCGAAAAAACACAGGCACCTCAGGGGAATGGGGGGGCACCTCAGCCTAAAGATGGTACAACGCCACTGGCCTGGAGGGGGCTCCATGCCCACTGCTTGGTCCTGGGGAGTGCAAAGCCAAAGTCTCTCAAGTGGGTGGTTTGCCCACTGCTTGGTCCTGGGGAGTGCAAAGCCACAGTCTCTCTAGTGGGTGGTTTGCCCACTGCTTGGTCCTGGGGAGTGTAAAACCACAGTCTCTCAAGTGGGTGGTTTGCCCACTGCTTGGTCCTGGGGAGTGCAAAGCCACAGTCTCTCTAGTGGGTGGTTTGCTCACTGCTTGGTCCTCGGGAGTGCAAAGCCACAGTCTCTCTAGTGGGTGGTTTGCCCACTGCTTGGTCCTGGGGAGTGCAAAGCCACATTCTCTCAAGTGGATGGCTTCTTCCACTGGTTCTGGAGGGGGCTTTGTGCCCAGTGTGCTACATCCTAGGGAGGATGGGGTGAGTGGATGGCTTCTTCCACTGGTTCTGGGGGGGGGCTTTGTGCCCAGTGTGCTTCATCCTGCCAAGGAGGGTGTGAGTGGATGCCTTCTTCCACTGGTTCTGGAGGGGGCTTTGTGCCCAGTGTGCTTCATCCTGCCAAGGAGGCAGTGAGTGAATGCCTTCTTCCACTGGTTCTGGAGGGGGCTTTGTGCCCAGTGTGCTTCATCCTGGATGGGGCAAGGTCACAGTCTCTAACCTGGGTGTCACACTGACAGGTGTTGAACGGGCCAGGACGCACTGCAGCACATGTAGTCACTACGACACACTGCTCGCCGGCGGTGGCGGTGAATAGCAGTTGCGCTGCAGGTGGCGGTGTTGTCAGTGGTGGTGGGATGCTCCAGTCCTTCACCTGCAGCCTCGGACGGCTGCCCACTGGGGCTGCTGCTGCTGGCAGTGGTGCTGCTGGCGGCGGGGCAGGTAGCGGTGCTGGCCACGGTGCAGGTGGTGGTGCTGGTCACGGTGCAGGTAGCAGAGCTGGCCGCGGTGCAGTTAGCGGTGATGGCCGCAGTGGTGGTAGGCTCCAGCCCTTCACCTGCAGCCTTGCATGGCTGAAGTGCCATGGCTGGAGTTGTGTGCCCCTTCCTGCCCTTGGCAGATGGTGGTGCCTCCTTGATTCTGCCAGCTGGTGTTTTTTTCTTGTCCTTGCTGGCTGGTGGTGCCTCCTTCTGCTTGCTGGCTGGTGGTGTCTCCTTCCCCTTGCTGGTTGGTGTCCCCTTCTTGCCCTTGCTTGGTGGCAGACCCTTCTTGGCCTTGGCAGGTGGTGCTGGCACACTGGCTGTGCTGACGGGTGCCTCCTTGGAGCCTCTCACACCTACAGTAGCTGCAGAAACCACAGTGGCCATGGACTGGGTGGCTGAGGTGCTGGGCTGGGTTCTGGCCACTCTGGCCTGAAGTGAAGGACGGGGGTAGGGGTAGAGAATAGGTCAAGGTTGGCGAGGAAAAGCTTCTTAGGGACACTGGGGTGGGAAGAGGGTGATGGTTGGGAGTGGAGGAAGAGGGAGTGGTTGTAGGAGGTGTCAGTCTGCTGTGTTTGGGTGCAGGTGCATGGGCTGGATGCTGTTGTGAGATGGATGGATGTTGGGTGTCTGTGTGCTTGTGTTTGTGTACTTTGGGAGGAGGGGTCACAGGCACAGTGGGAGAGGACACAGGGGACGTGTGCATGGATGTGGGGGTGGTGACTGCCAGCGAGGTGCGTGGAGTGATAGGCATGCTGGTGATGGAGGTAGTGGATGAGGATGTAGTGCATGCAGGTGTGAGTGGAGACACTACTGGGAGGGCAGTGGACGACGAGGAGGAGGGGTACACAGTGGAGGCAGTGGATGTTGGTGTGTCTGCATCTGGATGGTGCTTGTGTGAGTGCCTGTGAGATGAAGTGTGGTGCTTGTGTTTGCCTGAGCCACTTCTGTGTGTTGATTTGGGTGAATGCTGGTCTGAAGGTGTGCTTTGGATAGGCTGGGGCTGAGGGGATTGGGATTGGGTAGAGGAAGTAGGAGGGGGGAGACTGGAGACAGGGACAATGGCTGCCATCAGTGAGTTGGCCAGAGCCTGGAATGTTCTCTGTTGGGCCACCACGCCAGAGTAAATGCTCTCCAGGTATACATTTGTTTGTTGCAAATGCCCTGCTAGACCCTGGATGGCATTCAGTATGGTTGACTGCCCAACAGAGAGGGATCTCAGGAGGTCAATAGCCTCCTCACTGAGGGCAGCAGGGCTGACTGGGGCAAGTCCTGAGGTGCCTGGGGCGAAGGAGATGCCCACCCTTCTGGGTTAGCGGGCACGGGATACACTCTGAGGGGCTGCTGGGAGGGCGTTGCTGGCACAGGGGGTGGCGGATGTACCTGTAGTTGGGGTGGGCACAGAGGTGTCCGCCACCGCCAGGGAGCTTCCATCGGAGGAGGAGTCGCTGTCGGTACTGTCCCCTCCTGTCTCCGTTGTGGTGCTCCCCTCGCCCTCCGTCCCACTGGTGCCCTCACTGTCGGTGGATTCGGCCTCCAGGCCCATGTGGGATGCAGCTCCCTCCATCGCCGGTGCCTCTGCTCCTCTGCCAGATGATGCTAATGCACACAAAAACAGAGTGACAAAACAAAAAGGGGGAGGCAGAGGATACACTTGGTCAATGCCAGCAACAACACTACCGTTGGTGTACACAACTCACAGGGAACAGCCCTATGCACTAGGCCATGCAATACCAGTTACAATGCTAGTCACCAGCCCATGGGGTACAATGCCTAACGCCATTAGCTGCACACCTGAAACCCACAGGACTCTGCCCAGTAGTAGAGGCCCACCAACATTATTGTGGTTGGAGTTCTTCTGACCTTGCCCATCATGGAACCTACCCTGCCATGTTCGCCCTGGCCTAGTGGTACCCACAGCCCACATTCCCCATCCAGGTAACACCTTAACGCGCGCAAAGTCAAGAATCTGTACTCACCCCCTTGTGGCTGCTCTGATGCCTTCAAGCGCCCACCCAACACCAGATAGGCCACCGCCAGGATGCGGAACATCAGGGGAGTCAGGGTATGACGGGCACGCCTTCCTCGTTCCGAGGCCACCCCCAGCTGGGCCTCCACCGTCTTCCTTGCCCAGCGGTGCAGGTCCTCCCACCATTTGCAGCAGTGGGTGCTCCGCCTGTCAAAGACCCCCAGGGTCCGCACCTCCTTGGCGATGACATGCCAAATACCCTTTTTCTGATGGGCGCTGACCTGCAGGAAAAATACAGCAGAAAAGGTATTAGTCGTACTGTCCAGACTGTCATACTCATGGCACACCATATCCCTCCCATCCATTTACGCACATACATGGACCACCATACATGCAACATTCTGCCCAGGACCCCTCAGCCCCCCCCCTACATGAGGCTTACACACACAGCACTCCATACATTCATGCCCCATGCATCATGCTCACAGTGTACTCACCTGTTGGTCTGGAGGACCATAAAGTAAAGGGTACTGGGGTAGGACCCCATCCACCAGTCTCTCCAACTCCTCCGAACTGAAGGCAGGGGCCCTTCACCAGACACTCGAGCCATGGCCGCTTCCAGACACAGGTCACAGCAGCACTTGCAGTGTAGGTCCTCTCCTGTTGAAGGTCAGGTAGCAAGTGAGTGAACAGCCTGGGGATGGTTGTGTGGTAGCGTTGGAGCCTGTGGACAGTGACGAAGAGGAGGCAGAGGAAGAAGATGTGGACAACAGAACTACAATAATCCAACAGTACTTCCAGTGACACACAGGTAAGACACTGTGGGCCAGATGTATCATCAAGGCCATTTGCGATTCGGGAATAGCGATTTTTAAGAAATCGCTATTTCCGACTCGCAAAGTGCCTGCCATGTATCACATTTGCGAATCGGTAATAGCGATTTCTTAAAAATCGCAAATGCTATTACCGAATCGCAAATTGAGATACCGGCCCCATTCGCAGCTATGGGCCTGTTGGCCCATATCTGCAAATTTTTTGCATTTCCCAAATTGCGATTTCTGAACCAGAAATTGCAATTTTGGAAATGCAAAACCCCAGGGTGCTGGGGGCCTAAGGCCCCCTCTGCTGCACCCCAAAAAATTTCAACTTGGTGGTAATTAGCGATTCCTAAATGCCAAAATCGCATTTAGGAATTGCTTAATACATGCGCTATGGAATCGCAAATAAGGAATCCTTATTTGCGATTTCTAATTTAGAGAGTCGCAATTTGCGACTCTCTAAACAGGGTTGCAATTTTAAGGAATCGCTATTTCATACATTCTGAAATGGCATTTTGCATTCGCAAACGGGCATTCGCACCGTTTGCGAATGCAAAATGCTTTCATACATCTGACCCTGTAACTTCACCTTCCATTGCAGTTTTGTGTTGGACATTGTACATGGCAGCCTGATTTCCCTATTTCCATGGCCACTTTTCTTCTGTGTGGCTAGTGTCAAGGGCCCCTTGGTGTGCCACTGCCTCCCTCATGGTGATGGCCATGTCTGCCAGCACCCCTGCAATGGTGACCAGGTTGGTGTGGATGTCTCTCAGGTCCTCCCTGATCCCCAGGTACTGTCCCTCCTGCAGCCGCTGAGTCTCTTGCAACTTGGCCAGTATCTGGCCCATGGTCTCCTGGGAATGGTGGTATGCTCCCAGGATGTTGGTGAGTGCCTTGTGGAGAGTCGGTTCCCTTGGCCTGTCCCCCCCCCCTGTTACACAGCAGTCATCCCAGCTTCCCTGTTGTGCTGTGCCTCTGTCCCCTGATCCGTGTGCCCACTGACCCCGGGTCCCTGATCGTCCTGTGTTTGTGGGGTTGCCTGCGGTCCCTGTAGTGGTGGACACACTTCTGATTGATGTGTCCTGGGGACAGAGGGATGGGCCCGCTGGGTGTTGTGCGGTGCTGGTGTTTCCTGAGGGGGGAGGCTCTGTGGTGGTTTGGGACTGTGGCTGGGTCACCAACTGTCCAGAGGTCCCTGAGTGGCCAGGTTGGCCATTCTGATCCAGGCATGCAGAGCTGCTGTCATCACTGTGGGCCTCTTCTGGGGGGGACTGGATGTTGCTGACACCTCCTCTCTGGTGACATGTGGGGTTCCTGTGGGGATGTAAATGCAGTGTTATTGTTTCTGCGTGTGCCATCTTGTGCATGGGTATGTTTCCCTCTATGGTTGTTATTACCAAGGCAGATTTGGCTTGTGTGAGTTGTGATTTGGTTGGCTAAGTGATTGTCACTAGTGTGCATGCTGTGGTGATGGGTGTCCATGCAGGTCTGTGATGCGGGTCCATGCATTGGTGTTGCATGCAGGGCTTGGTATTGGGATGGGTGGGTTGTGATGGAGGGGTATATGTGAGGTGGTGTAGTGAAGGGGGTGAGGGTAGGGGTAGGAGTTTGTGATGGCATGCAGCAAGGGGGGGGATAAAGTAGTAAAGATTTGACTTACCAGAGTCCAGTCCTCCTCCTATTCCTGCCAGGCTCTCAGGATTCATGATCGTCAAGACTTGTTCCTCCTATGTTGTTAGTTGTGGGGGAGAAGGTGTGGGTCCACCGCCAGTCCTCTGTACAGCTATCTGGTGTCTTGCAACCACGGAACGCACCTTCCCCCGTAGGTCGTTTGACCTCTTCCTGATGTCATCCCTTGTTCTGGGGTGCTGTCCCACGGCGTTGACCCTGTCCACGACTCTCCGCCATAGCTCCATCTTCCTAGCAATGGACGTCTGCTGCACCTGTGATATGAATAGCTGTGGCTCTACCCGGATGACTTCCTCCACCATGACCCTTAGCTCCTCCTCAGAGAATCTGGGGTATCGTTGTGGTGCCATGGGTGTAGTGTGAGTGGTGTGTGTGAGGGTGTGTGGGGTGATTTGTTGGGGTGTGTGCTGTGAGGTGTGTGGATGGTGTATGAGTGATGGGGTTTTGTGGCTCAGATTCAGTGGGTGCTCCTGGCTTGTCTCTCTCTCAGTTGTCAAATTCTTTGGGTCATAAAGGGTTGTGGCTAGTGTGGGTGTGTGTTTTATAGTGGTGTGGGTGTGGTGTGTGTATGAGTGTTAGGTGTGTGTAGTTTGAATTGTCCAATGTGGTGTAGTTTTGTATGTGTGTGTGTATTTTGAGTGCAGCGGTCTGTACCGCCAATGGTTTACTGCGGTTGAATGACCGTCGCAGTGAATCGTGGGTCATGATGCTGTGGGCGTATTTCTGTTGGTGTAACGGTGTGGGTTTTGGTACCACCAGTTTATCACTGACCTTTGGGCTGGCAGACTTATGTGTGTGTCTGTACAGTGGCGAATTTCTATGTGTGGGTCATAATACCCGTAGCAGTATACCGCTGCGGTCGCGGTATGTTGGCGGCAGTCAGCATGGCACTAAGCAGCACTTACCGCCAATGTCATAATGAGGGTCTTAGTCTCAAAATCAAATGGTATACATACAAAAACAAAACTGGTTGACCAAATGTTCAAAAGAATCTCACTTTGACTAATGCATGAATTACTAGGCATTCAAGAGTTACAGTACAGTACAAATCAATAGCAAGAACAACTGTCCAATAGAAATAGCATACATATAGAGTCAGCAACTGAGTAACATTGATTATTTTATTAATAGCAACCTATTAATGTTTCAGGATCTTCCCCACTAACCCTTCTGATTAGAATAGCGTGTTTGGACTTCATGCTAAATAATTTTCTCAACATAAATTTAGAAAAACATCTAACTATGGCTCTATCAAAATTGCGGTTGGTATCTAGAAACAAAAGACAAATTACAACAAGAACAATAGCATTTTGTTATACCTCTACTCAGTATAGATCAGCAAGCTGCTATTATCTTCTTCAGTTGGACCTCTGGCACAAACCTGAGCATAACTTCTCAGTAGGTCTGCATGCTTTAAGTTTATCATGGGACACCCACACAAGAGGACTGATTTTTGTTGTCCTTATCCAACGGGTCAAGACTGACAAGGCCAACTGACACACAACACTCAGACAAAGAACTCCTGGAACACTGAAAGACATAGCATCCGACAACATATACAGCAACACTTCCATTTGGGCAACACTCAGAAATGTGCACTCATCTGGATGGATAGAGCAATAAAACACACAATGCTAAAATACTTTCTCCACTCAGTATAAGATCTTCCAAGTACACTCATACAGTGCAAACAGTGCTTGATTTGGTTGCAGATGGATGCCGGCTGTTAGATTTCCTCCACAGACTTTGATCCACAACAAAGGTGAGAAATTACAGGAAGGGGAAAGATGAAGAGAAAAATTGAAAACAGTGAGAAGAGAAGAAAACAGAGATGAAAAGAACTTAAAGTGAGATAAAATGTCAGGGAGTATTTAATGGTGGATTAAAGAGGAGTGGGATGGAATCAAAACTATATAACCTTGGTATTCAGCACCCTTACCTTCGATAGCATCATCTGCCTTTTTTTAAAGCAAAACCTTGTGGCCCAGTACCTATGCTTTAAAAAAATAAGTTCTGATTGTGAAGCAATTTTAAGATATCCCATCATCAAAGGCGACCACAACAGTCCAGTTGATTTGATCATGTCCTTACAAGAAAAACACAAGGTGCACCACAGCCACTCCATTCCCTGGTAATGTAAAAAAGAAAAAACAAGGCAGTAAGCCTTTTCCATCTATGCACCCAGGATCTGAAACCACACCCTTGTAACTATAAGGACTGCCCCCAATGCTGCTCCAATTTTCGAGAGTTGAAGATGCACCAGTTAAAGATTACTACATCACAATGCATTAACAGTCCTCAAACCAACTATCTCTCCTATTACTCAACTTTATGCTATTCTGTAACCCAGAACAGTGCTTCCCTGGCTTTTGGCTAGATTTCTGGTTTACAAACACCACACACATACATACACTATGCAGCAGATGAGCTATGCAGTTGCAGAGAGACCTCTGGAGCTTGTTGTGAGAAAGTATAATTTCTATGTCTAATGCGGTTCTTATTTATCCTGTGCCAGTCAAGTTTCATTTATTCCTTTTCGCTATTTGACCTATCAACCTTGTTGTTCTGTTTCTGAGAAATGCTTATCTGTTCACATACCACTAACTACCAAAGGTTCCTGACACTCAGGAACAGCTGAATAATGTTATTCTTTTTCTGTCTTAGCTCAAGACGTCTTTCCTTTACAGGAGGGAATAGTTGCAGTCTGCTGAAGTCTGCAAGGAATTTCAGCTGAGGTATGTGTTTTTACCCTGAAAAGCCCCTGATTAGGCACTTTCTAATGTATGTTTTAAGCTAATGAGGGAAAGATATGAAGCCTAAAATTAAGATGTCCAAAAGTGGTAAATCTGTCAAGAATGTGTATAACCACATAATTTCAACGATGTTTGCACCCACTGTGATACTTTTGTTTCCTGAATCATCTGTTTCCATTATAACCACTGGTGTCTTGAACATATATCTATATTGTGGTATATATTGAGAGCATGTTTCATTTAGCAGAGTTGCTGATCTGAAGCGTACCGGGCTCTCTGCAGCGCTGCAGGTGAATAAACAGAAGATTCTTCTCCATGTCTGCATTCTGTCTCAGTTGTGAGCAGTGACATTATTTATGCTCTATCAAACTGGAGTACACTGCTGAGATAGATAGAATCAGTGCAGCTGGATTCTCTATGCCGCAATCCAGGGGCCGCTTTTGTTCCTCCAATGTCTGATGTGTACACCTCCAGAGGGGAATGCATTTCCAGGAGTCAGTACCAACTAAGGAACTGACCGTGTAACCCTGAGACACAAGACTGATTTCTTACTCTCTCTCCAAACTATTGCGAATGCTGGCATTGAGATCGGGTAAGATTGAAATCTCAGAGGTTTCTCCTTTGTTATGTTATGATATATTAATTAGTCCACACTCTGTACAGCAAAAAATTCACCTGCTTTTGAAATAATGATGAAATAGGACTTCAGTCTAGACTTTTTTTGAAACACTGGAATTACTACACTAGGAAAAAATCAGACTTACAATTCCCGACTACAGGCATGTTTGTCTTTGATAAATTAGATTACCTTTGCAAAACATTGTATACACTAGGTAAGAAAAAGATGAGATTAACACAATCTGAAATATTAAATATATGGGAGGCCTCTGCAAGGGAGCGATTAGTAAAACAGGACATGGTGAAAGGAGATAAAGAAAAGAATGATAGAGAAGTGGCCAGGGAAATAAGGGAAAAAAGAAAGGAGCAAGGTAGGCAGGATGAATTAATAGAATAAAATGTTACGCAACCAGGCATTCAGCACCATGGGAGCCAGAGCCAAAGGAGGGAGAACTTATTATAGATGGGTTACTTTGTAGAATGATACATCCCTCTCTTTATGAATAGCTAAAATAGATAGTAGACAGAAAGATGGAAGTGAATGACCCGTACAGCCTAAAACTTCTATATTAATTATATCAGTTGTAGCTCCCAGCAACCTAACTGAGAGATCTAAAGATTAGTGGGTAACGCATTGCCCACTGCTGTTAATTTTACAGGCAATGTGATATGCAATGACATTGATCATTTTGGGGGTGATGTTGAAAAAGTAGAGCTCCCTGGAGAGTTTATCTTTATCATGATAAATCATGTTTTACAACATATATTTCAAGATTTTAACATAGGGCCAGGGAACATGTCAAGAAATTGGAAATAAAATATGAGTTGGATACAGAGCTGCTGGTAATTTATGTTATTGCTGTGCTCCTAACCTTCAACTTAGGGAGGAAGAGGCATTGTGTCTATTGATGCATTTAGTATCCACATTTGAGAAGGTAAAACAATTACGTATTGAAGTACAGTTTCCAATGCAAGAATTTCCTGGGTTTAACGTTACACAGCCTGTGTTTCATGTACACACACCTTGGACTAAGGGAAACCTATTATCTTTCGCTAAAGACTATCCAAACATTGGGGAAAATACAGATGAATGGTATACCCACAAGATAGGACAGTTGACAGTAAGGAACTTAAATTAAATGTTTCCCATCATCTTGCCAGCAGAGATATGAAAAAGTGTAAAAAGGTCCAACAGATAGTGAAGTGGCATAATGCAACATTAAAAAAGGAGAGAAAGGATTTTAGGAGCACACATGATGAAATACATGAACAAGAAGTGTGTGCCCTTGTTGTTTTTACTCAGCAACATGGGATTCTCAAAGTACCATGTGCATATTTTTCTGTGGTGTTAGACCCATAGCTGGAGGTCTTCCAAATTGTTTGAGAGTTACAGGGGTTGCTGCAGTATCATCACAACAGGCTGAAACTTTGGTATTAGGGAAAAAAGTGATGGATGGAATGCGTAAATTAATCTCATCCACTAGTAATTACCCACGCCAAATCCCTATCCATTGTTATTTGCACACCATGTCACCTCAGTTTGGACCCAGCTATATGCAAATCAGTTTTGACCCTGCCCCAGTCAGAACAGTCCAGCCCAAACTCCCAAACAAGGTCCTCCTCGAACTGGTGCAGGACTGATTTGCATACAGCTGGGTTCAAACTGAGGTGACATGGTGTGTAAAATAGCAATGGATTGGGATGTATCATGGGTGATTACTAGTGGCTGAGATTAATTCAAGCATTCCATCCATCGATTTTTAGTATATGTTGGTAGGGCGAAACATGTCCCGGGTTGCTTGCGTCTGGTTCAGGGAGGACCTGGCTTGGGTTTGGCCTGGACTGTTCCATTTGGGGCAGGATCAAGACTGATTTACATATAGTTGTGTCCAAGCTAAGGTGACATAGTGTGAAAAATAACAATGGATTGGAATGTGGCCTGAGTCATTACCGGTGATTGAGATTAATTCAAGCATTCCATCCATCACTTTTTTACATATTTTAGTGTGTTTCCTTAGGTGGGACAGATATTGTAGATATGGGTGTCTTGCACACTGTGTCACTGGGACTAAGCTGTATCTGCCTGATGAGCTCATAACTAGGGCAAATTCGGTCCTGAGTTCCTTGTGTTCTGATTCAGGGAGGACCTGTCTTGGCAGTTCAGGCTGGACTGTTTCAACTGTGACAGGGTCAAGATTGATTTGCATGTAGCTGGGGCCATAGTGAGATGACATGGCATGCAAACTACAGATGGATTGGGGTGTGGCCTGAGTAATAACCAGTGGCTGTGATTAATTCAAGCATTTCATCAATCACTTTCTTTGTAAAGCTTCTAAAAGTGACATTTTAAGAATTATGACTTAAAATACAACGTTACCATTAAAGTTGGTTTTAAATTACAGTTCCTCAGACACAAATGTGAGAGCTTTTCACTGCCAGGATATGTAAAACCTAAAAGCACATGTCCATTTTTTAAAAATGCAACGCACCCTGCCCTATGGGTGTTTAATGCCTAACCTAATGGTGATATATACGCAATCAGGAGGAAGGTTTAGGCCTGGCAAAAGGTTTATTTTGCCAGTTTGAAATGGCAATTTAAAACGGCACACACTGGCTGCCATGGCCATCCTGTGGCAGATTTTAAAGGGTTACTTAAGTGGGTGGCAGAATAAGTGCTGCAGGCCCACTAGTAGCATTTAATTTACTCATCCCGATATGAGGTATTCCACCTTACTAGGGACTTACAAGTAAATTAAATATGCTAATTGGGTTTACAGGAGTGGGCACAAGCACTATAGCAGTGGATAGCAGTGCTAAAGTGGACAGAGTCCTCAGGGGCGTAGCTCGGTCAGTAAGACTGGGGAGTGTGAGCTTCAGATCAATCATTGACCATCAATCACTGTTCAATGTCAAAATACATTATGCATATTGTACAATGTCAAAATGCATTATACAACAAGCAGAGCACATGAGAGGGACTAAAGGGGCAGTGGAAAGGAAGACAAATGTGGATTAGCATGGGTACTAAGTGAAAACACAATATTTTGTAAAATAACCAACATTTTTGAAGACTTTCAAAGCAAAGAGGGAGCGTGTGGGTGCATTTTTGCCTGTTTATGTGAAAATTTCTTGTGAAATCTGACAGACACCTCACCCTACCTTACTGAAAACATCTGTACCCAACTATTTTCTAGAAAATACATTTATTAGGGGGGTGTAATGCCCCAAACACCTCCCCGAAGCTATGCCCTTGAGAGTCTTAAGTGTGAAAATCTGGTTCAGAAAACAGGATAGTGAAAGTGAAGGATTTGGGGGTGACCCTGCAGAAACGGCCAGGGGCAGCAGAATTCCTATCCTCATACTGGACGTAAAAACTCTACAGGAAACAACAGCATCCCTATTAATAACATTGAGCAGACCCATGGCTCAGTCCTGGAACAACTCAGCAGTGCTCCCCACACATTTTCATCTTTACAAGGCCTAGTATTGGCTCACTCCTCGCACCATTGCAGCCTTCCTCATCTCCATACATACCATAACATGAAAACTATACAGAAAACCATGATCAACAACACTTGTTCCATCAGAAAGTGCACTGCCTAGTCTTGAAATAGTCACCCACAATGGAGACATCTCAAAATGTCCACCTGCATATCACTAATTCTGTGCATTTCCAATAAATTAGGGGCACTTCTGGGCCCCAGACTAACTTCAGACAGACCCCCCTTGGACAGGTACTCTACACTTGACTTTCATCCATTTGTAGGTTTTAGTTATTCCCATTCACTTTTCACAGTGATTGCAGTCACGTCCTAAAACTGCATGTCACTAATTGCTGAAAACAATCCCCTGCTCACCATGACTTTTCTTATTTTCATCACAGCTTTTATTAAGATAGGAGTACGTTCCCTTCACTCCTACGAGCCATGATGCCCCAACCTGATGCGCTGCTGAAGAAAAAACTTGGGCAGGGATAATAGCTGCTTCTCAGAATGAGACTTGAAACGCAAGATTTTTCCTCGCTCAGCTCTTCCTACACCTCAGTCCAGCTTCACAATATCAAGCACCAGACGGTTACCAACAATAACTGTGCAAAAACAAATGCATGGTTAGGCTGGCCATCTGGGACTGAGGGAAAACCATTGGTAGGATGAGGACTAGGGGGCAACTTTTAGCAGGGTGATGGACAGAAAGAGAACATGATCTCTCCAGCCTGGTAAACACCACTGATGCAACACACACAGTTTTCTTGTAGACTTATGTGGTCCGGAAGATGGTCAGAATCACTAAACTAATCAGAATTAATAAACTCACTTGGTACATATACTACGTAGCTGGAATGGTCACATTTTCTAGGGCAGCAATCCTCTAAAGTATGCACAGCCCTCTTACCCTCTCCCCAATGTGGCACAAGAGAAATTCTGCACACAAAAGTAACAAAGCAAAGTGCAGGAGGCTGGCCCAGTATATGGTTACACCTATAGGTGAGGCACCCATTACTGAGTCCAGGCAACCCTTAGTGATAGTGTAGGCAGCTCTAGATAACCATAGCTCTCATAGGGGTAGCTGTGGAGAGCAGCTAAGGCTTATCCAGGTGGATGCAAAGTGGTTGCAAATACCACACAGGTCAGTCAGTGATATACACACAGGCAAGAATCACACTAGTGCTAGAAAAATGTTATATTAATTGTAACACAAACTTTAGAACTAGCTTTGCTATATTTCCTAACCAGAGACATGGACATACAAACATATACTTAGCAGCAGGTAAGTAAAAGCATAAAATAACAGGGGCCCCTATGGAGGGGGGGGGGGACAAACCATATACTAAAAAAATGGAATGTGAAAATTACTCCCAAACCATGCTACCACCCAAGGACCCATAGAGCTGGGGAAGTATGAAAACCCCAAAGGTAAGTAGGTAGGATTCCCCAGGTGCCCGTGTGCAGAGTAGTAATCTAGGTTCAGTGTCCATAGGCTAACATGGGGAAGTTGCTGTTGAAGTTTTCACGTTTTAGGACCCTTGCCAGAGGACTTCAAGGAAACCCGCTGTGACAAGGGAGGATGGATAGTGTCCCCACCCATAAATTCCCAGAACAGTGGAGTACCTACACTAGGGAGCCCAGGTGAACAGGGGTGAAGTTGTGTCTGAACCTCCTGTTGAAGTCAACGGGTACTTTGGTTGTCTAGCTGCTGTTGTGACCTGTGGACCAGGTCAGTGGATCCCAGGTGTGGATTTCTGAAGAATAAGACCTAAGGAAAAAGGGAGTCTTATTCACTTGACATTCCAAGGCAGGTGATGTCAAACTGCACTAAACTGCACCTTCCTGAACCATTTCCAAATCTGGCTGTCCATGCAGCATGGAAATAACTTCATTGTAGCAAATCTGCATAAAATCAGTTTGAGCTTTAGAATCAACATCAGCAGAATCTCAGCTGACCTCGAAAGGGAAGCTCCTTGCTCTAGAACACACCCTACTTTCAACAGAAGAGAGTAGGGCAACCAGATGCTATTTGGCACTGGTGGGGCAGGTTCATACCATACGCTTTTCTTCCAGGTTCCTTTGCAAGTGGCCTTTCATATCCTTTGTTTATCTGGAGCGCCGCATTGAAGGTTTTCAAAGCATCTTTTGAGTCAGGTGGAACAAAATTAACGCTTGCCTTTTCGGGGAGTGGAAAACCTTACTCTAATTTTTCAGCCAGTAAAACTGGCCGAAAAATTGCAGGAGTGTTTGGCTGCCTCAACAGTGAAGTCTTATTCCTGTTTCTTTTTTTTACTAACAGGGAAAAGTATAGAATGCTTCCCTTGCTAGAACAAATATCTCTCCTTGTCCCTGCCACCAACTTCCCCACCGCCTTCCTCATGCCCATCCCCACCTTGCACAGATTCCGCTGCATACATTCACCACCTGTCAGCAAGTAGTAAGTTTATATGTTAAACCTCACGGAATTGGGAATTCCATGTGGAGCTTAATAGGAATTCTGCATAGAACTTGAGGATAACTATTCTCTAGGCTTCAAGTATATTAGTTTACACAAACAGGTGTAAGTTTCACAGAGATACCTCACCAGGAAAGGTGATATTGTTCTGTCCACTGGTCAACATGGACAAGACCTAAACCCAAAACAATAGCACTTCACCCACTCAATCTTCTGGGTGCGCTACTCTGTTCATTTAAATAGGAACTCTCACATAGACGATCAATAGATGGACTTGATTTGCCATCTACAAGGCATTCCGTTTAGGGAACGTGTCCTTGCCAACAAAGGCCAAAGCATACAGGGGTTGAAGCAAACATAAGGTCCAAGTTTAACTCAGATACATTTGTAGCCCCACTACATGGTCTACCACATGCATCCATCTGGCGTTTGATGTTGGAAGTGGGACCGTCATGGTCCTGTCAGTTTTGTTGTTCTGCTTTTCATAGTTTCTTCTCAATTAAGGTATCTAGTGGTTGGATCTGGATAAACACATGAAGCAATAATCTTGCAGTCTCCTACAGAACAATAGAAGGAATCTCCTTCTCTGAAATGTAGCTGCATTTCACATCTATATCCAATGAAGCGGCCAGAACCACTTTCCAGTTCATGAACAATAGTCATCATAATTCAGACTCGTGTTAAGTGAGGTTTATCATGAGGCTCCTTCACCCTGCACTCCTCCAACAGAAGACAGAAGTGCAATAAAAAATAAACCGGGTAAAACATTAACATTAATGAAGAATCTGAGACATTCTAGCAGAACATTGGCTTTCACTTTCCAGTATACTCCGAAAATTCATATAACATCTCATTGCCTCACATGGTACCCTTTGTTAACCCATGTTCGATTGTATGCATGCCTCATATTCTCCTTACAGCCTCCTGTTTCCCCCTCGTATCCCCTGCCGGTATTCTTGCAACTCATCAGTCTTAGAATCCTTGTCTTCCCTCTTTTTTTTCCTATCGGGTTCCTATCTCTACTCATGTTTGCTATTCTAGGAATAATCCACACATCTTCACAATAGGCCAGGCAGCCTCTAAACCAATCTCTTCTATAGCTTTGTATGTGTCATTTCCTTCAGCCAATCCACACATGTTAGTGCTTGGATCTCTGTCTGTTTTGACTGTACAGTTACAGGTACAGTGGATGTTTCGGTCCCATTTTAGCAAATCCTCAAGATCGTCATCAGGACACAGTATGGGTCGCAATTTTCACTATTACTAGTGGTAATAAAAATAAAAACAGACTAACACCTATGTGTATTATACCTCATTACTCTATTTATGATTTTCTTGCATAAAGGTTACCAAACAACCACCTGGAGACCCATTATCTATAAGTGTATAACCATCATTATGAATATAACAGCAATATATGTCATTTGTTTGATAGACAAATCAGTAAGTGCACAGAAATTAATAAAAATGCATGAATCTATTCTCCACGCAACAGTGTAACAGCTAGAAACACAATGAGGTATTATATATTGTGAGAAAACGGGTTGTTGGTTGACTGGGGCGTGAGCCCTGGTGAAGCAACAACCTCAATTCTTGTCATGGTAAAGCACAAGCAAACCACAAATTAACCTGTACTCACCCTCTGGTAGCTTGACACAGTGCAGTCAGGCTTAACCTGAAGGCAATGTGAAAAGTATTTGTGCAACATATCAAATGGTAGAACAGTGCAAATGCTACACAAGAAGGATCCTACAATAGGTTAGAAAAATAGAACTTGATTTAATAAATAAAACAAGACCAAAACAACAACAATCCAATAAGTAGAACGTGAGTTATGATTTTTTTTAAATTAAACTGTAAAACAATGCGTGGAAGCAAGAAGCGACACCTGGTCACGCTGGACTGAGACAAAGTCAAAAATTTAGGCTCGATTCTTAGATGGGGTTGGTTCAGATCCCCCCCATTAGCAGCGATGCGGAGGTTCGGCATCATCATCAAGACTGCCATTGATGAGAGATGCGAGGAGCTTCTGCCATGGATAGTATCATGCAGTGCCAGTTCTGAAGGCGATGAGCCGATCCCAAGTTGCGGCGATGCAAGTCTGTTGTGTCGGTTTCTGAACCACACATTAGTGGAGATTTACCGGTTCTGTTCTGCGCAACAGCGGCTATGGGTCAGTTCAGCTCCTGCAGCAGAGGATGCATCGGTTCTGCTGGAGCAAGCACCTTAGGCCCACTTGCAAGGGCCCAGGACTGGGGTGGCAGCACTTGGCAGGGCAGACGCACAGATGGCAGAGTCGAGCTGCAGAAGCAGAGCGGTTGGAAGTCTGTTATGTCCCTGAGTCTTCACACCAGGAGGCCAGTCAACTAGCCCTTCGGGTTCTGAGTTGGAGGGATCAAGTCCATGCATTCTCCCTCCCAGGCAAGAGGATAGCAGGCAGCAGTTCAGCACAGCAAAGCACAGAGTAGCAACCCAGCAGAGTGGCAGTCCTTCAGAAGCACAGCAGTCCTTCATGGCAGAGTATCCACACGCCCAGACGTGTACTGAAGTGGTGGGTTCAGAGGTCCAGTACTTATACCCAGTTGTGCCTTGGAAGTGGGGGAGACTTCAACACCATGCCTTTGAAGTGCACAAAGTCTCTGTCCTTCCTGCCCTGGCTCCAGACTCACTACAAGGGATTATGCAGCCCTTTCCTTTGTGTGTGGACAGGGCACAGCCCATTCAGGTGACAGTGAGGCCATGCCCAGCATCTCCCTTCCATCCTGCCCAGGATGTCCAATCAAGGTCCACCAGGTCACACCTAACCTCCCATTGTGTGGCTGTCTAGGAAGAATTCACAAAACCCAACAGTCACCTCACCCTAGACATGTGAGCAGAGACAGGCAGCAGGCACCAAACAGATAAAGTAAGAAAATGCCCATTTTCTAAAAGTGGCATTTTCAGAATTGCGGATCTGACTTCACCATAAGTTCTGATTTTAAATTGTGATTCTAGAGACAACAAATTTGGGAAAGTTGTCGCTTTTTTTGAGAATTATACTTATAAAGGCAATTCAAATGTTACCCTATGGGCGAGATGGGCCTTGCAGTAGTGAAAAACGAATTCCCAAGTTTTTCACTACCAGGACATATAAAACATGAAAGTACATGCCCAACTTTTTAAATACATTGCAATCTGCCCTGGCGGCCGCCTAGAGCCTACCTTAGGGGGGACTTATATGTAATATCAAGGAAGGTTTTGGCTTGGAAAAAGGGTTATTTTACCAGGTCAATATGGCAGTTGAACACTGCACACACAATGGCAGGTCTGAGTCATGTTTAAGGGGCTACTTCAATGAGTGGCACAATTAGTGCTGCAGGCCCACCAGTAGCATTAATCTACAGGCCCTGTGGTGTTTGCCCCAGAGAAATAGATACAGCCACCATTGTGGTGCTCCCCAAGACTCCACCCCCCTCAATACTTTGTGCCGATTACAGGCCGATCTCACTTATTAACACAGAGATCAAAATCTTTGCAGCCATCCTTGCCACCCATCTTAAAAAGGGTCTGCCTCAACTAATAAACCCAGATCAATGTGGCTTCATGGCCACTAGCAGCACTCGGTATTGTATCCGTCGGCTGCACATAGCATTAGCTGAACGCGGCCGTTTGACCCGAGACCTTGCCCTTTTACTCATTGATTTCGAAAAGGCCTTTGACTCAGTCGACTGGGGATTTCTTCGTTTGGTACTCCGACGCGCGGGCCTTGGCCCTAGATTCTGCCGCTTGGTTCAGGCATTATACATCAACCCCACTGCCCGGGTGCAGGTCAACGGTTCCCTGTCGTCAACCCTAGAGATTCACAGGGGCACACGACAGGGTTGTCCTCTGTCTCCCCTTCTATTCACCTTAGCCATTGAACCTCTGGCTCAGATGGTCAGATCCGACCCAATATATCGTGGCTGGCGATGGAATCACTCCCAGGAGGATAGAATAGCGCTTTATGCCGACGACGTCCTGCTATATATGGAAGAACCTAGTGTAACAGGCCCGAAATGCCTCAAACTGCTAGAGCGCTATGAAGTGGCATTGGGTCTGAAAATGAAACCTGCTAAATCCATACTAATCCCGCTTGCACACTCACGAGACTGCTTCGATTGGCAGGAACAGATACCACTGCGCAGACTAAGCTTTAAATATCTGGGTGTCACTGCTGCCAGAACTGACATGGACAAAGAACTTGACTCCCTTGCTGTCACGCATTAAAGCTGATCTTCAGAAATGGCAGACTCTACCGTTAAAACGTAATGGGCAGAGTGGCTCTATACAAGATGATGATTCTGCCGAGGCTCCTCTACACCTTTCAAAATTTCCCTCTACTCATCCCCCGCTCGTGGTTCAAGGCCCTTGAAAGAGCCACGGGGTTGTTCCTCAGGAAGGGTACCAGACACTGTGTAGCGGCCCATCACTGCCGAAGAGGGATCTACGATGGAGGCCTGGGTGCCTCCGACCCCTACCTTTATTATCTAGCCTCCCAACTAATAGTGATACACGACTGGTTTAACGGGGGATGGGGAGACCCAGCTTACCGGGTGGAATTGGAACTCCTAGGGTTCCCTCGCCTTCTAGATATAATGTATGGGAATCCCATACCCCAATGAATGGGAGAAGTTACCAAAGTGATTTTTCAGGCATGGCGTGCTGCCCTGAGATACACCCACTGAAACACCACTGTTACACACCAAACACCACTATGGCGAGGGAAATGGCTAAGCGCAACTGCAGCTCTGGAAGGATTTGGGGAATGGGATCTGGTGGGCATCTCCCTGGTGGGAGACGTGTGGGCAGGGGATTCCATGAAATCTTTCCAAGACTTAAGGAGGGACTTTCAGCTAGCCCAAACGCAACTCTTCCGATATCTCCAACTCAGACATGCTTTAAGAACCCACATACCGACAACAGGCTCTCTACCAGAGTTTAATCCGCTAGAAGCCAAGTTACTCATGGGAAACTTGGGGGGGTAAGGTGTTTCCCAAATTTATAAAACGCTGATCAACAATGCTCCTGGAGACCTGAACCTCACTAGATCCAGATGGGAGGTATGGCTGGGCGCTCTAGAAGACACAGAATGGAGGGAAGCCCTGATGACACCCAGGTCTTTAGCAGTGTCAGCTAAGCTCCGCACAGTGCAATTCTATTACTTGCATAGTGCTTCCTTAGCTCCTGCTAGGCTATACCGCGCGGGTCTGCGACCCTCGGCCCAATGCCCACGATGCTTGCTCGAACCTGCAGATTTTTTCCACATGCTTTGGTCATGTCGAGTTATTCAGTCCTACTGGGACTCGGTGCTCCGAGTGCTGGAGAAAGTCTTGAGTTGTGAAATACAAAGATCTGCCAAACTGGTCCTACTGGGAGTGATGGAGGACATGAGAGGAACACGGGCCCATCGAGCTCTGGTGGCCACAGCCCTGTTGATAGCCAAGAGGGATATAGCGGCAACCTGGATCTCCCCCGAGGGCCTAAAGCTCCAAAAATGGAAGAAAGGGGTAGACTGGTGCGCGACCCAAGAAAAAGTGGTCTACGACTCTAGAGGGTGCCCTAGGAAATTTGAAAAGATATGGGGAAGATGGATAGACTTGCTGCCGTAATAAAGGATATGAGTCTGGCCAAGACGGCCGCACTGGAAATAAGGCAATGGTCCACTCCCACAGGTCTAGACTTTAATTCCCCACATGGTATCTGTCTAGAATTCACTAATGTCCTTAGTTCCTACTGCAATGTCATATGGAATTGTAAATGCTCTCTGCTTGACATATCATTGTTCTTTGTTCTTAACCTTCTGTTCATTTCCTTGTTGCTTTTTTAATTTTTTCTCAAAAACAATAAAATATGTTTATCAAATAATCTACAGGCCCTGGCCATATGTAGTGCACTTTAGTAAGGATGTATAGGTATGGCATTATCAATGTATTTTTTAAGCAGTGTTGTACAAGAGAGCTGCTGCTGTGCAGCATGTTTGAAGGTAAAAAAAGAGCACTGACATGGGCATGTGTAATGTTCACATTTTTTGTGTGTGCAGCCTCGCGCTACACACACGCATGTGTTCGATCGTGGAATGGTCCTGACGGCAGTTGCCGTTAGCCTCCCTCCCGGTCGCTTGGAAGAATAAACTCTCTTCTCACTAACCTGAAGAGTTCGAGCTCAACTGCTTCAGCAACGTTGGCCGTGTCATAGCGCTTTATTTTTACTCCCACCCATTCTGCACCCAGCTCACTGCTGCACAACATGACTGAAAAACCGACAAAGCCAATACATCTCCCATAGACAAGACTTATTGGCATTGTCAATGCTTGTTTAAAATAAATGGAGACAGGGAAACAGATTCTCTTCAGCCTGTAGCTACATGTAGAAATCATTAAAAATGCTTTTCCACACACATGTAATTCATATTGAAGGTGGGCTTTCCTAACCAGTACTACAACCCGAGACCTTCCTTTTATCACTGAGGCTCACTTTCCGCAAAAAATTCACCTTTGCTATGCCCACTTGAAGAAAAGAGAGGTTCTAGTTGTATTAGCACAATGTCGCGGTTGCTTGGACACTCATTACCACAGTTTTTGCTTCCTGTCAGTATTATGTTCAAACCTATGAACATTCAATAGTGCTATGTTAAGATCTCCCATTTTTTAGCATAATGATCCCATCGCTCCCCTGGCCGCTCCCACTCAACTTCAACCTGTACTGACAACACCTTGTCAGCGCTGGTGAGATTCACCTCCCCGCCTGGCTGCCCTCACCTTCCCGTCACACTCCCCTGATAGCAGCTCAACTTGAGTGTGATCCACCTCATCACCTCGCTACTCCAGCCTCCTCCTGTTTTCCCTACTCTAACAGATCATGCATAGGACATCTTGCTTTTAAGAGTCTCTGTGTGTCTCTGAGCCCCTGCTCCTTTCCCTGATCAGTAGCTAGGAAGAGTGCATGTTAGATTTATATTGATTTCTACCAACGCGTGGTTATTGCACCCTGAACTACAGCCTATGTACCTGATCACCAGGGGACTTTCCTCATCGTAGTTAAATTATAACAGAATGTCAATAAATGACAGGCAAGCCACTGCCAAGTGTCTCCTGCTACTCACTGGCTTTGTTCAGTCCATCATTCCTCTACTTTTGTTCCAAGGCAGCTTGTTCCCTGTAGTGGAGCCTTCGACATTTCCCTTTCATGTGCCATTTTTCTGGTCCTGTTGATCCAATTATGCCTGGTTTTGTGAATCAGTGACTTCTACTGACAACAAGTATTAGAGCTGGATATATCTGTCTCACAAGCTGTAAACACTAGAGTTGGGTATATCAGCCTCACAATGTGTAGACGTAGACAGACCTTGAGGTATTAAATTCATGCTTGGCTCTGCTATGCAGCATGTTTGTAGTGTGCGTGTAACATAAATGCATCTACTGTTAATTATACTCATAGCAAAAAACGCATAATGGCTGGAAGATTTAAGAGTATGCAATTAAAATTAAAATGAACAAGCTGACACAGGATCATTGGTCTCTATGATCACAGATATAACGCCTTCCCATTATGGGCCACCTTTTTGAGATACTTTTGATACTATGAACACAACTGCATGCATTTATTGTCTAATCAACTCAGCTCTGCACCTAGGTTCTACTACAATTTAAGCCTAGCGCTTTTTGAGGATCTTAGATAGACAAGCTGACGGCTACTTACAACCATAGTATAAACGTCACACTTGATTTCTGAGCCTATGCATTCCTGGTGCCTCCTATAGCAGGTGCACCACGAGTGCCTAGTTCCCTACAAGGCCAGAGGTTGTACACGTTCATCCTATTTGGCCAGCTAGTGTGGTGTGTGGTGTAATGTCAGCTTCACAATATGTAGATGTATAAATAAGGGAGAACACAATGTAGTTCTTCCTTAATCGTACACAATGTAGTTCTTCATATTCTGACTTGCTGTTTGTGACAGTATGTACAAAAAGCAAGGTAGCTCCAACCAAATAAAGTTTGTACATGTGTAGGGCGAACCTCCCTATTTCGATAAGAAAAGAACTGGTAAATGTTACAACACTCATACAGACTGACTCCTAACCAATCAAGCGGTGTGAAATAAAGCATCAAAATATTTATTAAATCTCTCTCTAATGCCGGGGGAGGGGCGTGGGGTCCAAGATGGCGGTCAGAGGAGGCGTTCATCCTGGGGCTCAGAGAGCAGCCCTGTTAAATCCTTTGTAATCTTGTCCCTACTGCCCCATGAAGCCCCCCCTGCCTGAAACACCAGACCTACGAATTGCACCCGGGCCGACGTAGCACGGCTGGAGCTTGTGAACCTGCGCAACAACATCAGTGGGCGGTGCTCGTCGTCACCCGGGGAAGCAGTTACCTTCTACCGAGGCTGATTGGAGCTCACCTAACCAGAGAGGAGGGGAGCACTGGGGTCGATCGCGGTCTCTGAAATCAGTGCTTAATTTGTGCTTGTTGTTTCCGGTGCTGAGCACCGGCACTTATTTTTCAGGGCCGGCGCTTAGTCTTCTGCCTCAAGCATTTGCTACGAGCAAAAGACAAATTTGGGAAAGACGGAGGAAGAGAAAAACGAAAAAGCGTCACAATGAGGGAAATCAGAAAGTTGCAGGTGTGAGCTGAAGGGGCAGGAGGGGCTGAAAATAGATTGGAGAGGTCCGAGATGGCTTCGGGATTACGCTGCCTCAGTATTCCGTGTTTGCACATGTAATTGCATCAGCCGCATGTTTAAGAGGAGGGCTTTGGGCACCGGCACCTTTTTATTTACAAATTAAGCACTGCTCTGAATGCAGGCGTGAATGGTGCTGAATGGCTGGGCATGCACTGGACTGCCACGCAGCAAGACTATGGGCCCTGAACCTCACAATGATATCAGTCTTGCAGCGCCAGATGCCCATTCACAAAGCCTGGGGTCCTGGGCACGCTGGCTGTGCCAGACTGCTGAAGAGACCAGGTGTGCTACAAGGAGGGCAGCGATAACAGTTGCCTAGTATACAGCCACTGCACCTCCCTCTAAAGGGGGACCCTGTGCTAGGGTACCTGGCAAATGAGGGACAATGAATCGAGCTCTTGTTTGGGAGCCCTTCCAGAGTCGCGGAATCACTTATTCACTCATACAGTGTGTAGGAGACACCCACATACTTTTGACCTGGATGAAATGTGTGCCCCCGAAGCTCAGAAGTGTAAAAAGAGAAATGGGGTACCCCAGCTTGCCTTGGAGTAGAGGACACCTGCTGAGCAACATGGGACCCAGGAGCCAGTCCTCTTCCTCTACTCACATTAAACAGAAAGGTGACCCTTGTCCATGAGGGGACCACGCGGAAACCACACTAGTACCTTTGCTCAGGTGCCAAAAATGGCAAAGATGCTGTCCACTTCCCCCCATGGCAATGGCATTACAATGTCCCCTCAGGCACTGATCAGGGGTGGACTAGATCAGCTGGAACTAACCTTGGAAACAAATTCCAGCCATTTAGAGTGCATATTACATGCCATTCAGGGAATGAAAACCACACTGGAGTCCAAAGTTGACACTGTTGCAATTGAGTGTCCCTCCTTTGAGCTGACCACAAGAAGCTGTTGGAGAGAATGGAAGACGCTGAATGGTTCCTCTACTATCCGTCCAAGGGTGCATGAGATGCAAGATCAGCTGTGGCATCTCACGTGAGATGGGAAACAAGCACAGATGAGGGCAGAAGATTCTCAAGGGTGTTCCAGAAGCAACAACATCCATTTTCTCAGAATACTGATGAAAGCGGAGGGCCCCTCTGTGGTATTGTTCCCAGCAAGCTACCTCAGGTCTTCTCCATTGAACACGCACTCCACATCCCAGAATGCCTGCGTCACCCAGGTGTGGCCTGAGACCAAATATTGCCCTCCCACTGTACTACAGAGACTTGATATTGCAGCTATTCAGGGCCCAAGGGCCCTGGGCAGGTGGTGGGGTCCACTGTCACAGCCTTTTTAGATTACACAGCGTCAGTTCAAAAACAGTGCTCCTCCTGTGTGGACTGTAACACCTATTCTGCACTTTGGTCCTGAAATATGTTCTTCTACACCTGTCTACGCTTTGGTTAGTGGAGGGAAACTTAACACACTTCTTCAGTACCCCAGAGGAGGTGCGTGCCTAGCTGAAAACTAAAGGAGCTGACATCCAATCAACAATAGGGCAGAGAATGGGAATGGAAAAAGCATGGAGATGATGGGAGTTGACGGGCTCCGAACCCACCCTCAGAGAAGCAGGAGGCTAAAGCTAGAACACAAGTGATAGCTAAAATATCAAACTATCATAGCAACTATGATGACTGACTGGCCTCAGAACATGCCTCGGACTCTGAGACAAATGCCAGTGGGTTGGGGCTTCTAATGTAGCTAGGTAGCATTTACTTGACCCCCCGCTCCACTAGCAGATGACCTCTAGGTGTGAAGCCTTGAGCAAGCCTAAAGATCACATACATACAGTTACAGGGGGGTGGCTGGGAAGATGAGGGGAACAAAAGGGGTTGAGCTCTAGAGTTGCTGAGGGCTATGGACAGCATGCCCACAATCAGAGCGGTTTTGGACTCGACCCCCTCAGCTCAAGGAGGTGGGCCCCTGCTGTCACTGCTCAGGGACAGGCATTGACCCCTACTGCACTGCAGCAATTTATTCTACGTGTTTGTACGGAGTACTTTGGTTCCTCAGTCCTGGGAGAGGGAATTGGTTACTCATGTTTTTTGTTACTGCCCTACAGCACAGAAGAACTAATTGTATTGCTGGCTTCGCAGAGAAGGCTTTTGGGCAGTGGCTATGAGCGATCATATTAACTATGCATGATGTCTTTAAAAATCATAACATGGAATGTCCACATTCATAGACACCCTAGCCTCGATATTGACTAGAATCGCACCTTACCTCTGATGGCGGGAGGCAAATTTAACTGTGTAGTTGGCGTAGTTCTAGATAGATTGCACCATCCCTTCTTAATGTCAGCCCATACAAGACTGATAAGGGTTGTGCAACTGGATAGCACAATGGTGCTTAGAGGAGGAGTGGAGGCTCCAACACCCCCTTCAGAGAGAATACTCTTACTATTCAGGAGTACACTCACTTCATGTATGGCTAGACAAGCTCCTATGCAATGCAGCCTTTCAAGACAAAGTCCGGGTGGCAGAATATTTAGCCAATACACATTCAAATTATAACCTGCTAGTGGTAATGCTAAATTGGGACATGCCCAGACCCTCAATCTCAACATGGAAACTTAATCCAGTACTTCTGGAGGACCTGGTATCCTGGAACACAATAGGAGACACTATAGACAACTATTTCAGATAGAAATTTCAGAGAGAACGAGGGCTTCTCCTTCTCCGGTCTGGTGGAGTGGGTTGCCTTCAAAGTGGTACTTCGAGGACTCTGCATCACCACAATGTACTGGGTTTACAAGCAGTTACATGCGGATATTCGGCAGCAGAAAGACCTCCTCTGGGGCGTGGAAGAGGAGTTGGGTGGGGTCCCTGATGTTGTTGATAACCTGCAGAAGGTGCGAGAAGCACTGTTGGCACAGAATGAGCGCTTGCGGGGATAGGATTACCAATTCTATATCACCAGGGCTCACAATGAACACAACAAATCATTCAGGCTACTTGCTTGCTTCCTAACCCTGAGAAAGGGGGAGTGCTTATATTTGAGCATTAACATTGAACACAAGGAGGTAGTTCACTCACAGATGGAGATTAACATAGCATTCCTAGACTACTACCAGCAATTATGAAGCACGCAATCGCTCCCCGAGTATGTCCTTAGTGCCACACTGGGATGATTACCAGTTCCAGAGGTGTATTCGCTGGGCAAGCACATCTCAGAGCAAGGAGTCAAGGGGCAATTAAAGCCCTATTGCGAGGGAAGGTATCAGATGCAGATGGCCTCCTGATTGAATTCTATGCGACTTACGCAGACCACCTGATCCCCAGGCTGACAGCATTGTTTAATATGGCCATTGTACCATGCAGGAAGCACTGATTACACCACTACCCAAACAAGGACGCAGCTTAGAGCGAGTGGGATCATATAGACCCGTCTCACTATTGAATGTGGATTAAAAGATCCCTAGCTGTGTACCAGTTGTTCGGCTAGCACCCCGCATGCAGACTTTAGTTCACCCAGATCAGTCTGGATTTATCCCCACACAGAACACTTTCCAAAATATCCAGTGGCTCATACAGATGTTAGACCACTCTAAGGACCTCCCACGATGGCTGTGACATTAGCTACTGACATGAAGAGAAAGCTTTTGACTCCATATCTTGGGACTTCCTTCATGTGGCACTGACAGGCATGGGACTGGGCAGTGGATTTCCCAAATGGACAAAACTGCTGTACACTCACCTGATGGTCTGTGTGAAGATTGACATGGTCCTCTCAGACAGCTACAGGGTGGGCAGGGGCACCTGACAGGGTTGCCCATTGTCGCCCATGTTTTTCTCATTTTGATCCAACCTCCAGCTAATCTGATTCGACAAGGACCATGGTATCAGATATTTTAGATCAATGGAGTCCCACTCTACCAATCGCTGTACATGTATGACGTTGCTAGCCATGTAGGGTTCTACTGCAGATATTCAAGGGGCCTTCGGCACTCTGGAACAATAAGGCAAACTTTCTGGTTTAAGGGTAAACTGAGAAAAGTCCTGTGCCTCCCCTCTGACAGCTGCAGAAGGGGGGACCATCCCAAAAGTCCTTAGGGACAAGTTATGGTGAACAACAACCTTGATCAAATACCTTGGGTTTCGCATCTACCATATAGTGGACCAAATCCTAGATGGCAGTGTATGGTAAGCGTTGGCCTCACTGCCCCCACTGCTCAAGTTCTGGCCAATGCTCCCACTCTCAGTAATCGTCAGGTTAGCCCTGTCAAAAATGGTCTTTCTCCCTAGACTGCTATACTAAATTACAGCCCTCCCCATAGACATTCCTAGGCAGGCATTCAAGGAGATTGATTCCTTGATCCTACAACTAATATGGGGCATGGGTAGGAAAAGAATAGTGCTGCTGAAGCTACATCTCCCCACTACCGCAAAGTGCTTGGCAGTCCAAGACTTGAAACTATGGTAGCTGCCAGTGCAGCTACAGTCGATGGAGAGCTGACTGGAACAATACTGAGAAGACCTACTACCGGTGAAAACGTTGGCACAACTACTATTGAACCCCATAGGTCCATTTAAGACATGCAGGAAGGGAATCCTTATAACGACTCTATACATAGCAACAAGTGCTGCAGCTCACCAAGACCCGAGCATCTTACACTAGGGAACTCCCAGTGTCAACACTACTCGTCCTCCCCCACAGGAACAATTGGAAGCAACTCCAGGATTGGATGGAGCCTGGCCTCGCCATCATGGGGGACCTTACGTTAACAATGTACAAGTGGACTTTGACTTTCTGTGACACAAGCACCACATTCCAGTGATCTACTTGTTGTTGCATGGAGCGATCATGGAAGTGATGCAACAGTGGTGGCGCAGAGGATTGGTCGAACCTGCAGTTCACAAAGAATTACAATGCATTTGCCAAATATCTGGGTGAAGACATGCAACCTCATTGTTATACTAGGAGATAGTAAAGCAAGCAAAGGCAGATCTCAGCCCATCATAAAAACACAAGGAAAGAGATTTGGGCACCACATTAGCGAAGGGGACTAGACTAAGATACTTGAACATACCCTGAAGATCTCACGGATCTTCGCACGAAGATGCACGTTTTAAACTCTTTCAGTACTATGTCCTCCACAGGGTGTACGTCACATCCTAAATAGTTAATCTGATGTCAATGACGTGCAAATGCAAGTTGCCCCAGGTGCGGCGTGGCTTATGCGCCATTTTACCACATGACCTGGGAGTGCCTACTGCTGACCCCCTACTGGAATGGAGTGACAGAACTGGTAACGGTGGCCATAAAATGCCCACTGCCCGTGACCCCTCTGATTTGACTTTTGGGTGGATCCTCACCTGAAAACAAGAGCAGTAAAGACGGGGCCAGATGTGCGGAGGTTTTTTTGCTGTTGCAAAAGGTACGATTCGCAGAATCGGGTTGTTTGCAACTGCAAAATAACATTTTGGGATGTACATATGCTATTTTGTGATTCGGTATTCTGTTACCGAATCGCATAATAGGTTTGCGATTCGGTATTAGGAAGCAGCGTGTTAAGGGCGTTCCTTCCTAATAGCGACTTGCAGGGGATGTATGAATGTTTTGCGACCGGAATGTGGTCACAAAACATTTGCAGTTCACCACCAACTTCAAGTTGGTGGTAACCCATTCACAAATAGGTAGGGGTCCCCAAGGGACCCCTTTTCCTTTGTGAATGTGGGTGCAGACATTTTTTAGGAGCAGGCAGTGGTCCCACTCTTAAAAAAGGAAAAGAAAACTTTTCATTTTTGTTTTTAAAATGCATCCCATTTTCCCTTAGGGAAAACGGGCTGCTTTAAAAAAAAAAATGCTTTCTTGAAAAAGCAATCACAGACAATGGCGGTCATTTTGAACACGGCAGGATTTCCCGCCGTGTTCAGGCTGGCGGTCTTTCCATTGACCGCCAGCCACCTGGAAAACCCGCCGGCCGTATAATGTTTTCCCCCGCCAGGCCGGCGGGCAGAGACACTGTCTCCGCCCTCCGGCCTGGCGGGGAACATGGGCGCAACATTGAGGGCGGCTCCATGAGGAGCCGCCGCCACTGTTGGTGTGCGGCGGGTGCAGCATCACCCGTCACGCGTGTCACTGCCCGTAAATCGGGCAGTGACATGCTTGACGGGGGCCTGCACAGGGGCCCTTACACTGCCCATGCAAAGTGCATGGGCAGTGCAGGGGCTCCCAGGGGTTCCCTGTGGCACCCCCTCTGCCAGGCTTTTCCTGGCGGGATAAGGCTGGCGGCATATGAAACATTATCCGCAGGGTAGCGCAGCTACCCTGGCGGATGATGTTTCATCTCGGTGCATGGCGGTGGGTGACGGCTGCCGCTGGTGGCCGTCAACCTCTTCATTATGTGGCGGTTCGGCCCGCCATGCTGGCTGGCGGCTTCAGCCGCCACTGCCGACATGACGGGCCGGACTGCCATGTTCATAATGACCGCCAATGTGGCCTGCTGACCTAAGGAGGCCACCATCTGTGTGATTTTTGGCCATTCACAATGGGTCGCAAATTGCAACCTGTCTCATGAATATTGATGAGGCATGTCCATTTGCAACCCACTGGGAATCGCAGAGTGTCAAACACACTGTAGCACATCGCTGTTTGCAATTTCCTAATAGCGAATCGCTAAAGTTCACTATTTGGAAATCGCAAACCCACTAATTCGTACATCTGGTCCTAGGTTTGTGGATTTAGTACTACTTCTTACTAGGCGTCCACTTACGATGACTTGGAGAATCCCTGGGGGACCCAGAATACAGGTGTTGGCTAACGCAGCTCTTAAAATGGGCAGGTTGCGAGAGTGCAGTATTCGGAACAGAGGTGGATAGGGAACTGCATCTGGTGAGCTGGGAGGAGGCATGGACACGAATACTGGGGGACCTGTGACAAGTGAGTAGTGATGGGCTGATAGTGCGACACAGCCAAGGGGATCCGGGATAGCCCGGACGCACAGGAAATAACACCGTGCTGCTGCCCCGCGCTACTCACAATAATCCCCTTCATAAGGAGGGTGCTGCAACCCCAGGAAATAAGGTATGTTAAAGGACTGGTAACCCCCATCTCCGACACACACCCCACGAATTACTCAAGGTCAGGGTAATGGCATGAATCACACTTTCACAGGGCTGGTTCACAGTTTTTATAGTTCTTCGTTCTTTTGTCTTCCTATTTCACCATAGCATAATTTGCCCTCCTTTATCCACGCTTGCTGACCCCAGTTGGTGATGCTTTTGTTAGATAACTGTCATTGGTCAGCTATTTTCAGCTGTTAGCTGAAACATTGTTTGATGTCTTTGTTTTGTGAAAACCCAACAAAATACGTTTAAAAAACTTTCTCTAATGCCTTACATCTCACCCTGACTGGCTTGTGTGTCACATATAGGATATCAATTCCTCATTTTCCTTCTGAACCCAACCCCAGTCTGTCTCTCTCTCTCTCTCTGTCTCTCTCTCTCTCTCTCTCTCTCTATATATATATATATATATATATATATATATATATATATATATATATATATATATATATATATCTTTCTGTCAGCACCTGGGATATCCACAATACTTATCCTTCATCACTGGACTCCATAGTTCACCACCTAGGATGTTTTACCACAACCTAGCCAACTCTCCATGTGACACAATTAGGTATTCTGCACTGTAAAACCCCCCTAAAAACCAGTGGTTTATCTGCCGCTCACATCAGGCCTCAGTCCTGCTTTTTAATAAGTTGATAACAAAGGTACCTTTTAATTGGGCCTTTAAGACCTGTTAATTATATCGCCAGAAACGTCTGAATTTATGATGATTGCATTTATTTATCAGATGGTCAGGCATGGAGTTTCAAAGGTCACTCATTGTATTTGTAGAGATAGACTAGAAACCTTTTCCTAATGATAATGTGGGATCTGGAATAAGATTTTGCAGACAAACAGAAAGCCTGGCCGATTCGATGTTTTAAAAATGTTTTTTTCACAAGTCAAGTCTGTTATGTGGAAGGACCTCAAGTCAGATGTGCTTCTGAACCAGCATCTATTGAAGAAAAGTAGGGTGTTACGTGTTTACTTTTCTTTTATCAAGAACACTCTTCGCTGAATTTGGAATGACTTGGAAGCAGCCTGTGGCGCAAGCCAATGGTCAAGATTACTACTGTTGCAGTAGTCAGGAGTCAAAGTAACCAGCCATCAGGATCGCAGAGTGAGTGAGTGAAAGCCATAAAGAAGGATGGACAGTTGAACACACAACCTCTCAGTGACAGTTGCTATTTGGATGGACAGATGTACTTCAGGCTCACCAAGACCCGCTATGTTTCTTATAACCTGTCTTTGTTCTGGGCATGTTCCATGAAAGATGGCCATACTTTTGTACAACAGAGCATGCTGGCAATGTTTCAGTCAACAACTTTATTGCAAAATGTCTCACAAATTTGACCCAAATATTGACTTATAGTGAATTGTAGAGTCCCAAAAAGTAGAAGTAAAGAAGCATAAGATACACGTTTTCCATATAAAACATATTTATTTTTAAAGAGCACTACACCATCAGGCATCAGACTACTCCAGAACACCTGGAATTTGCAGATATTAGGAGAAGGGAGATGAGAAGAGGAGAGTTAAGCCTTTTGTAGTGTTGCCTGATATTAAACCAAATTTTAATGTGATAAACATCTAGGTTGAGTATCACACACTGCACCCTTGTGCTACCATGACAGGTAGGCTGATGGTTACTGCGAAAACAGTCAGGTTTTTTGTAGACAATTCTTTTTGGAGCTGAAAGGAATATGACAGAGAGCTCTAGTATGTGGCATCTGTGGCAGAAAAACTAATTCATCAAATTATCCACAATCTTGATCTGTTGTGCATAAAGGCTATGACCGCCACAGAATGGGATGCCTTTTAGCTGCAGCATGGTGGGTGTAGTGTACTCCACCTTGTGGGATACCTGTGCAGTGCCTCTGTGTGTGAAGGATGAATATGTCACCTGGAGGGATGCAGATGCAGTGTTCATGAGCATGAACAGTATTTACTCACGTTAGTAGTGTGCCTGTGCAGTATTCTGGTCTGTCAAGACTGCATATTCCACTAGATAAGACGGCCGTGGACTCTTCATGTGTACATAGAGTGTGTGGTTTGATGGCCACTAATAAGCTGTATGAAGACAGCACACTCAAAAGGAATAGATGTTTGCCTCCACAAGCTGGGATGTCAATTCTGATGGCTTTTGCATGAAAAGTGCAGTGCATACTCCACCAGATGGGATGCCCATGCAGTCTTCATGTGCGCTTAGAGTGTTAGGTCAACTGTGTGGGTTGGCAACTGTGTGGGATGGCAACTGCAGTGCTGCATGGAGAATGTAATCTCCAAAGGTTTGGATGCCCATTCTGTTGGCTGTTGCATGAAGAGTGTAGACTCCAGTTGGTGGGATGCCCAATGTACTAACCTGCGTGATGGATGTGTGGAGTTCACGCCCATTTTTGTAAGTTGAAGGTGTCACCACTGTGTGATGTATCCTGCATAAAGGGATAACATATACCATTTTTGGTGTGGCCCTGTGTGGGTCGGTATACTGTTGTGAGAAGGTATTGAGTGATAGAGAGGATTAAAGATGTCGAGCAAAAGTATTGCCTTTATCACAGTTCCAAAAGCACTGTAATGCTATCATAACGCAGATGGTAAAACATATTTCAAGGCAAATAATTTTACAACGCATGCTAGATAACATATTATAAGAGGCATACATTAAATGTAAAAATGCAGTATCAGAGCAATAAAATCATCTTTGTTCATACAGTAGCTAAGCAGTCACGTGGCCATTGAAAATGACCCACGTTTGTAACATAGAAATAAAGACAAATGGTAGATTAAAATGGAGATCTCCACTTTCCACTCCAAACCTCTGTAGCTCCATTTTGGAGCAACTCCAAACTAGAATTGAAGGTGATGGGAAAAATACACCTTACTGTAGTACTTTTTCATGATGTGCGATTGGCATTGCTTACATATTGAATGATTATTCTTAGTATTGATCAATCTACATCATACCACACCTAAAAACTTAACACCAACAGTTGGTCGACATGGAGAGGTCAAATAAATTATTTCTGTGCTTCTTGCTTAAGAACTGTTAAAAATTCAACACAAAATGAGGAAGCCCACGTCCAAACAGCATTTAATGAAAAATAGCAGACACCAAAGCAAAAATATCAAAGACAATAGTAATTTCAACTAACCAGAGCTCCGAATCTCAGTCAGTTGGAGCAGTGTGCTAAATCATGCAAATTATGATCTGGTAGATATATACATATATATTTTGCCTAATACAAGCCAATGTGAGAAGGAGATGTAACAGCAATTAATTAGTTTTAGCAGAAACTTGTTAAAATGCAGGCGTCCAGGACTTTTCCTCAGAGGAAGACCTTGAACTGCCTTGGCTGGAAGATAGCATTCATGTCCACAAATGCTGACTTCTATTCCTCTCACAAAACTGCTCTTCCCTTACCATGGGGTTGCACTTGCTCAAATGTGTGCTGTATTGGGCAAGACATAACGGCTCCTGTGCCTACCATGGCCTTCCAAAGTTGTCAGTGAGCCCAATATAATACAAGGCTTTAAATCACATTGAAATGATTGCTTTCCAGCTGCCACAGGGTCTACATGCATAGTAGTCTAATACAGTTGTTCCCACCCTGTGGTCCGGGCACCTCCAAGGGTCTGCGAAGCTTCCTCAGGGGGTCCATGACCGAAAATTCAATAATATTAACAGATTCATAATGTGTATATAAATAAAGTGGCTAAATGTACATTGAAAAAATGTAAAACGTACTGTAAATGTCTAGCAATTTGAAATTGGAGGCAAAATGAAATTAGTATCCTCAGATTAATTTGTGGCAGCAGCGTAGGTGTATCAAACAGAATATATAATGGATGGCGTGTGGCTTCAACTAAAATTAAAAAAGCTCCAACCTTCCTATTAAAATTATTTTTTTATATTTTTTAAATATGTGTTTGCAAATTAAAGAAAATGTGTCGTCATTTATGTATGTGTTTGATGAATGCTTGTTTCAGTTTTTTTTGTGTATTGCTTTGCATTTCAAGTAATCAACAATGTGTAGGGCAGGGTCCCCGAATACAATTTATGATTCATAGGGAGTCCCAGGATTCCAATAATGATTCAGTGGGGGTCCCCAGATTCCAGTAATGAGAAAGTGGGGGTCCACAGAATTCAAAAGGTTGGGTCCAATATATTTTCACTGACTTTTTTAACGAATATACTGCAAATGAGCATTTCTCTTCACACGTGTACTGAGTATAATATAGCCAGGGTCACTGGAATTATGCATCACAAGAGGACCAAATTATGCAGAAAGAAAAGGTAAATTATGCAGCATAATGTATCCCATTTTCTAACAGTATTACTTCATTATTTCAACATTTGTGAACTTGGTAACACTGTCTGGGCAGAAGCTGCACCTCATTAATACCAGTTTAACACCCAAATATCAAATAAGCAACAGAAAGACGAGTAGTCCAGTTTTGCAATGGGCCTTTCACCACTCGCCAACCTGTGTTGCTGCATTTTTAGTAGCTTTTGAACAATTTGAGCTAGAAACATTTTTTTTTTGTTAGAATCTGCAGGTTATGTGGCTGATGATGATCATGTGGCAAATGCAGAAAATCTATAATTATGTGAAAATCTCCGGAGCCAAACAATTACATAATTCCACTGGCCCTGAATATAGCATAATAAAAAAATATGTTTTCACAGAACCTAGAGCTAATGGCGCTAACATGGTTGAATAACAAACAACCCTATTCACCTCCACAGTTCAGCTGTACATTTACTTGGATACATTTATAAAGCACATGCTAAGCTTCAGTGGCATCAGAGTGCTCTTCAGCAATACTGAGAATGTCTCGGACATCATACAAGGCACTCAAATGAGCAAGAAAACGTCTGTGACAGCTGGGTGAGTTTAGCAACCTGAGTGTGGGAACAGGAATAATTTTACTATGCAGGAAGTGATACATTACAATGTGTATCGCATAGTACCTCAAGAATACACAGAACAGTAGACAATGTGTGCAAACCGGGTAGTGCCACGCAGGGTATTAGGTCAATGGTAAACATTGCTTTTACAGTGTTTGCACTTATAGGTCACCCCTATGAGTCTGTCCACCAATAACACTCATGTTATATGTGGAAACAGCTTTAGAAACTAAACATCAATGAGAAACTCTAAGGGACAATTCCAGATGGCTAGGAGAGTACACGTGAGGTTTGGGGACCTTCAATAGAGAAACTGTAGGAGAAAAAACTGTTGCTCTAGCCTTTCTTTTGCAAGACTCTCTAAAGTGAGAATGTTTTTAGTTCACCGTTGAAGACGTTGAAATGCTTTCTAGCCCTTGAAAATACCAAGTGTCGTTCCTCTCGTTCTTCTGGCAAGGGTGAACCTACAGAGCTCATACATTTACACCCAGATACTGCGGTGTAGTCAGATGCTTTTCATTGTACATGTGAAACCAGGTGAATTTGCCTTTTGACCATTGTTGGCGTGATATAGAACATTTTGAGGGAAGTAATTGTGCTGGTAGTTCAGGAATTGTATTGGGGCGCACACAGTAGTAAATCCTCAGTATGTTAGGGGCTAAGAATGAGTTTACTTTGAGTCATGCAGCTACGGTTTTACTCCTGCCATGTTGCGATCGAGCTGAGCGTCATCAGGGCACTACTAAAGCACTAAGGGCCATATGTACGAAAGCTTTTTCCCATAGACACAGAATGGGTAAAATCCTTTCGTACATCTGGCCCTAACTCCTCAGACCTGATTCTGTTTCTGAATGTTTTGATAAATTGTGTCAATCTCTGTGGAAAAATATAGTAGGACGACTACGAGAAGACTGAGGGCATCGCCCACTTCCTCGAAGGGAGCGATTTCTGTGCTGTGGCCCACCCTAAAGCATGGACGTCAATTATCAGACATGCCAGGGGTAGGAGAAGTGACATCACTCGCACTTGCACCTCCACTTTTACTCATACTTACACAATCACACATCACACTTGCACACACACTCTCACCCGCAAGCACGCACACAACATACATGTAAAGGCATTTTTTACTTACCTCAGCTGCCATGGAAGGGCATATTCCAGCTAAATGTACTCCATTTTTATTACACTAATAGTGAATAATTTATTATTATTCACTATTGGTGTGATAAATTGACAGAAAACAGAGAGTGGAGCCCCGACTGAAGGACGAGCTGCCCCTGTGTCCCTGGCACTGAATTTGCCACCTCCGAGGCCAGGGGTCGCAAAGGCAAGGCCAGGGGTCGCAAAGGCCAAGCCACGGGTCGCAGCTGCGACCCGTGGTCACTCCTAAGTAAGTCCATGCCCTAAAGCCTGATTGAGAGTCACCAAAGTTTATTTTCTAACATATATTGCTACCTATTTTTCATCGACAGCGGCTGATGATGAGTCAGTAGTTACTTGGAACAGATTACCTGTTTTTAAAGGGTCCCCAACTACACCTTGGCCAAGGAAGCACTGGTGCTGTTCATCGACATCGCATGTGGCTGTAGAATGATTTCTAGCTAAAGATACAGGCATGGGGTCGTCAATGTGCAATGATGTCTTAGTACTTACAGAGAGACTGCCTATGGGTAGAAATGATGACATCTGACCTCGGATCTTTGCTTCATTACAATACGTGTCACTATCATTGTTTGTTTTGATGACTGCCTCTTATGTGGGAGAGCATTCAGTGAACAAGTTGGCCAGTCTGATGTTGTGGGGACTGCTCCTAGCTGTGCTATACTAACCTTCAGCACATAAAACAACTTTCTGAGTCTGTCTCGAGCTTCAGTGCTCTCTATATTAAGACAATTTCGGCCTTCTATATGGTGTGTTTGTGCAATCTTCTTTCCTGTCTGATAAAACAAGGATTGCTCGTGTGGAAAAGACAAACAATCCTCTTCAAATCCAAACACCAGTGGTCTCACCATGGGTTACTAACAAGCAACCTTCAGTGCCCCCACACTGCGGGCGGCCTGTGCGGATGTCACCACCTCTTTCAGGGAGACTTGCTATGAAGTGGGATGTCGGCAGTCTGTCCTGGCAAGCAAGCATGCACTGCTTACTTACTGTTGCTTCTTAACCAGCTCCAATTTTGGAAATAAAGCAGCTACATTCTGCTGACGAAGCTCCAATGTAAAGTCGCAGAATCTCAGGGTATATGCAGAAGCTTCAGATAAGGCATTTTAAAACGTGTAATCAGCTTCGTTTAGCATTTAGGGTTTATTTTAATATTCCCACTCATTTTACAGGCATTATTTTTTCATTGTTTTCCACTGTTGTGGTTATTCTTACTACCAGATAAATGCGGGTGATGTGTGGGAGTGGATTTTGCACTCATTTCTTAATAGGCACTTGTCAGATCAGTTCTTCGGGAAGTATTGGATTCAGAGGCAATCGGTGAGTTCTTCAGAAAGAATGGGATTCAGAGGCAACTGGGTCTCGTGTTCCTGTCTCAGGAGCACAGTAACCATACAAGGACCTCCATTTTGGGTGTTGGCCATTGAGTTCTAAGGTCGAACACATAGAGCTTACTCTTAAATTGTGTTGTTTCGACCATACGACTTAAGATTCTGTTTAAGCCCTATCATCAGGGTTTAATTGGCATTTTTCATATTTGTAAGACAACATAATACTGCCAAATCCCCCACTGCATATGGTTCAGTCAGTGAAGGTAATTCCACTTTACTCAAGTCCTATACTTCTAACTTTCAGGCTCTGATGACTAGACTGAGCACTCACCTGTGCACTCTAAGGGGCATATTTAAGAAAGTAGCGGTAGTTAGGGGACTAGCGTCAGGATTTTTCACGCTAGTCCTGCGCTTTGCAGGAATAGCGTAAAAAAATATGACGCTAATCCTGCAAAGCACCCAGAGGGTCATTGTAACCAATGAAAATCAAAATTTTAACGACTGGTCTGAGCAGGCGTTAAAAGTGGCAACAAAATCTCTTAGATTTCCTTGTGCCATTTTTTGGGCCCTCTTAATGGGGGAACGCCCTATTTGCATACATTATGCCTGGCACAGGCATAATGTATTGCAAAGGGTTACAAAGCGGCACAATGCATGCATTGCGTCACTTTGTAAACATGGCATGACATTTTTGGCCTTCTAACGCCACGTTAGCGTAAAACAAATTATGCTAATGTGGCATTGGAATGGCACTAGGGGCTCTTAAATATGGTCCTAAATATTCAGCTGAGTACTTTATACAGGTGCAGTCCTAGCACTATGACACAACATATTCTGGGAAACAGTAATACATCTCTGCCTCCCTCTCGGTGACTGCAAAATTTATGGTGCTTTGTAACAGCGAACCCACCAACAACACAACGGACAGTCCTTGTTCTTATTTGTAATCCATCCTTCATCACTCTTGGTTCAACTCAAGCCCAGTTCAAGTTGCTTGCATAGGCATGCACATATGGCCTACATGTGTAGTTGTTTACCTTTCAACTTCAGTGCCTGGGTAGTAATCCCCTGATAAACTTTCTGTCTAAAACTGTCCCAATCAGGTTTTCAGTCTCCTCCATCCCCATTAAATCCCGGTCTCTGCAATCTGTTTTTAACGGCATCCGCACAGACAACACTCTTCTGTGTTCAATGCTTGTGTTTTGGATGCTGCTGCAATAACAATGTTCTATGTAATCCTCTCTGCTGCTTCTTGAAGGTAGGTTTGCACAGAAAATTAATACATAAAAAATGTCCACTATTAATAGTTGATCATCGTCATCACAGATGACTATTCTGAAATAATGAAGAAGAACAGAAAGGAAAGAGGAAGACTGCAGGGGTGGATGGAGGTTTTAGAACAGCAGTTAATATTACCTAATTTAATGTTACCCGGTGTACCAATCTCAGTGGCCAGGATTCAAACTCATAAACCACAGGTCACAGTAGATGTCAACCATTAACTTTTAGCGCAGTGATACATCTTGCCAGCAGGGAACATTTCATATGCAAGTTAGTCTTGGCTATGCTTCAAAGCAATGCAAGAATACAAGCATCCATGTTAGGTCAGACAACACCCTTGAAGACTTTGGAGAGTTTGGACCCCTACCAGTTTTCCAATTTAAGCAACAATGCGTGTTTTTAATTTTTTGCTTCAGCAAATCTTATATTCACACATATTTGCTGATGGCCTCTACTGTGATGACATGCAAGCCTACAGCATGCCTGTAAGGTCTGAAGAAATACCTAAAGTGTACCCCAGGCTGTGATGGCAGCACATGTTTGTAGTGGAGGGACAGCCCTTTTTAGATCGCAGTCTACCAGACAGCGCAGCTGTGGCGTATGTGAAAGACATTTTGGGGAGTTTCAGAAGTTGACCTGGGAATACATTCTGCTCATTGCTTTCCTTTGCCTTTTGTGGTTTGTAACTCACGTTTTCCTGCTTTTCATTTGCTGGCTTATGCTCTCCAGGTTCACTTCCTCCCTCCCATGCCAAAACCTTATTTACAGTATCCTTTCGAGAGCTCCCTATCTGTAAACAAGCCTGTAAATCTTGTTCTTATCATGTCACATTTACTGTGCATTCAAAGACTGAGGTCACATGTCAGGCAGTGTCTTCAAGGGAGTCTGGTGTTTAATATGCTTTCAGCTGACTTCAAAGTGAGAGCATTTACGGGTGGAATGCAGATTGCTCTCCCCATAGAGTAGGGGGTGTCACAGTGTCACGGACACTGCATATGCAAGACATTTAGAAACTGCTGTGTCAGGGTGCATCTGCTTTGACATTACCCGATGCCCCAACAATCCCACCTGGACACATTAGGGACTGTTGTGACATTGTACAACCTGCCTGCCTGTCTGAAAACTGCACGAGCTGCTGTGGTTTGATGACATTTCCTGGACAGAGCAAAAACTGCTGTGGTATTGTGAGCCCGTACCTCACCTCTACCTAAACACTGTATGACCCTAGGCTGCAGGAACATTTCCAGCATCCAGTGCCCAATTTCTTTGGATATTGCATGTCACGATACTGTAGGAACATCCATAGCAATCCATGCATTCAGCAAGGATGGAGCTGATATTGTTAACCTCCACCTGCCACAGCCTTTATTAACTGCAAGAAGCTGCAACAGGAGCCGCTTGAACTGGCTGGCGCTCGGAAAAAGTTTATCACGTGCCCCCTACTTTCCTGTTCTGTTTAAGGGAAAGGAGACAGCAGAGTGTTAAACCACTCTCCCCTCACTAGACCTGCATGTTCATAAGTGGCTGGCAGAGGAGGAATTATTTATAAAGCATGGGCAGCACAGTCATGGACACCAAAAAGAAACAAGCATCAGCAGAGGCAATAGGTCTCGCCTAAGCAAGATCTATTGGCTTTGTCAATGTTTTTTTTGCCATATTGTATAGCAGAGCTGGCTTCAGTGCAGCATGGCGGAAAGTTAAAAAAAAAGTTCTATGGCACGGTCAATGCTGGCTGTGTTATAGAGCTTTTTTTCTTTACTTTTAGCCATGTTGCAGCATGGCTAAGAAACATAAGCAGAGCCAAAAGATCTCACATGGGCGAGAACTATTGGCTTTGCCAATGCTTGTTGACTGTTGCCTTCGCAAGTAAGTGTGTACTGGCATTTCCTGTTAAAAGTTATACCTAATTTTCCCACAAATGGAACTTTCACTCCTTCATGAGGGCCATGGATGGTGAATGACTCTTGCTCAGGGTGACTGTCGGGGTGATTTTGATGTATGTGTTGCGCATGATTGCATGGTGAGTATAACTCATTAAATGAAGAATGGAAGTGAGCCCACAAATGTTATTTGTTGGTTAAAGGCTGTCTCTTGTAGTTGGAGGTTAAGGGGTATCTGTTCTTTGAAGAGCAAAGACTGTACCCTAGTACATTCATGATTCCCCCTCCTTGTGAGTGGTGTAACTGTTGAGAGGATTGTGCAGTGGCTGCTGGAATAAAATCTCTCTCTTTTGTGCTTTGTTTTCATCCTCTGCCCTTTTTTGCTTCTTCTGAAGATCAAATATGATGGCTATGTCAGCATGTATTGACCCCCACCAACACCCCCAAAAACAGATGTTACTCAAAACAGAACAGGGTGTTGGAATCCACATTTGTGTCTGACAGCCAGGCCTAACCTTTGGTCAGAATCCTGTCCACCGATAGGAAGGTACAAATCAGTGCACGTGATTTATCTGTTGGAGTCTAGGTCTAGAGTCTCTGCCTGAGAGCGCCTTTACCACAACAAGAAGAGACTTAAGAATCCTGATAATTGGCTAGAAGCTAGACGTGCTGTTTGACTCGGTCCTTGAGTAGGAAGGCCAATTGCTGTGAAGGAATAGAATGCTTTCCAGAAGTGCCAAGTAACCTATGAACTGATGACGCTGTGGAGAGGGATTAAAGTAAACAAACTACAACAATGCTGCATGGCCCAGAGTGAGAAGCTAACCTACAAGCACTGTGGTGAAGAGGTCCCTTTGTATCCTGTCACCACCAGCATGTAATCCTATGTGTCCCCATTGGACCGCAAGCCAGATCAATCTGCCTCACAGGCCTGGGAGTAGTCAGGGCTGCTAGCAGGGCATAAGTATACATACCCCACAAATCATTTCCAAAACCTTATAGCAGTTGCAAAGATATCTTCACGTTAAGTCCCACTATTTCGTGTCTTAGTATTGCAATTCTTTATTACATTTTTGCTATAAGTAGTCCAGAAATATAACAAAAGATACAAGTATCAAGCACAGTGTGAAACAGAGCATCAACACCAACTAATACTCTAATATTTGTTGCCTCAGTGCAGTCAACCGAGGTGTCTGTGACTTCAGGTGAATTGGCAGAACACCTAACCGCAAGTCAGCACTGTTATTCGTACTGGATTTTTGTGGGTGCCAAAGAACTTTCCTGTGATTGTGCAGACTTAAGAAGTAACTTGGATTATGATCCCAGCTTGCCTTTTGCATCTTCCACATCCTGCATCTTTGAAGAACAGTGCAAGTTGTGACTGCTGTGGTTATTTATTTCACCACCACAAAAAGATCGAATTTGTAGTCGCCAATCAAGGACTTCTGCCTTGCAACTACTCTTTTACCCCCCTTCATGGCCAGTAAGTGGTGTGCTAGGTTGGGTTTTTAACTTTTTGGCAGGGAAATGGACCAGGTATTAGCAAATAGCACAGACTTCCTTTACAAGAGACAGAGAAGCTGATTATGACTTTGGCAGACACACCGCCAGCCCGCTGGGGCGGCAGTCAGGGAAACATCGGCAAGCAGGCAGCATCCTGACCACCGCATTACAACATTCTTGCAGAGCTGGCGGTGTGGTGGTAACGCAGTCAAGGGGGCAGCTTGCTTCAGCTCTAGGAGAGAGCCTGAAGCCAATGCCGGCTACACTGCTGCACCTCCAGAAAGTCAGGTGCACTGTTTCCATGCACGATCTCGTGCATAGCAAACAATGCATGCACCGACATTGCAGGCATCGGGGTAACAACTTGGGCCCTGCCACAATCCACATGGGCTTATTCGCCCTCAGGCCCTTTTTTGTGGCCCTTTACCTACCTTTCTGCTGAACTTTTCATAGTGGTGTCCCCACAATGAAAAGGTCGACAGAAAGGCAGGTAATAATACACATGGCAGTGCCAATACCGTCACCACCACCACCAACATTGACTGCTGCTGTGCCTACCACTGCTACTGCTGTACCTCAAATGTTGGCGGTGGTGGTGATCCTGTGGCGGTGCAACCGCACAGATCGTGATCAGGCAGTCTGACAGCCGAGGTGGCGGCGGTCAGACTGCCAAAAATGTTACAGCAGTCCCAAGACCGGCAAAGTTGTAATCAGCCCCAGCATGTGCTAAGGACCTGCAAGGGTATGGGGTGGGCTGTGGTGAGCACACATTGAGCTACCATGCGCGGACATGCACTCTCCTCCCTCGCCATCAGGTGAGGGTGGCAAGAGCAGCCCAAACAACCTGAGAGCTATTGACAAGACTGTGCTGCCCATGTCCAGCCACCTGAGCGAACAGATCAGTTGTTAATCTTGGACCTTTAAAGACTGACTTTTATTTATTGAGATCCCCATTTACCTGATTTCAGCTCACATTGTATATTTTGTGTGTGTATTCCATATGTGTTAGTATTAAAGTATTCTTTCTTTATAAGACAGAGTACTGGATGTGCATTCACAATACTGTGCTGCATTAAGATCTCAGGCCCATATTTATACTTTTTTAGCGCCGCATGTGCGTAGTTTTTTGGCGCAAACTTACAAAATACAATTGTATTTTGGGAGTTTGCGCTGCTTTTGCATCAAAAAATGACGCAAATGCGCTGCTAAGAAAGTATAAATATGGGCCTCAGTCTGTAATCCTCCTCTTCCCTGAATAAGCCTTGGACCGCTGTGCTTAGCTACCCTGAAGGTCAAGTGTTAATGGGATGTACTCGGTGTCCTTTTTTTTGGTTCTAATAGTAAGGTCAGCCTAGGACAGCACAAGTAAATGGCTCTAGTTATTACAGTTGGAGCCCCGTAACCCCAGAGTACAGGCAACCCTTGCATTTGGCACACATTATGACAGTATAAGTGATATACACTTGAGTAGGCAAAGAGATCTGGAATGTCCTTGCTGTAAGGTGCGACATTGGAGCACCTCTTGCAGCGGACTGCACTATGTTTCCACCTGTTCCTACAAGATGCTCAGTATTGATATACGGGTTGAAAGGTAGAACCTCAGCAAGTCCATCTCAGTCTATCATAGTTTCAAGGTTGGCAAACTAAGGACAATCAAGTGTAGTGATAGAAAAACATGTTACTCAAAGCACTTACAAACGGCCAGAGCATGATATAAAGTACTAAATAAAAATATTATTTTAGAAGACCTCATGCATTACACCCAAAATGATATGGTCTCACCAAACGTATTTTTTTTTTTCCGTACATTCATTTTGCACAAAAAAGTCGGTGGCATCTTATTGCTGCACAGAATAAATGTATATACAAAAATACCTAATAAGCCAATATCATAGAAATCAGTAACACTCCACAAAGAGGAAAGAAAAATATTGACAGATAACGAAACAAAGTCAATATTGCAAAGAAAGTAGATAAACGTTTACATTTCTAAATACAAAATAAATAGGCCTTTAAGTTTTGCAGAAACTAAGGTAATCATATATGAACATGGCAGCATGAGAAAGCGACTTCTAAAATAATGTATTCGCGCTTGAGACAGACTGGCATAAAGATTCCTGTCAAAATTCCCAGAAACAATACTTCTTTCTGATGCTCAGGCTTTAGTGCTCTTTCCTCTTTATTTCTTTTTTCTTTCTTCTCATTTCTTCTTTTCTTTGTTTAAAAAATAAACACTTAAGGAAAACACCAAAAATGCTTATTACATACAGTAGATTACTAGTTGGTTATGGAAGGTATCATAGAAGGGGTACTTTTACTCATTATATAAGGCAGTTTTCGTTTCAGAAGTATCTTTTTCTAATTTGCCCTTTTTAGTTATTCGCTTGAATTCCATTTTATATATATATATATACATTTAAGTTCTTGTATGAAAATGTGTATTAAATATTGTCAATAAAGCATTTTTAAACTAAACCTAATTCCCTTAATCTTTAAGTCAAAGAGAAACACCTGAACCAAGAGGTGATCACTAGGACACCATAGGAGTGTCATTCATTGGCAAAATAGTGACCTGGCATCAATGGAAGCGGTCATAGGGCTGGAGTTCTAGGATCTGACATGAGAGCACTCAACACCAGATGGGACATGACATGCAATACTGAGTCAACAAGAATATACAATCCCTCTCTCCCCGTCATATTTCCACAATCCAAATAAGCAAACAGTGCACCCCTACCAAGCAGTAACAAGTAGGAACCAATGTCTTGATCATCCTTAAAAAACAATTGCATTGCCATTTCATTTGCCAAGCATAACGCTGCTACTTATAATTCAGTTCAAAAGGTTTCCAAGAATATGCTAGAAAATCTGGCACAGTGTCAATTTGTACTTATTGTTCTCAGCTGAGAATCTTTCTTTTTTCTCCACATGGAAAATATTTTTGCCCTTGGAGAAACTCCTTTCCTTGCACCCCCACCAATGTTGGGGATATTCCCAGTCCTTAATTTGTAAAAGAATAAATGCTGGGGACCAAGGCTTTGCCTCTGCCAGCACCATTGAATGTCAGGGATGCTGAATGTCTAGGTTTTGTAGTGTTCATTCCACCTCAATCCATTTCAATTCACCACCAGACACTACCCGCCCCTTTCTCCCTCTTTTGCAGGTTCTTTTTCATCCCTGCTTTCTGCCTTTGTCACTGTTTTTCCATCTTTCTCTTACTTCTTCTTTCCATCTTTTGTATTGTTCTCTTTTTTGCTCTGGGTCAAGTTCTAATGTAGAAACATAAGTGCTGTCCCCAAAAATGAGTGCTGGTGGGCCCCACCTGTAACCTCTGGCTCAAATTAAGCACTGGATATTCCCTTCCTCTTCTCCTCCTTTGTCTGAAAATTCTAACCTTCTTCATGGTGTGCAGTGGTTGAAATAGAGTTTGTGAATAAGATAAACTTGAATAGTGTGCACAAACACACATGGCACTCTAGCCCTGAAAGTCCCACCCCATACGCTTGTACGTAAATTTATTAACACAAACATCTCTGTATGAGTAAATCCTTTCAGGAGTGCAACATCAGTTTTTTGTGAATTCATAACTGACATACACACCCCTATTCCCATCCCCCCACCCTTACCTACTTCATGGAGCTCTGATAGAGCCACACAGCACTCAAAAGACTGGTGACAGAACTAGCAAGCAACAACTTCTTTTTGGAGAACACATCTCAGGGCAGACCAAAGAATGTGACTGACTGAGCAAAGAGACCACTTTAGGACTAATGAGAAAGTATAACTTGATATGTATGTCACTGCAGGTGAATGGCAAACTTTCTAAGTCGGTGCATGAAAGATTCACTGAAGTTTCTTAGGCAATTATAGCATTCACAAGATGACTCTTCTCCAGATGCTGCATGTGCATCAGTCATTGCCTGAAACCAGGATTTTACCTTTCAAACCTGCACTTTGGATATCCTGCTTGGCAGCATGAAGACCTGTAAGCGAGTTGCCAAACTAAACAGAGGCAGGTCCTTCGGAACAAATGGAAGTTATAAACAGCTTGCATTAAGGAGAAGTCCGAAGCATTAGAACCGGTGTTTCTTTTGAAAAAAGTAGCATTAGGTTTCTGTCTGTCACATCATCTGTAAATCTAGAGGATTGACCTTCATGTGGGATTGGCCTATGTCCAGAGTAGCAAGGATAGCAACACAAGAGATAGAAATAAGAGATTAGTAATGCAGAATACAGCCTGCTCTAGCGCAAGCAAAGGCTCTGCCTGTGAAGACTGGGTACAGCATGTTTTGTTAAGGGAGCCACTCTCTCCATCACTATGTATAAGATGATAGCTGTCCTCCCCAAATCTAACAAAGACATCATCAAATGTTAATTCCAAACCTGGAAACTAAACTTCTGGAAATAGAGGTAGCCGGGAGACTGGTGACCCAGATTAAATAAAAGAACAATAAACATTTTTTTTTTTAAACTTTAGAGAGATGTAAAATTTATCAGAGAGGGAGTCTGTGCACGCTTCCCTGTGAAGACAGAGATGTAGGGAAACTTGAGGATCCAGTCTCAGGCCAGACTTCAGCCTGGTAAGACCTTGGACTGCGACCAGAACTTAATGTAGTCCATGGTTCTATCTTCCGATTCTGCCTCTGCAGGGTCAAAAGACGAGGATGCACACATCCAGACCTGCTGCTACTGCTTAGTGTGATTGTGTGCATGCAATACATTTACTGGAACAGTCCAATGTTTCTTTTGCTTAGAAGTTGTACAGAAATAAATTGAAACATCAGCAAAGGTTTGGTGGTTGTGAGAGAGCGTAACTTATATAATCTATATAAACATGAAATGTTTATGAATTAATGTGTGATAATGCTGCATAGAAACAATAATAATAATCATTTTTGCTTAAACGTGCACTTGAAATGTGGCCACGGGGAGTGGCCGCCAATGTATACGTAGACTAATAAAAATGACCAAAATGTTTTAATGACTGCGTTATTGAATCTGTGCTGAAATCCACATAGGCCTTAAGTTAGCATGAGCCGAAGTTTAGCTGTTTGGTTTTCATATTAAATGTATTTTCCTATTTTGCAGTGTGCTGAGTCATAAAAGGACACAACCCTGCCTGTTCTTTTTCTTCAAATTAGAAGACAAATGTAACCATGTTAGATCCGTTCTCATACATACCTTTCCCTGCTCGTAGAATAAATGTTAAAGAAACAAACTGAAACAATGTAGATTAATGCAATGTACAAGGTCATTCAAACCGGTGAAGACAATGGAACTGCTGACCAAAAGATGTGCAAAGAATTACAGAAAGATGAAATCATACCGGACGTGCCACCTATGAAGACGTCAATTATGAAGACCAATCAAAGACTTGTAAAATAAAATGGGGTGAAGAGTTAGGTTACCTAATGTATTTTCTGATAGGTTAAAAATAGTGGGGTATAACAGATGACCAATAGAATTTTGGGGGAATGTGCAATGGAAAAGGGATAAAAACCCATGTTACGGGGAGTCATTTAGGTGGGTTAGGGAATGCTATTGATTTTATCCAGAAACTCTGTCACTCTGATGACTTGTTGGTTTACTGCTTGCAGCGCTGCCCTGGCAGATTATCACCGCCGCGGCTAAAACAGCGGGAAACCGCCGGCCCCGGCGGTGCGACCGCGGCGCTACCGCTGCGGTCGTAATAAGGGCCTCCGTACCGCCAGCCTGTTGGCGGTACGGATGCTACATTACCCCTGGCGGTCTCTGACCGCCAGGGTCGTAATGACCAAGACCGCCAGGGTTGTAATGACCACCTAAGTGTACAGAAACCACCCTGAGGCTAGCTCAGTATGAGGCTTTAGCAATTTGGGATCTAATGGCTATTAAACAGAGACAAGAGAAATTCCAAAGAAGAGTAAAAAGGGCAGAAAAAACTTTAGCGGAAGCCAGGTGGGACAATGAGAGCAAAATGTGGAGACGAGGAATAGTTGATGGATTAAAATTGTTCCCAGCTATAACACAGGGAGATGAGACGCAGGGAAAGAAAGCCACATGTAAAACAGACAAAGACTCTAGTAAGCCTAAAGAAACTAAGAGATCTTGGGAAGAAGAAGATGATTCAGATGATGAAGAATTCCTAAATCAGATATTACATGATTGCCCGCCACCTTATGCGGTAAGCGACAATGTCCCGAGCACTAGTGTGGGTCCTGGGAATCAGACGCAGGAGAAGGGAGTTACTGATGCAGTACAGACTAGTGATACGGGTTTGATACAGAATGGTGTCAGTGTACCCACTGCGCCAGACATGCAGATACAGTTGCAACTTCCACCGCAGGTACAGAGAATCTATCCAGACGTCCCAGTACTAGAGACTACTACAAATCTGATAGTGCCGCCAGACCCGATATATACAAAATCGAGGTTAGTGCAGATTGAGTCAACTCCGCAATTGCTGCCCCAGCCGCAGCCACAACTGATACCAGGGTATAATCCAGCAGCAGGTCCTCCATTAATACCTGCTCCAGCTTCAGAAAATCAGACCTTTGGAGTTGCTGCTCCACAAGGTTTGGGACCAGGTCAGACACCAGCTGCAATATCATTGCCAATTACTGTTGGTCCACCGGTGCCATTGTATGCACAAGGTAAACCTGGTGTATGTGATCAGGGAATAATGACCCAAGATGTAATAAGAGGAGGGTCCATAGGAACCCCCCAGTTAATGGCCCCAGGAGAGCAAGCGGTTGAAAAACCAAGGTCTTTGATAGACCTTAGCCCAGTTGAAGCACCGTTGGAGGCAATGAGACAGGCAGGGCTAGGAGTGTTAACCCCACAGACAATAAGTACGAATGCTTTACAGTCGTCAATGATGCATGCAGGGAACATTTCATTGCAAGGTTTTACGGTACAACAGTTGAATGAGTGGTTAGAGAAGACCTTTACTACACAAAAGACTACAGTAACTGCAGTGGAACCGGAAAGGTCCGAGAAAGATGATTACCTGAACTTCGTGAGACTGGGTGTGGAAGCAGCTGAATTAGTGGATGGAACAATGGGGGTAAACAGATTAGAGTCATACACAGAAGCAGAATTGAGATATCTGTGCCCTAAGATTACTAAAGAGGTAGGCAAGGAACATCAGATATTAGCGAACCTGGCAGACAAATAAAATATGGATATTGAGAATACTAAACATTTGAAAAGAAGTTACAGGTTAGACTTTGACTCAAAAGACTTCGAGCATATGAGGTCTGCCGGAATGAAAGTGCATTTAAAGGAAATATTGCAAAGTGCGCAAATCTTGGGAGCGTTAGAAAAGTGGGAAGGCAGATGGGCTAAGAAAAGAGACAAGGAGAAAGGTGACAGCCCAGGATCGAGTAAAGCTAAAACCACACCAGATACGGAATCAGTAAAGATGCTACCAATGAGAGAAACCGCTGGTGGGGTTCTAATCCATGTACCGTGGTCCAGGGGAGACATCCTATCCTTCACTAATGATTATCCCAGGTTGAGGGAGAAACCGATCGAGTGGTACCAACAAACAGATAGGTTTGTGAAGCTTGCGAAGTGTCTCTGGGATGACCTGAATACCTTGTTTGAGATCATTGTTCCGCCCGACTTTTGGCTCAAGTGCAAACGAGGGGTAGACTAGCCGACGCAGGAGCCGACAAGGGATAAGGTGACCGGAGCACCCTCTGAGGAGGTGATGAAGTACTATCACAAAGTAATTTAGTTTTTGAAGCAGAAAGTGTCGCCGAAAGTGACTGATTGGCAGAAAATCGACCGGACCTCACAAGAGGTTAAAGAATCAATACATGCTTACTATGAGAGGTTGTTGAAGGTATTCAAACATTACAGTGGTACTGAGACCATTGTGCCGAAAGACATGAACCATCTTGTGCTCAGATTCGTTGAAGGGTTGAGACCAGCGGTTAGCCAGATGATTAAGAATCATTTGATCTGTTGGCAAGCGAAGCCGATTGATGAGGTGTTGCAGTATGCAAAATACTGTAGTGATGAGATTGAGCTGAAGCAGAAAAAGTTGAAGGAGAAAGTGATGGTGATGCAGATAAGGGCTGCGCAGGCAGGAATACAGGGAAATGGAATTCAGCAGATGATACAGCAGCAACCGCAAGGGAATGGTGTGTTTCAGGCACAACCAAGAGGTCGAGGTTTTGTGAATCGCGGTCCAGACTTGAATACTGTTGTGGTTCAAAATGACGCACAAGGGATGAAAAAGATGTCACCATGTCACGCATGCGGGGGCGTGGGGCATTGGAAGCGGGAATGCCCAAATGTGGTGCAGGATGGTGTCGTTCAACAAAGCACTAATGTCGGTACATTGCAAAATATGAGAGGTCCAAAATTGAGAAATCAAAACCCGAACTTTCAAAATGACATGGTTCAGATGCAAGGGTTACAGCCCATGCAGTAAATGCAAATGCCGCGTGTTCAACCAGCGCAAATACAGCAAGTACAACAGCAGGTTCCCATGATACCTAGACAGCAAATGCAACTACCAATGGCTCCAATGGGACAGCAACAGGTGATGCTTCCTCAGCAGGTCACAGGTCAAGTAATGAGCCAAAATAATACAGTACAGCAATTTCCATTGCATGGTGAAGATGGAATGAATGAGGAATGGTCGGATGACAGTTCAGAAAGTGAAGAGTGCAGGCTTGCAGCGTCCCTAAAGGTAGATCAGAGGGGCCCCTGTGTAGAGGGAAAGGTAATGGGTCATAAGGTTTCATTCTTGGTTGATACCGGAGCTACACGCTCTACAGTCAGAAGTGCAGAGGTTCCGAAATTGCCACTTTCGGGATGTACCATAAGAGTGGTCATAGTAGCAAATCAGTACTTGACAAATCCAATTACAGATCCAGTGCAAGTTGAGATTGGCAACTTCCAGGGACTGCATAAGTTTGCAGTCTGTGATTCAAGTCTGGTATCCCTACTGGGAAGAGACTTACTGTGCAAGACGAAATGCTTGATTACCTGTTCCAATGATGGAATTGAGGTGCAGACAAACAGTGATGATGAAGGGGATGATGGTCAGTTCTCAGAGTTAGAGACAGAAACCGCGAATTAAGATTACCCTTTGATAACATTATTGCCGATGCTCACAGTGACTGACTTACCAGCCGAGTTACAGGGAACGGTGACAGAGAAGGTGTGGGACTTGACAGGAAAAGAAGTGGGATTGATAAAAGGAGTGGAACCAGTTAAAGTTCAAGTGAAGCCAAATGCAGTGTTTCCCCAGGTGCCACAATATCACATGGCACAAGATGTTCTTATCCAGGTGGCACAAATAATTGCGGACTTTGTGAAACAGGGAGTCCTGAAGGAGGTATTGAGCAGTCCATGTAATTCACCGATAATGGGTCTGAAGAATTGTGCAGGATTTGAGAAAAATAAATGAGATTGTGGTGAAGTGTTGCCCCATAGTGCCAAATCCAGCAGTGATTATGTTTCAGGTTCCGTGCGATGCTGAATGGTTCACCGTTGTAGATTTGTCACAAGCCTTCTTTTCGGTGCCTCTTCATGAGGACAGACAGTTTTTATTCAGTTTCAAATTCCTGGACAAGGTGTACAGTTGGTGCAGAATTCCTCAAGGGTTTTCTGAGTCACCGTCCATCTTCAATCAGATATTGAAAAAGGACTTAGAATCCTTAGTACTGCCTTTCAATTTGACAATAGTACAGTACATTGACGACTTGCTGATTGCATCCAGGACAAAAGATGACTGCAAATATCACACAATTGCCTTATTGAATCATTTGGGTAAGAACGGACATAAAGTGTCGCCAAAGAAGCTGCAGTACTGTCAGAAAGACGTGAAGTACTTAGGACACTTGATTGAGAGAGGGTCCAGGAGAATATCGAAGGTAAGGGTGACAGACATTTTGCAAATGAAACCCCCGACAACAAAGAGAGATGTCAGGATGTTTTGGGGAATGGTGGGTTACTGTCGCCACTGGATACCCAACTTCTCAATTATCTCAAAACCATTGATAAAGCTAACAGGCAAAGAGATTAAGGATGAACCGTACACCATAACCCTATCCAAAGAAGAGCTTGAGTCATTCATGGAATTGAGAGAGTGCATGTGCAGGGCACCAGCTTTGGGTATGCCTGATTACACGAAACCTTTTCTATTGTTTTGTCATGAACGTGATGCTTGTTCTTTGTCTGTCTTAACACAGGTCCATGGAGGTGCAAATCGCCCTGAAGCATATTTTTCAGCTACCTTGGACCCCGTCGCAGCAGCCTTACCGGGTTGTTTGCGCGCAGTTGCAGCAGTTGGCCAAAGCCTCACGCAGTGTGAAGGCATAGTGATGGGACATCCCTTGACAGTAATGGTTCCACGTTCAGTTGAAATTTTGTTGACTCGAACCAAAACTCAGCACATGACAAATGCCCGACTTACCAGATATGAGACGATTATTTTGGGGTCACCTAATGTTTCACTAAAGCGATGTACTGTATTAAACCCGGCAACTCTACTTCCTGTTGAAAGTACCGAGATTAATAATGAAGAAGAAGTGGAGCATGATTTTCTTGAGGTAACAGAACTATGTACCAAGCCCCGACCTGATATTCAAGATACGAAGTTAAAGGAAAATGACTGCATTATGTTTGTTGATGGATCATGTTTGAGAGATTCACTCGGAATGCTGAGAGCTGGTTACGCTGTATGTACCATAGCTGGTATCATTGAAGCTTCCTGGCTCGAGAGAGTGTATTCCACACAAGTGGCAGAATTAATTGCCCTTACTAAGGCATGCCACGAAGCTGAAAATCTGAGAGTCACTATCTATACTGACAGCAGATACGGATTTGGAATTGTACATGATTTTGGCCAATTCTGGTCACAGAGAGGTTTCATGGCCTCTTCTGGTTCTCCTGTGAAAAATGGTGAACAAATTAAGGATTTGTTACATGCGATTCAGTTACCTCTTGAAATTGCCGCGGTGAAATGCAATGCTCATGTTAAGTCACAAAACTTTGTGTCCATGGGAAACGGCTATGCAGATCAAGTCACAAGGTTTTGCGCATTGAACTGTATATCGTTCAAGGATCAGTGGGAATTGTTACCGCAAACCGAAAATGACACATGTTTGAACCTTTCATCAAGGGTGGTTGATACACTAGATGAGCTAAAAACACTGCAGGGTCGTGCTAGCAAAGAGGAAAAACGCTCCTGGCAGAGAATGTAATGTGTACAAAGAGATGACAACTTATGGGTCTCAGAGGAGGGGAAACTGGTTTTGCCAAACAGTCTTCCATCACAATTTGCGAGGCTTTACCATGGGCAGCCACATCTTGGGAGAGATGCAATGATCAGGTCATTCAAGATTGACTTTTTTAACCCAAAATTCAGGCATGCCGCGGAGGTTACTTGTCACAGATGCATCATCTGTCAACAGATGAATGCGGGAAAAGGGACTGTGGTAACTTTGAGCCACATAGGGAGAGCTGGTGGTCCATTTAGCAAGATGCAAATGGATTTCATTGAGATGCCTGTTTGTGGAGGATTGAAGTACGTGTTGGTGATTGTGTGTGTTTTCAGCCACTGGATTGAAGTTGCAAAGCTGCTGCTTAGGGAACTAATACTCAGGTTCGGGTTTCCGGTCTCTATAGAATCAAATAGGGGCAGACACTTTGACAATGAGGTGATTAAGCTCTTGTGTGCCGCATTAGACATTGAACAGAAGCTGCATTGTAGCTACCGCCCTGAAGCATCAGGACTAGTAGAACAAATGAATGGTACTTTGAAATCAAGAATGGCGAAGATGTGCGCAGCTACCAATATGAAATGGCCAGATGCATTGCCCTTAGTGCTGATGTCAATGAGGAACACCCCTGATAAGAAGACAGGACTATCACCCCATGAGATCCTTATGGGTAGAGCTATGAGGCTGCCCGCAGTACCTGCAAATGCTCTTGTGAATATCACGGATGATATTGTGTTGGACTACTGCAAAGGTTTGGCTGATGTGGTTCGCTCTTTTTCTCACCAGGTGGAAGCCAACACATTGCCACTGATCAGTGATCCAGTTCACACTTTGCAATCCGGTGACTGGGTGGTTGTCAAGAAGCACGTGAGAAAGTTGTGTTTGGAGCCGCGCTGGAAGGGGCCATATCAAGTAATATTGACAACAAACACTGCTGTGAAATGTGCAGGCGTTCCAAACTGGATACATGCCAGTCACACAAAGAAGGTAACGTGTCCAACTGATGAGGAACTTGAAGTTTCTGACTCAACTGTTCTAGGGAGGGAAGTCTCAGGGCCTGAAAACAGCCAAGAGAGAACTCAGACTGTAGGAGAGCCCACTGAGAACAGCCTGGTCCCTCAAACAATAAACAAGTTCGAGAGAGGTGACAATGTGCCTATCTCAGTAGAGGCAGCCGGAGAACTAAATCAGGACAGGTTCTCCCAGAAGCAGACAGATACGGGTTAGAGCTTGAACCTGTTACAGATCCAGAAGAAGAAGAAGAAGAAGAAGGGGAAATAGTAGAGAAGGAGCAAAATACACCGGCATCCCCTGAGCCAGTTGCAGGTCCATAAAGAGAAAACACCATAGCACAAGAGGAGGGTGCTGTTCAGCGTCCTGAAAAAACAATCAGGAAAAAGACGCATAAGGGAGATAACTGGCCAGAGAAGCAGGCTGCGAAAGAAAAGGTCGTAAAAGAATAACAGAAGAAACCGATACCAAAAGGACAGAAGATCTGAGTGAAGGAGAATTTCAAGGCAAACGCCGATTGAAAAGAAAAAGAATTGCAAATAGAAGGTACGCAGGTCCTGAATGGGCATATGCAACAACATCTGAATGGCAACAAGAATTCTTAGCGTTCTGTTTTGATCGAGAAGTACCAGGCCAATACTACGGTACCTGAAATGAATCAGGAAAAGAGACTGTTTTAAAACTGAAATTGAAAAGAAATTGAACATTGGGAAAGCTAAGAAAGAGACTTATAAATTACCGGATGTAACACTGATAACCTGAAATGACTTTGAAAACCCGATTATGACAAGCTGCTACCTGATTTGACAAAAGGGTCCTGGAGTGAGTGAAACGCTGTAAATATACGCAGAGAGAAAAAAACTTTTTTGCATTAAGAAAGAAAAAAAAAAGAGTTTAATATCGTCCTCAATTGATTATTGTTCTTCTATCTGATTCTTTACAGACATGGCTTATAATAGAGGTAGTAACAAAAAGGGTAAGGTGTGTGGTTGGTTCAGTCTTATATTAGGTATCGTGTGTGCGATAATAATTGTAGGTGTGATTGTGGGAATGCCGTGGTTGGATAAGAAAGTGACTAACAATGCTTCAAAACCTGAGACTACAACGCTAACACAGTGGGAGAAGTTTGAGCAGGATGCAAAACACTTGCATGAGGGAACTAATTCAAAAGGGGAGCTTTCTACTAATGTTTTCTATTGCTTTCTGAATGAGTACGTTGAGACCATGGATGCGAAAAACTGTTATGTATGCACAAAGATTCCTTCATCAGTGCAAGAAGGGGTCACTTATCATAGTCTTCCTTTAACATACGGGATAAGTTATAGCTTGCTATTAACAAGATTCTATAATCAAGAGCTTGTGCAATACTTCTATTCAAATTTGGATGTAGTGTTTTCTTTTGTGCCTGTGATTGAGTTTCTGAACAAATTAGCTAAAGAGCATAGTATAAAATTAGTTAGAGGTTTCTTTGAACCAACACTTACATTTGGGACAGTTTATGCACACCGCAATAATCTGACTTGCTTATTGACACCAGTAGAGAAAAGCTTCTTAGATCACACCGATGATAGACGCAAAGCACTGAAAGAAAGATTAGAAAAGGTGCTAGAAAAACGCACATATGCAAATGATTATGCTTACACTACAATAAAGACGCAAGGCAAACTAGCTATAGGTGCATTACATATAGGAAGGCTTTGTATATATAAGCCGAAATCTGAACATGACACTTTATTTGTGGGAACGAGTGAATGCAGACATGTGTTTTTGTTTCAGAGTAAATGGACATTCATGTTAAATGGACAGGATCTAGCGATCCCTGGGATCTATTATATCTGTGGACTTAATGCTTAGTACCGTCTCACTAAGGGATGGTATGGGTCATGCTATTTGGGAATAGTTTTCCCAAAGATTTACCAGATTGATGACTTAAAGCAAATACCTAAAACGTCTGAATTTCAACATGCTAGACAAAAACGAGAGACAGCGGCTGCTGTCGTTGGTGACATATTTGGAGCCATAATTCCTTCGGTAGGGGTTATTTTAAACTCCATGAAGATTCAAAAGTCGTCTACTATTGTGGATAACATGATGACAAATTTTACAGGGGCTATACTCCTGATGGATACTGAACTTGCTGCAGAAAGAGCTATGACTCTTCAAAATCGGCTTGCTTTAGACATTCTTTTAGCAAAGAGCGGCGGAGTCTGCAACATGCTCAATGAGCGTCATTGTTGCTCATATATACCTGAATAATAGTAAAAAGATTAGAGGTATGCTTACTAACCTAACTAAAGATAGTGCAGATTTGAAGGATTTGAAGGAACCTGGAGTGTGGGAGAAATTAGGAAAGGGAATTGCCAGAGTAGGGAGCTGGTTTAGCAATATTTGGAATGGGGTACTTGCAAAAATATTAGGTGGTCTATTAATTGTTCTAGCCTGTCTATTAGGATTATGGGGAGCTTGCAAAATCAATGACAAAATTAAAAGAAATTGGAACAAGAGGAGTAAAAAGCATGAAGAAAATGAAAGGGAGAAAATGTTTAATGAAATTTGGGAGAGTTCACACAAGGGACAAGATGTTGAAATGCGCATTATGCGTAAAGTGAAAAATTAAGGTGAAAGGTCAAAGGGGAAAGATTTGTGTGATGACGAACTTCATCAGAGGAGGGACTGAGAGAGCGTAATTTATATAATCTATATTAACATGAAATGTTTATGAATTAATGTGTGATAATGCTGCATAGAAACAATAATAATAATAATTTTTGCTTAAACGTGCACTTGAAATGTGACCACGAGGAGTGGCCGTCAATGTATACGTAGACTAATAAAAATGACCAAAATGTTTTAATGACTGCGTTATTGAATCTGTGCTGAAATCCCCATAGGCCTTAAGTTAGCATGAGCCAAAGTTTAGCTGTTTGGTTTTCACATTAAATGTATTTTCCTATTTTGCAGTATGCTGACTCATAAAAGGACACAACCCTGCCTGTCCTTTTTCTTCAAATTAGAAGACAAATGTAACCATGTTAGATCCGTTCTCATACATACTTTTCCCTACTCGTGGAATAAATGTTAAAAAAACAAACTGAAACAATGTAGATTAATGTAATGTACAAGGTCATTCAAACCGGTGAAGACAATGGAACTGCTGACCAAAAGATGTGCAAAGAATTACAGAAAGATGAAATCATACTGGACGTGCCACCTCTGAAGACGTCAACTATGAAGACCAATCAAAGACTTGTAAAATAAAATGGGGTGAAGAGTTAGGTTACCTAATGTATTTTCTGATAGGTTAAAGATATTGGGGTATAACAGATGACCAATAGAATTTTGGGGGAATGTACAATGGAAAAGGGATAAAAACCCATGTTACGGGGAGTCATTTAGGTGGGTTAGGGAATGCTATTGATTTTATCCAGAAACTCTGTCACTCTGTTTGATGACTTGTTGGTTTACTTAAAACCATCCTCACCCTTAGATTGTCCATTTTTACACTTTACCTCCTTATGAGGAAAGTGCCCTTTTGCCCCGGAGCTGAGTTTTGACTGATGGCGAATTTACTGATGTCCTGAGGACGAAGACTGATCCTGTGCGCTGACCTAAACCTTGGAGGGTAATTATGATGATGCAGTTGTGATTTGTCTGTTTGCTTTTCCTTTCTATGTACCAACTGCTTACTTTTGACAGCGACCATATTTAGATGTTTTCCAAATTGTTGTTCTAAATTGTTTGCATGAAGCCCAACATGCGAATGCTAATCAGTGGTTAGGACAGGTGTTCACCAAAACGGACGCAAATAGACAAACGACCGAGACTATGCTTTGTTGAACTGACGCATTATTGACACTCTGCTGAATTTGACCTATGTTCACGCTGTGTTATGTTCTGATGTTTGTGATTCTTGCTTTAATGAAAGCTTATCAAAGTTGCCATATTGTGACTATGCTATTATGTTTCTTGGTAATGAGATTAACACATCTGGTTTTAGACTGTAATTAATAAGGAATAAAACTCATAAAATTCTACTAAATCGGTGTGGTTATTCATGGCTGAAAGGTCATGGTAGCGTCTTGATTTGATTAATGACTTTGATTAAAGTAAGATGTATTGTTGTGATAAATATTGATGACATTATTAACGTATTGATTGACATATTGATTAGCTATCTCGTCCTAAGGTGTCTCTCAACTGGGTCAAAAGATTCATTGGCCTAAAACGAGTCCTGATGTGTAATAAATTATCATAAAGGGACGCGTTATCAGTTCTGTATGATGGTACTACTGTTCATCAATCCCAGGAGAAAAGACACTTGATGCTGGTGTCCACCATGACACGCGATCTTTGTGTGCACACGGTACCATGGAGCTAGTAGAAGAGTGCAGAGATCTTTTCAATATTCAGCTTGGATCTTCCCCAAAGGATTTTCTGAGAAAGACAGAGGTGCGTATTACACACAGGGGAAAGACGTTTTGGCTGAAGCGATGACATGGCCTCACTCAGAGAAACCATAGTGTATTTCAGCCCAGGATGTCTCTCTGAATTGTGAGCCACAGTGGTCTCAAGATCCACCAAACCAAAGACCTAGAGTCGCCATGAGGACAGTCTGATTGACCTATTGCATTTTCGGAAGGGCACCTCCTCCATCCATCTCTTCTGAAGTTGGAGTCGCTGACCCCTTGGCAAATAATAATGTTTCCCTTGTCTTACTTAAGCATGCTGGGAAAGAAATGGAAAGACGTATTGTATGTACATTGTGTGTAGTTGTTCTGCGCCATAGTTCTAAATTTAAGTTGCAAACTGTTTTACTAAAAGGTGCAAAATGGTTGATAATACACGTGGCACATGTTTACTTTTTGGCTCTTTGGGACACCTAATGTGTGCATAACATACCAGGGGATGTGTTGTGGAGTGTCATAGCAGACTTTAAGGACAAATGTTTATGGGGCAGATATGTGGACACGTTTTGCTCTCTGATTTATATGAATATGTGGTCTCTACAAGCCGCGATCATGTCAAGAGTGAAATGGTAAACATTAGTAACTTACACTGTGGCATTCTTCACAATTCAGCATTAGCAGAGGTGTACAGTGCAATGTATAAATTATATTGGTGATTGGTTTAATCATGATTGACATATTTGATTTACCAGTAAGTCCCTAGTATAGTGCACCAAGTGTGCCCAGGGCCTGTAAATCAAATGCTACTAGTGGGTCTGCAGCACTGATTGTGCCACCCACATGAGTAGCCCTGCAAACATGTCTCAGGCCTGCATTGCAGTGTCTGTGTGTGCAGTTTTAAACTGCCATTTTGACCTGGCAAGTGCACCCACCTGCTAGGTGTAGGCCTTCCCTTTTACTACATGTAAGTCACCCCTAAGGTAGGCCCAAAGCAGCTCCGTGGGCAGGGTGCAGTGTATTTAGAAGGTATGACATGAACTGGTGTGTTTTACATGTCCTGATAGATATAAAATACTGCTACATTAGTATTTCACTATTGCAAGGACTATCTCTCCCAAAGGGTAACATGTGGATTGCCTTGAAATATCTTGTAAGTGTAATTTCCCATTGGGAGCAGATAGAGATGTGGAGTTTGGGGTCTCTGCACTCACAATTTAAAAATCATATTTTGGTGAAGTTGGTTTTTGAATTGCAAGTTTGAAAATGCCACTTTTAGAAAGTGGCCATCTTCTTGCTCAACCATTCCGTGCCTCGGCTTGTCTCCTGAAAACACACCTGGGTCATATTGACAGCCCCTATAGAGTGTATTCACTCTAGACAGTCACTCAAGAGCTGAGGTGTGCCCTGCATATCCTGATGGGTCTTCCTGAGGTAGAGTGGTGGGAGGAGCTGAAACTTGCACCTCAATAGGGCTGTGTTTGTCCTTACACAAAGCAGTCTCTAACTCTCTGGAGTGTATCTAGGGCCAGCGCAGGAAAGGCAGGGCCTTTTGCACTATAAAGACTTATATTTGAAGTTTGCCTACTTCAAAGACAGAAATGGGCATAAGTACTTGACATCTGGACTGGGGACATTCTGCCATGAAGAGCTGGATGCTGTACGAGGGACTGGCACTCTGCCTGCTGCTTTGCTGTGCTGGCTGCTGCTTGCTTCTTCCATCTTGGGAGTGAAAGGACTGGACTTTGCTTTCTACATCCTGCTTCCAAAGGTTCTCCAAGGGCTTGGACTGAACTTGCCTCCTGTTAAGAATTCTCAGGCTCATCAAAGGCTCCATCGGTCAGCACCTGGGTTCTCTTGCTGGGAGTCCTGACTTGCCAAGTGGTGCCAAATCCAGTTCCTGGGCCCTTGGGAGTGAGTTCTGGTGCAACCAAAAAGAAATGAAGCACATCGGCTCCAGAGCGACTTCGGAACGGGCACCGCTGTTCGACTCCGCACCGCTGCCTTTCCCCAGAACCGTGGTCCCTGCTGAGACCATGACCAATGCCGCAGGCTCAACACCACCGCCACACCTCTGAAGTCCCGCCACAGTCCCAAGCGCTGTATCACTGATGTCTGTGACACCTGACTCCGCCTCCGCAGTAGCACCTGTGGCCCTGTGGTGTGATTGCGACACCGGGATGCCTCCCCTCCCCAGTAGCAGTAAGGAACCAATGCTGCACCGGCTCCAGCGATGCCTCATCTCCCCGACTCTGTGCAATATCTTCCTTTCCTTGTGTTCCTTTCCTTGTGTTCCAAGGTACTATATCTGGGGTCCGTGAGACTCCGTGACTGACCCGCACTCCCTCACGAGTGGCATCAGACTATTGGGAGCTATTCCATCAAAACATATTGGCCATCATTACAACCTTGGCAGGCAGCCGCCGGGCGGCCGCCAATGCAGCCGCACTCCCACAGGGTCCTTTATGAGATCCCCGCTGGGCCGGCGGGCGGAAACCTGGTTTCCGCCTGTCGGCCCAGCGGGGATCTCGGCCGCAACACAGGAGCCGGCTCCAAATAGAGCCGGTGGTGTTGCGGCTGTGCGACGGCTGCAGTTGCACCCGTTGCGCTTTTCACTGTCTGCACAGCAGACAGTGAAAAGCTCCATGGGGCCGTGGCAGGGGGCCCCACGACTCCCCTTTCCCCCAGCCTTTTCATGGTGCTTCTTACCGCCATGAAAAGGCTGGCGGGAGGGGGACTTGTAATCCCCTGGGCAGCGCTGAAAGCAGCGCTGCCCTGGGGGATTTAAACTGCCGGGACCAATGTGGTGGGAAACCGCCGGGACCAATGTGGTGGGAAACCGCCGGTCCCGGCGGTGCGACCGTCGCGCTTCCGCTGCGGTCTTAATGCCCCTGGAAGCACTGCCAGCCTGTTGGCGGTGCTTCCTCCAAAACAGCCCTATCGGTCGAAGACCACCAGGGTGGTAATGACCCCCATTGTGTTTCTAAGTGCTGTACTAAGGTTTAATGTTTGCAAATCTGTATCTTTGCTTGTGTATGTTGGATTTTTGTTGTTTTGGTCTTGTTTTAGTCAGATAAATATCGGCTAGTTTTTTAAACTGGTGTGCAGTACTTTTGTGGTGTTTTCACTGTGTTACTGTGTGAGTGTGTGTGTGTGTGTGTGTGTGTGTGTACATATGCATTACAGATTGCCTTTGAGATAAGCCTGACTGCTTATGCAAAGCTACCAAGAGGGTGAAAAGGGATTATCTTAGCTGTGTGACTCCCTTCCCCCGACTAGAGTGAGGGTCCCTACTTGGACAGGATGCAAACCACTGCCAACCAGAGACCCCATTTCTAACTGCATATACATTCACTGCATATACACTTGAGACTTCATATTGTTCTGTAACATGTGCAGTCTGCTAAATATGTGATAAAGCATCCACTTCACATGATGTGACAACTCGCAATTTCATTGTACATTTACATATATTTGTATGGTGCGCAGTTGCATGTGTTCTTCCGCACTAGAGGTCTGAAGTGCTATGTAAAAGCAATTACTTTGTTTTATTGATGCTTCGTGATGCAATGTTGTTTAAAGAGGTGTGTCTTCAACTCTTTCCTAAATTGTGGAAGCATTTGGGTGGTCTGATGGATACAAGGATGTTGTTCCAGATCATGGGTGCATAGATGAAAAAGGTTTGTTGTCTTGTTTTTCTTTTTTACACTTCTTAGTCTGCAGACAGATGGTATCCTGACTGAAAGCACCAGACATGGTGAGCTTGTCTACATTACTTGTACTAGTATTGTGGTAAATGATACTCAGAGTACGTGTATTACATTATACCTTCAAGTCTGGATTCTTCCCAAGGAGAATTGTCTCTGTCCCACAAATACACAATTTTAGTGTATTAATCTTTACAGTGCATAATTATGGACAGTGGTGTAATTTTGTAAATTTCGCGTAACAATTTTAATGCGAAATTCCCCAGGTTACGTGAATTACACCGGCATAGTTTACATTTTGCCAAGGCCTAGTGTCAACCACCAGGCTGGCTGGAGGGGCTTGCTGCTTAAGGGGTACCTTGAACCTCCCGTGGCACAACTCACTCGGTCACGGCAGGTCACCTCAGTGACTCAGGTTGACATTCTCTGGTACAATCTTAGTTGCAGTTTCTCAAACACTGTGCAGAGAGACTGTGGCACACCTTCTCTGCAGAGGTCACTCATCTTCCTGTGGGTGCTCCTCACGCAGGAATATGCTAAGAATCTCCAGTGCTTAATTTGTAAAAAGTAGATAAATTCAGGTGCCAAAACTGTTTCTTAGGAAGCCGTCACTCGCTTCCACCACTAGCACAACCCGCTGCTTGGAAAGACACTGCCCAAAGCCTTCTGTAATGACAGCAAAAAATAGGGTCAAAAGTTTATTTTGTAGCATAATTTTCACTTAAATTTGCTAAAAGACCATAAATGCAAGGTCACACATGAAATAATCCAGTAGTATCATGACAAGATTAACAAAACCAATCAGCAAAATCAAATAATAATATCAAGTAGAGTCAAGCACAGCGAGCAGAAGCTATAGACTGCCCTAAGAAGAGCTAATTGCCATTTTACGTCAAGTAGTGATGCTACGTTTAAGAGACATCATTACACAGTAAAAAAACACCAGCAAGTGGTATCCAAAACAGTCAGAGTTAGTGGAGTTTGTGGTGTTCTCCCCATGGGCAGTAACGTGCACACGGTTTCATGCCCTAGTTTTAAGTAGACTTTTGAACTGGGACCAGGCATAACCCAACCCACAGTCCCAGCTCTTAGACATTATAAACAAGAATCTTTTTCAGAGTCACAGAGCTGTCAACTGACCTATATGTCCTGGTTCTCATCAATCCCTCCCATATACTTGTAAGATAATAGCACGGTGCATGATGGGATGTGGAGGTCCGCCGTTTTATTGGAAAACAATAAACTGCAAGTGAAAGCAACTGTTGATGATTTAAGAAATCCATCACACACGGCACACACAGACGAAGTACAAGTTATGAAAACAAACGTGGATATCATGTGCTGCTGCCCAAGGCCATGCAAGATTTTCGTGCTTCCTTGTATATATTCATTATTGATACCAAGGAATCACCCATCTCCTGCAGAAAGCCAAGGGATGACTTAAGGAAAAACGCTGCGTGCCAAGACTCTAAAAGAAGCTGAAACAATCTTTAAATATGTTTCCCGTAAGGAAAATCTGTCACCGCTCACAGAAGTCAGAACAAACCTATTCGTCTTCTTACCTGTGAGTTGCATCAGGATGTCATGGATTCTGCTCATCGGATCCCGGCTGTTTCGCTGTTGATCTTGAAGGATCTGTCTTGAAGTCGTATTTCTTTGGAAGAGCCTCGGCTCGGACACAAGACGGACAGGAAGGCTTCAAGAACACTGTGGCTTGTACGCGCCTGTATGTTGTCATTCACCATGCTCTCGTCAAGTTTACAATCACGCCTGTGGCTGTATATTCGTAGAGCATAAAAACGTCACTTCCCAAAAGGAGTCTGTGTGCCTTGACCTAAAAATATGGCGAAAGAAGTACTCGGAGTTTGGGAACAAGCAGGCATTGGCACATCAGTCTTTGTTTAATAGCAAAATGTTTTGCAAATATGCTAGGCCAGGCAAAACGTACAGGCATCCCTCATTCTCCAAGCCGAGCCATCCCAGTGTCTATTAACCAACTGAAGGTGGGGCTTATGGAGTTATATAGACTTTTTTGCATATAAAATACATGCTACCCCTAACAGAGACTTATGTTACGGACAGCACTTATGTTATCAATTTGATTGAGGATTTGGCTTTTGACCCCTCTAGTGAATTATTAGTGACTTTAGACATAGGTGGTCATTGTGAAAATGGGGGTGACTGTTAAAGTGGCGGTAAGACCGCCAACAGGCTGGCGGTAATTACCGCCAAATTATGACCATGGCGGTGGTAACCCCATAGACAGCCGATGTACCACACCAAACCATCAACAGCCAGGCGGAAGAGAAGGTACCGCTCACCATATTATGACATAGCAAACCGCCACGATTTCCGGGGTGGAACCAATGCCATCAAAAGCCTGACAGAAACACTTCAGAGAAGACGAAAGACTCACCATCAGGAATGCAGAGAAGATCAACGCCGCCATGGAACCGGAAATTCAAGTCTTCCCGATGCTCATCTATGCCATGCTCCACCTGGAACACCAACACCGACGAAGACGACGATGGTGAGTACAGCTGCCTAGCACACAAGGGAGGGAGGGAGGAAAAGGAGAGTGACACACGCACAACACACACCATACACACACACACCATACACACAACCAGCTGCAGAGGAAAACCAGTCTCACAGGACACATGTCATAATAATGCAAGGACAACATTTAGCCAGAACTGATAGTGTAATTTGATGCCAACTGCCACCATATTGTTCATGTGACAAGAGATATTTGAGTCACTGTTCAGAAAGGGCCAATGGCCATTCCAAAATACAAAAGGCCCACATGGCCACAGGGCACAGTCCAAGGCCCAACTTGTTCGCTGACGAAATCCGCACTACACTGTGCAGGGGCATCATGTTGGGAATGGCCAGGCACCTCAGGTGGAAGGGGTTTTGGGGGCACCTCAGCTGAAGTAGGAAATTTGCCCACTGGTTCTGGATGGGGCTCTATGCCCATTTCTCTTTGCTGAGGAGTGCAAGGTCACAGTCTCTGAGGTGGGGGACTTGCCCACTGGTTCTGGAAGGGGGGTCCTTGTCCAACAGTCCCTGGAGGGTGGCCTACATGCCCTCTGCTGGAGGTGAGGGCTGCTGTGTCCCAGCTTGAGGTGAGGGCTCCTTGCCCACTGCTGTTGGAGGGGAAACCCTGCCAGCCTCTGCTATAGGTGAGGGCTCCTTGCCTATGCTGATGGAGGGGAAACCCTGCCATTCCTTGCCCACTGCTGATGGAGGGGAAACCCTGCCAGCCTCTGTTGGAGGTGAGGGCTCCTTGCCCACTGCTATTGGAGGGGAAACCCTGCCAGCCTCTGCTGGAGGCGAGGGCTCCATGCCCACTGCTGTTGGAGGAGGCCTCTTTCCTCTCTTAGTTTGTGGAGTGGGAACCTTCCCTTTCTTGGGTAGTGGAGTGGGATCCTTCCCTCTCTTGGGTGGTGGAGTGGGATCCTTCCCTTTCTTGCTACCACAACTAGGAGGTGCCTCCACTGTCCCCGTGGACTGTTTGGCTGAGGTGCTGGGCTTGGTCGCTGTGACCCTGCTCTTACGGGCAGGACGGGGGGTGGATGGGGAGGGAAGAGTCCAAGTTGGGCAAGGAAAAGCTTCTTAGGGACGGTGGGGCAGGATGAGGGATGGGAGTGGTTGTTGAAGGTTTATGTCTGCCGGACTTGGGTGCAGGTGCATGGGCAGTGTGCTGATGTGTGGTGGGTGGCTGTTGGGTGTCTGAGTGCGTGCGTTTGTGTCTCTTAGGAGGGGGCAGATGGTGGGAGAAGACACAGGGGACGCGTGGATGGATGTTGTGGAAATGTTTGTAAGTGAGGTGTCTGTGCGCTTGGTGTGGTGATGGTGGTGGTAACTGTTGATGCAGTGCATGCAGGTGTAAATGCAGATGTGACAGTGAGGGAGGAAGAGGAAAAGGAGGGGGAGACAGTGGAGGCAATGGATGTTGTTGTGTGTGCAATTGTCTGTTGTTTGTGTGACTGCTTGTGGCCTCAAGTGTGCTATGTTTGTCTGTGCCGCTCTTGTGTGATGTTTTGTGTTTGTCTGTGCCACTCTTGTGTGATGTTTTGTGTGCATGCTTGTCTGTAGTTGTCCATGGGATGAGTTGGGGTTGAGGAGATTGGGACTAGGAAATGCTAGTTGAAGGGGGGGGGGCGGTGGGAACAGGGACAATAGCTGCCATCAGAGAGGAGGCCAGAGCCTGGAACGATCTATGTTGGGGTGCCAATCTACCGTAAATGCCCTCCAGGAATGCATTGCTTTGCTGCATCTGGGATGCCAGCCCCTGGATGGCATTCACAATGGTTGACTGCCGTACAGAGATGGATCTCAGGAGGTCAATAGCCTCCTCACTGAGGACAGCAGGGCTGACTGGGGCAGCGCCTGAGGTGCCTGGGGTAAAGGAGATGCCCACCCTCCTGTGTGAGCGGGACTGTGCAACTCGGTGAGGGGTTACTGGGAGGGTGGTGCTGGTACGGGAGTGGCAGCTGTACCTGTAGCTGGGGTGGGCTCAGAGGTGTACGCCACCACCAGGGAGCTTCCATTGGAGGAGCAATCAGAGTCAGTGTTGTCACCTCCTGCCTCTGCTGTTGTGCTCCCCTCACCCTCTGTCCCACTGGTCCCCTCGGCTTCGGTGGACTCTGCCTCCTGGGTCCTGTGAGATGCTGCTCCCTCTGTCACCGGTGCCCCTGCTCCTCCATCAGATGATGCTAATGCACACATAGACAGGATGACAGAAGAAAAAAGGGGGGTAGAGAGAAAGGGAGCACTGGGTCAATTACAGCACCAACACCACAGATGGCATACACATTACTGTCACACACAGGGATCAGGATTGAGCACCATGCATCGCACTGGCATTACATTGGCTAGGTACCACAGCAAGATGTGAGCCAACCCCCACCAACTGCACCCCTCCTGGAAGTCACTAAGCCCTGTCTGACATGGAATGGAACCTAGCGAGTTTACCACATTCTGCAATGTAACCATTACCGTTGAGCTGGATCACGCTGCAATGTCTGACCTGGCATTAAGGGGCACCCACTAACTGACACCCACCACCAGGATCCCATGCCACCTACCAATTATACTTGTAACGCCCACTGTACTCATCCCCTTGTGGCTGCTGTGATGCCCTTAAGCGCCCATCCAGCTCTGGGTAGGCCACGGCCAGTGTGCAGGCCATCAGGCGGGTCAGGTTCCGATGGGCACCCCACCCTCGTTGGGAGGCCATCCCCAGCTGGGCCTCCGCAGTCTTCCCGACCCAGTGTCTCAGGTCCTCCCACCTTTTCCTACAGTGGGTGCTCCACCTGCTGTAGACCCGCAAGGGTCCACATGTCTTTGGCGATGGCAGTCCACAATCCCTTCTTCTGATGGGCGCTGACCTGCATAGGAAACACAGACAGGAGGACACTATTACACATACAATCCAGCCTGTCACACATATGGCCCACAAGTCTAATTTCCAGCTCCATTGGCACACACATCACCCATGGCCCACCATTTACACTACCTCCAGACATACCACCTCCCCAAAAGACACGATGCTTGTACACACATCTCCATGCAACCTTGTCACATGCATCATGCCCAAGGTGTACTCACCAGTTGTTCTGGAGGCCCATATAGCTGTCCTTACCGGGGTAGGAACCCATCCGCCAATCGCTCCAACTCCTCTGAAGTGAAGGTAGGGGCCCTTTCCCCGGTCACACGGGCCATGGCAGGATCCAGACACAGGTCACAGCAGCACATGCAGTGTGGGTGTTTGTTAGACTTTTCATCCTTGGCGTGGTCTCCCTTAACTTTTTGCCTCTGTTCCCCAGGTTATTGATGTGTGCTGGACTCTGATTTTGCTGTTTTTATTACTCTGGGCACTTTACCACTGCTAACCAGTGCTAAAGTGCAAGTGCTCCTGTTTAAAATGTGTATGTAATTGGTTTTCCTTGATTGGCATATTTGTTTTACTGTTAAGTCCCTAGTAAAGTGCACTAGAGGTGCCCAGGGCCTGTAAATCAAATGTTACTAGTGGGCCTGCAGCACTGGTTGTGCCACCCACACACGTAACCCTCTAATCATGTCTCAGACCTGTCACTGCAGTGTCTGTGTGTGTATTTTTACACTGTAAATTCGACTTGGCAAGTGTACCCACTTGCCAGGCCTAAACCTTCCCTTTTCTTACATGTAAGGCACCCCTAAGGTAGGCCCTAGTCGCCCCAAGGGCAGGGTGCAGTGTATGGATAAGGTAGGACATATAGTAATGTGGTTTATATGTCCTGACAGTGAAATACTGCCAACTTCGTATTTCACTGTTGCAAGGTCTGTCTCTCTCATAGGATAATATGGGGGCTACCTTTAAAAATGATTAAAGTGTAGATTCCCCTAGAGAGTAGATGGACATGTGGAGTTTGGGGTCCCTGAACTCACAATTTAAAAATACATCTTTTAGTAAAGTTGATTTTAAGATTGTGTGGTTGAAAATGCCACTTTTAGAAAGTGAGCATTTTCTTGCTTAAACCATTCTGTGACTCTGCCTTGTTTGTGGATTCCCTCTCTGGGTCAGTTTGACAGTTGGGTTGTTTTTCACCTCACACTAGACAGTGACACAAAAGGAGCTGGGGTGTAACCTGCATTTCCTGATTAGCCATCTCTGCTAGGAGGGAGGGGTGGAGTGGTCACTCTCATCTGAAAGGACTGTGCCTGCCTCTGACAATGCAGACTCCAACCCCCTGGTGTGTGTCTGAGGCCTTGCCTGGGCAAGGCAGGATTTCACAAGTAGGTGTGAGTCCCCTTTGAAGAAAGGTGACTTCAAAGACTAAAATGGGTATAAGAAGGTCACCCAAATCTACAAACTTTAGAAACACTTCTGGAACCAAGAGGAACTTCTGTCTGGAGAAGAGCTGATAGCTGAGGAAGAAGTGCTGCCCTGCCTGTGACTGTGCGTTGTGGAGCTTTCCTGCAGTGCTGCTTCTGCCAGAGTAAGAGGGCAAAGACTGGACTTTGTGTGCCTTACAGCTTGTGAAGAAATCTCCAAGGGCTTGAGTTAGAGCTTGCCTCCTGTTGTTTAAAGTCTCAGGGACAGCAAAGACTTCTCTCTGCCGAATAAGGGAGGCCCCCGTTTTGCACATAGGAGCGCCGGGGGCCCCATTGTTCGCCTTCTAGGCACTGGAGGTGCCTTCATCCAACCAGGTACTGTTTAAAGGACCAATATAGTTGCAATCCAAAGTTCTTTCTACAGACTTTTGTTTGATTCATATATTACCTACCTGCATTTGATGTTTTTACATATGTGTATGCAAATGTTCCTTTTATGGACATGCTTGCTAATATGTTTATCTAACTTGCCATATGTTTTCTAATGTTCCTACTATGGGCATTTTATGATATTCTTATGACAAGTGCTGTGATGTAATAACGTGTTTTCCTGACTACTGCTTATGTTGCAGAATACTGAGTAACCTGTGTGTTATGTGTGACTACTGCTAGGTTGCAGAGTAACTAATGTGTAACGTTCTGACAACTGCTAAGGTAGCAGGATAGTACTGATATGTGATGTTTGGTCTGATATTTGCCTTGTGTACAATACAGTATATTTTCATATAATCTGGTGTTGTGTTTCCTTTGTGGTGGGGATATTGCGTCACATGTGTTGTGTGTGTTGTGCAAACGCTTTACACATTGCCTCCAGGTTAAGCCTGACTGCTCGTGCCAAGCTACCAAGGGGTGAGCAGGGGTTATCTTGGACGCGTAACTCCCTTGCCCTGACTAGAGTGGGTAAGTTCTGCCTGGCTGAGGTGCATACCCTAGCCAAGCAGAAACCCCATTTCTAACAGTGTTGTCCTGTGGAAAGTCAGGAATCAAGTGAGGATTTAGATAGAAAATGGAGGTCACGTCCACGGCGGTGTATACCGTCACCGCCGCCGCTGATCCCCATTGGCCCCTGAACTCCACAGAGCCCCATATTAGCCAATGAGGATTTGCACGGTGGTGCAAGACCGCCTTCCGCCATAATGCCCAATGCCAGTGGAGTTACCTCACTTACACCTGTCCCTAGATACAGGACAGGCGTTCGTCATTTCATGGTGTTGGATTACATTCGGATAATGCAAAACTGCGTCATTGCTACAATTTGCACATGCATTGACATTCCCATTGTCCCATTACATCAATGCTCAATGTGCACTGAGGAGGTGGTTCCATTGTTCAAATTGTGACACCCTTCTCACTCTTGTGTCCCTTAGATATCTACCACTGCGGATGAATAGGAGGAGGAGACAAGACCCCGTCTACAGACACCTTGTGGACTTAGCTACACTGGAGGACAGGCACATAATACTGACCTATAGACTGGACACGGCCACAATCACAGAGCTGTGTGCTCAATTGGAGCCTGATCTGTTATCAGCTACCCATCATCCCACTGGGATCACCCCTCTTGTGCAGGTTCTATCAGTGCTTCATTTCCTGGCAACTGGTTCTTTCCAAGTGACAGTGGACTTGGCAGCAGGAATGTCACAGCCAATGTTCTCATTCGTGCTGGAAAGGGTTTTGTCTGCCTTGGTGAAACACATGTGCAGCTACATTGCTTTCCCCCAGGTGGAAGATTTGGCCACTGTGAAGGCAGGATTCTATGCAATGGGACATATACCCTATATTATTGGGGCGATTGACGGTACACATGTTGCGTTTGTCCCCCGCCACAATAAGCAGGTATTCAGGAATCGGAATAGTTTCTGCTTACTCAATGTGCAAATGGTGTGCCTGGCGGACCAGTACATCTCCCATGTCATTGCCAAGTATCCTGGGTCGGTGGATGATGCCTTCGTCCTGAGGAATAGCAGCATCCCAAATGTGATGGCACAAATACAGAGGCACAGGGTGTGGCTAATAGGTGAGCCTGACTCCCCACCCTTTGTATGTCAGTGTATGCCTTCTGGTGTTAACCCCATACCATTGTGTAATGCTAATGTTTGTCCCTCAATACTTGCAGGTGACTCTGGCTACCCAAACCTATTATGGCTCCTGACCCCTCTGAGGAATGCCAAGACAGGAGCTGAGAATTGTTATAATGATGCACATGAGCGAACCAGGAGAATTATTGAAAGTACCTTTGGCCTCCTCAAGGGCTGGTTCAGATATCTCCATCTCACAGGTGGATCTCTGTGCTACTCACCCGGGAAGGTCTGCCAGATAGTAGTGGCATGCTGCATGTTTCACAACCTGGCCCTCAGACGACATGTGCCTTATCTGCAGGAGGAGGAGACTGGAAATGCCCCTGTGGCATCATTGGACCCTGTGAGGATGAAGAGGCAGAGGATGAGGATGTGGACAACAGAACATCAGTTATATGTCAATACTTCCAATGGCACACACATCTGATTATTGACGTTTTCTGTGTGGCTGTAGCAGGGTAGCATTCACTTCCTTTGCATCTCTACTGTCACATATGGCTTCCCATTTTGCAGATGTTGATGATACAACAACTGTGTACTGATGTAATGACTGCAGACAGCTACAGGTCATTAAATGTATGCTATCACAATGTTCAGATCATTTGCACATGATGTGACTGTTTCCTTAAATGCACATTTTCATCACATAAAACACTTTCACTCAAGTTGTGTTCAAGGGTGTTTATTGTAGTGCAAAAAAATAATTGACGGAAAAGTGCAATGGGATGGGGTGATGGTTGAGGAAAGTTCAGGATATTGTTCCAGTATGTTTGTAGCACAGGTCCAGTGTCCACGGGGCCATAGGAAGGGGAGCAAAGGCAGTTCAAAGTGGACCAGGTGACAGGGTGGTCTCATTTCCTGGCTGTGGTCTAGGTCTTGGCAAGTGTCTCTGGCTTCTGTCTGGGACACAGGGAACATTTGAGGATTGGTTCACCTTCTGCAGGGGGAGGGGTGATGGTGGCCTGTGGGTCCTGAGGCAGGGCCTCCTGCCCACTAGCTGTAGCGGAAGTGGTGGGCTGGTCAGTAGACTGGATAGTTGTAGGGGCCCGCTGGTGTGCTGTCCATTCCCTCATGATGTTGGCCATATCTGCCAAGACCCCTGCTGTGGAGACCATGGTGGTGTTGAGGGCCTGCAAATGCTTGTAATCTCCTGATGGTGTTCCTTCTGCAGCCGCTTGTTCTTCTGCATGTTGGTAAGAATCTGGCCCATCCTGTCCTGGGATTGTTGGTAAGCCCCCAGGACATTAGTGAGTGCCTCCTGGAAAGTCAGTTCCCTGGGCCTGTCCTCCCCCTGGGGCACAGCAGTCCTCCCAGTGTCTCTGTTCCCCTGTGCCTCTGTCCCCTGAACGGTGTGCCCACTGACCCCAGGTCCCTGATTGTCTTGAGGGTGAGGTGTGGACTGGGGTCCATGTACAGGTGGCACACTGCTGATTGACTTGTCCTGGGGACAGAGGTGTGGGGACGTTGGGTGGGTGCTGTGGTGTTGTATACTGATGGAGACGCTCTGTGGAGGACTGTGAGTGGGCTGGGGTGGCTGACTGATCAGTGGTCCCTGATGGGTCAGGAAGTTCATCCAGATCCTGAAGTCCAGAGTTACTGTCATCACTGGGGGCATCTTCTGTTGGGGGACTGGATAGTTGTGGCACCCCTTCACCGCTGAGATTGGCTGGGGCACCTGTGGGGATGTAAGTGTTGTGTTATGTTTCATGTCTGTGACATACTGTACATCCCTAGCATCCCCTCTATTGTTGCTGTTGCCCTGCCACCTTTGTTTGTGTATAGTGATGTATTGTGTGATTGTTAGTTCTCCAAGCTGTGCATGCGTTGGTGGTGGGTGTACATGCAGGGCTGGGAGGGCTGTCCATGCATTGTTATAGCATGCAGGGCTTGGCATTGGGGTTAGTCAGATGTGTAGGTGCAGTGTGTGGGATGGAGTGGAGTGATTGGAGTGAGGGTGAGGGGGTGTGATGGCATGCAGGTATTGGGGGTGATGAGTAGTAAATATTGACTCACCAGTGTCCAGTCCTCCGACAACTCCAGTGAGTCCCTCAGGATGCAGGATTGCCAAGACTTGCTCCTCCCATGCTGTGAGCTGTGGGGGAGGTGGTGGGGGGTCCACCGCCAGTCCTCTGGGTGGTGAGCTGGTGCCTTGCTGCCAGGGAACGTACCTTCCCCCGTCGGTCGTTCCACCTCTTCATGATGTCGTCCTTTGTTCTTGGAAGCTGTCCCACGGGATTCACCCTGTTCATGATTCTACACCATAGCTCCATCTTCCTGGCAATGGATATCTGCTGTACCTGTGCTCCAAACGGCTGTCGCTCTACCCTGACTATTTTCTCCACCATGACCCGCAACTCCTCATCAGTGAAACGGGGGTGCCTTAGTGGGGACATGGGTGTTGTGTGTTGTGCAGAGTGTTAAGTGATGTGGTGGGGTGTGGGATGTGGGGTGCGAACACCGGCTGGTTCCGAAGAAGCTATCGGGTGACGATTCGAAGTCTTGTGCCATTGTCAAGGTTGCCCTCCACAAGAAGCTTGCGATGGGAGAGCGTGCTTCGAGGATGAGTTGGGCAGCAGTGGTTCAGATAAGGCTGCGATGCGCAGTCCTTGCTTCGGGAAAGCCCACACAGCAGAGGCGATGAGTCGGTTCTGCTCGGGGTTGTGTCACGTAGCAGAGGAGATGCAATGGTTCTGCTGGATCCACAGATGGGCTGTTGGAGCACCTTCAGACCCACCTCCAATGGTCCATGACTGGGGTAGCACCACTTGACAGGGTATGACTCACAGATGGCAGAGTCCAGGTGCTGGGTTCAAGGTTATTGAAGCCTTCTCTCTCTGACACCCTTGGTGTCAATTTGGGGTTCTGGATTCAAGAGGTTTACATCCAGTCCTTCTCACACAGGCAAGAGGGCAGCAGGTCAGCACAGTCGGGCAGCAGTCCTTCAGAGCAGCAGTCCAGCAGAGTGGCAGTTCTTTCAGCAACACAGCAGTCATTCTTCCTGACAGTGTCCAAAGGTCCAGAAGCGTACTGAAGAGTTGGGGGCTGAGGTCCAACATTTATACCTGGTGCCCACCTTGAAGTAGAGGAAGCTTCTAGAGGTTTCCACCACCCAGAGGCATCAGGCATCCCCTAACTCCCACTCATGACCCCAGCTTGTCTGGAGTCAAAACAAACTAGTGACAATCCCTTTGTGAGAGTGGTCAGGCAGTGCCTTTGCGATGTGCATGTATAGGTGACAGCTCCTTCCCCTCTTGAACTCAAAGAGGCCTATCCTGTCAACACCATTCTTCCCTTTGTCTCACTGTCTGCGAGCAAAACACAAAGACCAACTGCCAGCTACACCTAGTCATGTGACTCAGAATCAGGCTGCAGACAGAAATTGCTTAGGACAAGAAAACGCCAACTTTCTAAAAGTGGCATTTTCAGAACTGTGATTAAACATCTAACAAGGCTTTTTAATTACATTCTCTAGACATCAAACTCGACTTGTCCAACTGCTCCCAATTAGAAGTTACAGTTTATTAAACACAATAAGGCAACTCCAGTGTTATCTGATGGGAGAGGTAGGCCTTGCAGTAGTGAAAAATGACTTTAGGTGTTTTTCACTACCAGGACATGTAAAACTTAAAAGTACATGTCCTACCTTTTACATGTATTGCACCTTGCCCTCTGGGCTGTTCAGGACCCACCCTAGGGGTGACATATGTGTTAAAAGGAAGATGTAGGCCTGGCAAAAGGTCTATTTTGCCAAGCCAAAACAGCAGTTTAAAAACTGCACATACAGGCTGCAATTCCAAGCCTGAGACATGTTTGATGAGCTACGTAAGTGGATGTCACAATCAGTGCTGCAGGCCTACTAGTAGCACTTAATTTACAGGCCCTGTGTACATGTAGTATCTCTTTACCAGGGATTTACCAGTAACTTACATGTGCCAATTGGGTATAATTCAATTCTACAATGTTTTAAGTAGAGAGCACACGCACTTTAGCACGGGTTAGTAGTTCTAAAGCCAGCAAAAACAGAGTCAGCAACACAGGAAAGTTGAAGGCAAAAGGCTTGGGGAGAACCACGTCAAGGATGCTTGGTCTAACACTGTGTCATAGAGAAACTATTGAATATGAGACCAGTCCCAGTTCCTACTGACTTCATTTCTTTGCTTGAAATTGCTTTCACAAAATCAAATTCTTATTCAATGGAAAATACTATTTTCAATGCAAACGTACATCGATGGGAGATGCTTTTGCCTCATAATTGCCATCCATTTTGTTGATTCCTTTGAGATGTCATGCATTTTGAATATATTGAACGTGTTTTACCAAACAAAAAATGTGTCCATGAAGAAGATACATAGATGTTGTATTGGTGAACTGCTCTGGGACGGAACTCACCGATTTTGTATTTTGGTTGAACAACTGCAAACCTGACCTGAGATTTACTTTCCATAATAGTCATCAAAATAGATTATTTAGATTTTATTATCAGGATTTCAGAAAATCATCTCTATGCATCACTTTTCAGGAAACTAACAAAAAGGAAAATAAACAGAAAGGAACAGGCTACTACATTATAACAGCTTTTTTATCCACACATCTTATGAGATGGGCTTCTGTTTGGGCAATTTCTGTTCATCTGCAGAAACTAACAAATTTGAGAATGATTTTTTTTCAGAGAAAACAATGTTTTGTCGTGTAAACTAATTGAAAGAGGATACCCAAAAAAGTTGGCAAGGCACTCTTTGAAGAGAACCTGGTACTCTTACCGGGATGTCTTACTTTAACCTAAATCTAAAGCACCACTTAACAAAATCACATGCATTACCACTTGTTGGAAAATGGGTTATTGGTAAGGGCAGGTAGGTACCTACACTTAGCAATAGGCCACTAACCTCCACTAAGGTCCAGTTAGGTCTCAGTAAATTAACCCCAGCTCAACCCTTGGTAGCTTGGCAACGAGCGTCAAGGCTTAACTTAGGAGACAGAGTGTAAAGCATTCAAATATCACAAAACAGTATTTAAATAAAACACAGGAAACAGTTTAAAAATCCAAAACCAATTTATAAAAAGATATATGTTTATCTTTAAAATGACACCAAAACGAATAAAATCGGATAAGGGGAACCGGAGATATGAATTTTTAAAGAATTATTATTTTTTAGCGCCTAGAAACAAAAAGCGCCAATCGGGTCATCTGGTTGCACCTCGACCGGGGCAAAGTAAAAGTTTAAGGCCGACCACAATAGAGCCCTGCTCGGCTACAGGCCGCGGGAGGCCTCGGTTAAAATTTTACCTTCACACTTAGGGGGTCATTCTGACCTCGGCTGTAAAAGTCGCTTACCGCCGGCCAGAAGGCCGCCATAACACCGCACGGCCGCGGTATACCGCCACGGTCATTCTGACCCGCAACTGGCAAACCGCCAAAAACTAGACATCCACAAAAGTCCGCCACACCAAAGGTCAGCGGGAAACAGGCGATGACCAAACCTCCACCGTCACGCCAACAGAAATACGCCCATACCATTCCGACCCACAAATCCCTGCAGCGGTCTTTCAACCGCGGTATTCCATTGGCGGTACACACCGCTGCGGTCAAAATACACACACCTTTACAAAACACAACCACATTGGATAATTCAAAATACACACACCTGAGACACATACACACACCAATCCCACACACCCAATTAAATATAAAACACACACCCACATCACCCACAAACCCTTACGACCACAACTGCGAGTGAAGGACAGAGAGAGAGAGCACAGCATAGAGTACACCATCACACAGAGGCAAATCACAACATCACCCACACAATTTCCACGCACAAAACACCATACACCACCACACTCACCACACTCTACAACACATACACCACCCCTCACCTCATCCACACCACCCCAAAGACACCCCAGGTTCTCTGACGCAGAACTCAGGGTCATGGTGGAGGAAATAGTTTGTGTAGAGCCCCAGCTCTTCGGGGCACAGGTGCAGCACACCACCATTGCCAGGAAGATGGAGCTATGGCAAAGAATAGTGGACAGGGTCAACGCTGTGGGACAGCATCCACGCAATCGGGACGACATCAGGAAGCGGTGGAACGACCTACGGGGAAGGTGCGTTCCATGGTATCAAGGCGGACCCCCACCTACTCCCCCAGAATTCACAGCATGGGAGGAGGAAGTCTTGCACATCCTGCATCCTGAGGGCCTCGCAGGAGTAGGCGGAGGAATGGACTCTGGTAAGTCAAATCTTCACTACTCCATTCCCCCCACCCCACCTGCAAGCCAAATCATACCCCCACCCTCACCCCCATCACACCAACTCCTTGCAAATGGCTCACCATCACATCCCACCCATCCCAAAACCTAGCCCTGCGTGCGTCCCCAAAGCATGGACACCCATCCCCAAAGCATGCCCACTGCACACACCCATCACCCCCATAAGCCACCGTCACAAAAGCCCCCACAAGGGAATGCCAGCACTGGGGGACACGGCCACCCACCCATTACACGAAATGCCACACACAGAAGCAATAACCATACTCTTATACCCCTGCAGGACCCGAACGCCACCACACCGCCACGGAGGGTCCAGAGATGTCCATCCCACCCCCAGAAGAGGCCCCCACTGATGACAGCAGCTCTGTCTCCCTGGACCCTGATGACCAGCCCGGCCCATCGGGGACCTCGGGACAGTCGGTTCCCCACAGACAGCCACAGGCTACACCAGACCTAACCCCCTCTGGGAACACCAGCACAGCTCCCACCCAGCGGGCCCATGCCTCTGTCCCCAGGACACGTCAATCAGCAGTGTGTCCACAACTACAGGGAACCCAGGTTGACCCACCACCCCAACAACAACAGGGACCTGGGGGCAGTGGTAGTGGGCACACCGTCCAGGGGACAGAGGCCCAGGAACACAGGGGAGCTGGGAGGGCTGCTGTGCGACAGGGGGGGGACAGGCCCAGGGAACCGACTCTCCAAGAGGCCCTCTCCTCCATCATGGGAGCATACCACCACTCCCAGGAGACGATGGCTACGGTACTGGGCAGGTTCCAGGAGATCCAGGTACTGCAGGAGGAACAGTACATGGGGTTCAGAGAGGAACTGAGGAGCATTAGTTCCGCAATGGGGACCATCGTAGTGGCCCTCAACCAGATAGTCACCACATTGCGGGACCATGTGGCACCACAAAGGGCCCCTGTCACTAGCCTGGACCAGGAACAGCCTACCACCTCCGCCGGCGCTAGTGGACAGGAGGCCCCCACACAACGACAGGCCACCAGAACCCCACCTCCTGCAGAAGAAGAACCACCCCGCAAGCGGAACCTGAGATCTCACAAGAAGACAGAGTAGGATGCCAAGACCCCCGCCAGCAAACAATACCCCCTGATGTCATCCCACTATCCCACATTGTCACCCTGTCCAACCTTGAACTGCCCCTGCTCCATCCTTCCACAGGCATATGGACAATGCACCTGTGCGACTGAGAACTGGACTCTGCCATGGACATTACTCCACCATCACCCATCCCCGTTTTACAATCATGTTCCTTAAATTTAGCACTTTAATTAAATCACTTCTTGCACTAAAAAAATCTGGAGTCTGCTTATATTTTTAACAAATGTATTAGACATAACGGTGCCAAAATGTTCAGTTACATTGTGATGACAACATACCACTGTCACACAGCTGTAGTCCATGGGCAAACAAAGCAGAGGTCACGCAGTGGGGCACACAGCTCTGAAAACGTAAGGGAAAGTCACAACTCAGTTAACAGGAACTGGGGGGGAACTCAGACAGTAGAGAGGCAGGAGACTTTAAGTAAATGTAAAATGGCGTGGTTGATTCGTACCTGTGTGCTACTGAAAATACTGTTGTATCACTGTGTCCCTGTTGTCTGTGTCGTCCCCGTCGTCCTCCTCCTCTTCACTCTCCACAGGCTCCACAGCTGCTACAACACCACCATCTGGACCATCCTCCTGCAGGAAAGGCACCTGGCGTCGCAAAGCCAGGTTGTGAAGCATACAGCAGGCCACGATGATATGGCACACCTTCTTTGGTGAGTACATTAGGGATCCCCCTGTCATATGCAGGCACCTAAACCTGGCCTTCAGGAGGCCGAAGGTTCTTTCTATAATCCTCCTAGTTCGCCCATGGGCCTCATTGTAGCGTTCCTCTGCCCTTGTCCTGGGATTCCTCACTGGGGTAAGTAGCCACGACAGGTTGGGGTAACCAGAGTCACCTATTAGCCCCACACAGTGTCTCTGTAGCTGTTCCATCACATAAGGGATGCTGCTATTTCGCATGATGTACGCGTCATGCACTGACCCAGGGAACTTGGCATTTACATGGGAGATGTACTGGTCAGCCAAACAGACCACCTGGACATTCATAGAATGATAACTTTTTCTGTTCCTGTACACCTGCTCACTTCCACTGGGGGGAACCAAGGCCACATGGGTCCCATCAATGGCACCAATGATGTTGGGGATATGTCCAAGGGCATAGAAATCACCCTTCACTGTAGCCAAATCGGCCACCTCAGGGAAAACAATGTAGCTCCGCATGTATTTCATCAGGGCAGACAACACTCTGGACAAAACCTTAGAAAACATAGGCTGAGACATCCCTGATGATATGGCCACTGTTGTTTGGAATGATCCACTTGCCAAAAAATGGAGTACTGACAGAACCTGCACCAGAGGGGGAATCCCTGTGGGTTGGCGAATGGGGGACATCAGGTCTGGCTCCAGCTGGGCACACAGTTCCTGTATAGTGGCTCGGTCAAGTCTGTATGTAAGTATGACATGTCTTTCTTCCATTGTCGACAGGTCCACCAGCGGTCTGTACACGGGAGGATTCCTCCATCTCCTCGCAAGTCCCAGCGGACGGTGCCTAGGAAGGACAACATGGAGCACAGAGTCAAGCAACCCACAGGTACGTAACCACAGCTTGCACAGTACACGATTCACTATGCATTGAATGGCTTGTATGAGTGGCAATGCAAGGCCTAGGCCTGTGTGACGTCGTAGAAATTCAGCCATGTGGGCCCTTGAAATGGCGGCTGCCTGACCTGTGAAGTGTGACAATGGGATGTGAGGTCAATGTGCTGGCGTGGCACACCGTGGCGGTAGGCGGTCGAAGACCGCGGCGCAAAGCAGCATTGGTTAACATAGAACCCTATGGGTCTCAGGAGCCAATGACGATGTGCGCCGGCGGTCGCAGTACGCACCGCCGCGGTACGCACCGCCGCGGGCGTGACCGCCATTTTCTACTTGCTTAATCACTCGAGACCTGATCATCCACAGGAGAGGACCCATACTGCAAGTGCTGCTGTGAACTCGGTCTGGAACAGACAATGGCTGCTGCGACTGGGGAAAGGGCCCCTGCCTTCACATCTGAGGAATTGGATAAACTTGTTGATGGGGTCCTCCCCCAGTATGCGCTACTCTACGGTCCTCCAGACCAACAGGTAAGTACACTGGGAGCACGTAGTATGGGCTATGCCTGTGTTGAGTGGGGTGGATGTAAGATGGTGGGGAGGGGAGCGAATGAGGAGTGCAACGCACAACAGATGAGAGCATGTGCCACATGGCAAGGTTGGGGAGGGGGGGCCGCGCACATCGACCATGCAGAAAAGTGATGATATTTATTTTTCAACCCTGTACATGTCTCATAGGTCAGCGCCCATCAGAAGATCGACATTTGGCGTGCCATCGCCAAGGACGTCCGGGCCCTGGGGGTCCACAACAGACGGGGCACCCACTGCCGCAAGACGTGGGAGGACATCCGCCGCGGGAGCAGAAAGACCGCCAAGGCTCTGCTGGGGATGGCCCCCTAACGTAGGAGGGGTGCCAGTCAATTGACCCCCCTGATGTCCCGGATCCTGGCGGTGGCCTACCCCGATTTGGATGGGCGCGTGAGGACATCACAGCAGACACAAGGGGGTGAGTATCAGCACATTCCGCTATATTAGCGCACAGTGGAGGCGTCTGGGTGGGGGAGGAGGGCTGTGGCTATCTCTAGGCCAGGGCAGTTCCTGTAGGCTAGGCCCCTCCGTTAGACATGGCCCTGTGCCCCCGCCCCCCACCTCTGTAGGGTGCTAAGTACAGCTATCCATGGCCCGGGCTCACCTATGTGTGCATTTGTCATCCATAGACTTGTAGGCCAAGTCACTATAATTGAGTAGTGTACCCCGAGTGCGCGGCGTAGTGCAGGGGGCTTCTGTGTCTGCCCTCTCCGCCAACGGTGCCGCCAATGCATGCACTCAACATGTCTTTCTTTCTTCTCCCCCCCCTTTTTTTTGGTTTTCCTGTTCATGTGTGCATTAGCATCATCAGGCGGAGGAGAAGTGGCATCGGCGCACGAGGGAGCTGCATCTCACATGGCCCCGGAGGGCCCTGCAACCGACTCGGAGTTAACCAGTGAGACGGAGGGCGAGGGGGGCTCCACAACGGGGACCCGTGGGGACGTCAGCGACACCGACACGTCCTCGGAAGGGAGCTCCCTTGTGGTGGCGGCAACATCCGTGCCCACCGCAACAACAGGTACAGCCGCCACCCAGCGCACCAGCTCCGCCCTCCCAGCAGCCCCTCAGCTTCCGCCCCGTGCCCGCTCGGGCAGGAAGCCGGCCATCTCCTTTGCCCCTGGCACCTCAGGTCCTGCCCCAGTTACCCCTGCTGCCCTCAGTGCGGAGATCATTGACCTCCTCCAGACGCTCATTGTTGGGCAGTCTACCCTTTTGAATGCCATCCAGGGGGTAGAAAGGGAGGTGCATCGGAGCAATGCATACCTGGAGGGCATTCATTCGGGTCAGGCTGCCCATCAGCGATCGTTCAACGCTCTGGCCTCATCACTGACCGCAGCAATTGTCCCTGTCTCTAGCCTCCCCCCTCCAACTTCCTCAACCCAGTCCCACTCCCCTTTTCCTCTGCCTATCCCAGACACACCTACAGACCAGCCTGCACACACCTCAACACCCAAGGGCAGCTCATCCAGACATAAGCACCACAGATCACACAAGCATTCACCCAAGCAACATCCGCATGCAGACATGCCAACAGCCACTGCCTCCTCTTTGTCCCCCTCCTCCTCGTCTCCCTCCTCCCTCCCTGTGACGTCTCCACTCACACCTGCATGCACACCACCATCAGCCACTACGTCCATCACCACCACACCCACCAGAACAGTCCGCACACGTGCAGTCACCACCCCCAGTGCCATTTACACGTCCCCTGTGTCCTCTCCCAGTGTGTCTGTCACTCCCTCTTCCAAGCCACACAAACGCCAGCAGCCACCTCACCACAGCCTCCAGCACAAGCACCTGCACCCAAAGACAGCACACTTGACTCTCCTACAACCACATCCTCTTCCTCCACTCCCATACCCACTGCACCTACCCTTCCCATTGCTCCTAAAAAGTTGTTCCTCTCCAAAATTAACCTCTTTGCATCACCTGACCAACCCCCTCCATCTCGTAAGAGTCCAAACAGCACCTCAGCCACCACAAGCCCTGCACCTACTAGGACCATCGTTCAGGGCTATTGGGGTCCACCAGCTCCTAGGGCAGGAACATCGGCCAGCAGCAAGGGGACAGCCAGCCCACCCCCTGGGAAAAGAACTAAAAAAGGGAAGGGCCGGCGCGACAGGCCTGAGACGGCTGCCCCCAAGGACACCACCCTTGCACCGTCACCTGGCCCATCCACAAAGGGAGGCAAGGGCCCCAGAGATTCGGCCAAGGGGGGCAAGGGCAGCAGGGCGGACAAGTCCGGCAGCAGGCGAGCTGCCCAGGAGGGCCTCACCAGCCCCATTTGGGGTGTGACGGAGGACACCCACGGGCCCAGGAGTCCAGCACAGGAGGGCCCCGCAAGCGATAGGTCGGATGGCGACTGAGCGGGAATAATTGCCCAGATCTGGTTCCCTAGGAACACAAGACAAGCACCGCTGAACAGGGCCCGCCGTGAGAAGCACCGCTGAACAGGGCCCCGCCGTGAGAAGCACCGCTGAACAAGGCCCCGCCGTGAGAAGCACCGCTGAACAGGGCCCCTCCGTGAGAAGCACCGCTGAACAGGGCCCGCTGTGAGAAGCACCGCTGAACAGGGACCCGCCAAGAGAAGCACCGCTGAACAGGGCCCCGCCAAGAGAAGCACCGCTGAACAGGGCCCCGCCGTCTCTGCACCGCTCCACTGGGCCCTTCCTGTCAGGCAGCGCTCCGCTGGGCCCTTCCTGTCAAGCACCGCTCCGCTGGGCCCTTCCTGTCAAGCACCACTCCGCTGGGCCCTTCATCTCAAGCACCGCTCCGCTGGGCCCTTCCTGTCAAGCAGCGCTCCGCTGGGCCCGTCCTGTCAAGCAGCGCTCCGCTGGGCCCTTGCTGTCAAGCACCGCTCCGCTGGGCCCTTCCTGTCAAGCAGCGCTCCGCTGGGCCCTTCCTGTCAAGCAGCGCTCCGCTGGGCCCTTCCTGTCAAGCACCGCTCCGCTGGGCCCTTCCTGTCAAGCACCGCTCCGCTGGGCCCCGCCGTCTCTGCACCGCTCCGCTGGGCCCTTCATCTCAAGCACCGCTCCGCTGGGGCCTTCCTGTCAAGCACCGCTCCGCTGGGCCCCGCTGTCTCTGCACCACTCCGCTGGGCCCTTCCTGTCAAGCACCGCTCCGCTGGGCCCTTCATCTCAAGCACCGCTCCGCTGGGCCCCGCCGTCTCTGCACCGCTCCGCTGGGCCCTTCATCTCAAGCACCACTCTGCTGGGCCCTTCATCTCAAGCACCGCTGGCCCATTGGCAGGGCCGGATCTGTGTCGGGCAGGGCTTCACAAAGCACTCTGGGCACCATGCCTCCTCCATAACCAGTGGAGTCTGTAATTCACCTGATGGACTGTGGCTTTGCACTCCCCAGGATGGTACAGTGGGCAATCCACCCACTGTAGAGACTTGAGAGACTGTGGCTTTGCACTCCCCAGGATGGTACAGTGGGCATGGAGGCCCCTCGTGGATCTGGCGTCGTGGACTCATGTGGCTGAGGTGCCTCCCCTTCCCTTCCCCCTGAGGTGCCTGTGGTTTTATTATCTGATGCCCCAGCAGTGTTCTCTCCAATGGAATCGGGTCTCGTGTGTGGGCTTTGCCCATGTGTTTATGCACATTGGCCCACGAACAATGGCATGTAGCCAATATGTGCCGGACTTTTGGACTATGTATACATTGATCATGTTGTGATTTATTTATTTTATAAATTTCATATTTCACTTAAGTTCAAATATGCTTTAATATACTTCTATTTTAATGATCATTTTATTTTGTCTTTGAATTATTCCGGGGGGTTTAGGGGGTGTAACTCTGACTTGTTGCTCTGCATTGGTGTGTGGGGATTTGGGGGTGGGGGGGTTGCGTATGTGTGTGCCCGTAATCATTTCTCCTCCCCCCCTCCCCTGTGTCGTAGGTGCAGTACTCACCGTTGTCTCCTGCGGCGGCGTTCGTGCTCCTGGTAGAGGAGCAGGTAGACAATCGCTGGTAGGATGTTTAATTCGGATTCCATGCTGTCCAGATTCCTCGTGGAGTGTATAGAGGTGAGCGTTTTCCCGTTCGTGGTCTGTTTCCGCCGTGTTTTTATCGGCGGGGCTCCCGCCCCGGAAAAGGTGGCGGATTGGTGGGTCGTGATAGGGTGGGCGGTACATTGTCTGCCGCCTGTCTGTTGGCGGTGACCGCCGCGCTGTTTGTTTGCCCCGCCGTGGCGGTCGGAGTGTTAAAGTGGCGGCCTGTGTTGGCGGTTCCCGCCAGGGTCAGAATTCCATTTTTTTTACCGCCTGCCTGTTGGCGGGTTGGTTGCCGCTTTAACACCGACCGCCAGGGTTGGAATGAGCCCCTTAGTCTTTTTTTCGAAGATTTTCTTCAGCGGGACGAACCTGCCAGTCCAATCTGACCTCCTGGAGCCCTTCTCCGGATACGCAATGCTGGAATCCTCGGTGGAGATTTTTACCTTCGGACTTAGTCGTTTTTTCGAGGTGAAAATCCTTCGACCGGGGTAAACCTGGATCTTGATCCGACGTCCATGGAGCCCTCCTCGGATACGCTGGCTGGGAGGTCCTGGTCAACTTTTTACCTTCGGACTTAGGGGGTCATTCTGACCTTTGCGGACGGCGGAGGCCGTCCGCCAAGGTACTGCCGTCAGAACACCGCACCGCGGTCGAAAGACCGCGGCGGTGATTCTGACATTTGCCCTGGGCTGGCGGGCGGCCGCCAAAAGACCGCCCGCCAGCCCAGGGCAAATCAACCTTCCCACTAGGATGCCGGCTCAGAATTGAGCCGGCGGAGTGGGAAGGTGCGACGGGTGCAGTTGCACCCGTCGCGTATTTCAGTGTCTGCTGGGCAGACACTGGAATACTTTTTGGGGCCCTCTTACGGGGGCCCCTGCCGTGCCCATGCCATTGGCATGGGCACGGCAGGGGCCCCCAGGGGCCCCGCTGCACCCCCTACCGCCATCCTGTTCATGGCGGGAGAGCCGCCATGAACAGGATGGCGGTAGGGGGTGTCAGAATCCCCATGGCGGCAGAGCGCGCTCCGCCGCCATGGAGGATTCAGACGGGCAGCGGAAAGTCGGCGGTACACCGCCGACTTTCCGTTTCTGGCCGCGGCTGAACCGCCGCGGTCAGAATGCCCAGCGGTGCACCGCCAGCCTGTTGGCGGTGCTACCGCCGACCTCCGCCATGGCGGTAATTACCGCCATGGTCAGAATGACCCCCTTAGTCTCTTTTTCTGAGATTTTCTTTACCGGGACGAACCAGCAAATCAGGCCGGGTCGCGGTTGAGGCAAGCCGGCTAGAGTTGCCGCGGCGGGTCGGTCCCTCTATGGAGCTTTTTTACAAAAGTTGTCCAAACTTCTCCAAACTTCTGTGGCTTCTCCCAGATGTCCTTTTAAGGTTCTTTTGGGGTCCACAGCTCACCCCAAGGGTCCAGAAGTTCTGAGATGGTCCTTGGGGGGTGCGGACTACAACTCCCAGAATGCACCTGGCGCAAACTCCTTTTTGGCCACTGGACAGTGGTCAGCTGGTCGCTTTCTTCAGGAGTTGGTGCAGGGGACTCTGGCTAGCAATTTTTTACCTGTAGCAAACAGGGAGTCCCTCCTTGAACCAGTTGAAGCCAGGCAAAGTCCTTCTTGTGGTGAAGCCCAAGTGTGCAGCTGGTGCAGTCCTTCTGAGTGCAGGTTCCAGGTGCAGGCCAGGGGTCCAGCAGGGCAGTCCTTCTTCTGTTGTTCTTCCTTGTTGGATGTGGTAGGGAACTGAGGTGTGGGTGCAGGTCCTTGCTCCTGGGTGAAAAGCAGGGGGGTCCTGGTTCTCCAATCAGGTGCAGGGTCCTTCCCCCTGTGATGACCACTTCCTGGGAAGTGTGGCAAAAATCTATCCCAGGAGGCAACATTCTCCAAAAATCAATTATGGCTGAATCTGATTTTTGGAGGTTACATCTGGCTGCGCCCACCCACTGGTGTGCCTACAAATCATTAACACACCCCTCTCCTGCCCTCTCCTAATCTAATCAAGGGGGCACCTAGTTTTCTGGGGTTGCAGGATGTGTGGGTGTTGCTGGTTGCTCCAAATGTCCTTCTCTGCCTTTGAAGACCAGTTTGGCAGCCCTCCCCCTTCCTGCCTCACCATCTGCTGAGGGGAGATTCCCTCCCACAGGCACATTCCTTTGTGTGAACCCAGGCCACTTCACACCTCATCAAGGCAGCCTGGCCAGGCTGCTAGAGGCTGGCCAATCAGAGCACAGCAGCAAAAACAATGCAGGGCTAAAATTGGCAACTTTTCAGGTAAAGTTTAAAACTCTTTACCTGAACAAGTTATATTAAATCCAACAACTGGAAGTTGTGGGATTTATTACAACAATTAATTTGATACCAAACTCTTGGTATCCATCATTTAAGGAGACTTTAAAAATTAAAATAAAGTCTCCCCATTCTAGCCTATGAAGGCCATTTACTACAATGAGGGAAAAACGAATTTGGCTGTTTTTACCTCACCAGGGCTTATAAAACTATTTTTATAAAGTCCCTGCTTACAGTTACATGGCACCTAGCCCTAGGGGCACATAGGACACACCTTAGGGGTGACATATATGTAAAAATAAGGTAGTTTAAGACTTTGGAACTACTTTTAATTCCAAAGTCGAATTTGCATATAACTTTAATTTAAAAGCAGCCAGCAAGGCAGGCCTGCCTTTACGATGACACTGGGCACCTCAGCAGTGCACCTATGGGTGCACTACCTATGCTGTGGTCCCTAAACCTACATGCCCTACCATATACTAGGGACTTATAGGTAGGTTAACTTAGCCAATTATAATTAGCCTAATTTGCATATCCATTTTACACAGAGCACTGGCCCTGGGACTGGTAAGCAGTACCCAGGGCACAGCCAAGAGTCAGTAACCACCAGTACCTGTCCAAAAAGTGTGGGGGTGACCAGGGCAAAAAGGAGGACTTTCCTACACTGCCCCTCCCCAGATGAAAGGTGATGGGTACTAACCTACACCCTGGTAGTCCTCATCAGCTAAGTGGAAAAACCTGGAAAGGCCATCTGCATTGGCATGGGCAGTCCCAGGTCTGTGCTCCACTGTGAATTCCATCCCCTGTAGGGAAATGGACCACATTAACAGTTTTGGGTTCTCCCCCCTCATCTGCATCAACCATCTGAGAGGTCTGTGGTCAGTTTGTACATGGAAGTGAGTGCCAAACAAGTAAGGCCTCAACTTCTTCAGGGACCAGACCACAGCAAAGGCCTCCCTCTCAATAGCACTCCATCTTTTCTCTCTGGGGAGTAGTCGCCTGCTGATGAAGGCAACTGGTTGATCTTGGCCCTCTTCATTAACTTGTGCTAACATTGCCCCAATCCCTTCCTCTGAAGCATCTGTTTGCACTATAAACTCCTTGCTATAGTCAGGGGCCAGTAACACTGGTGCTGAACACATAGCCTGTTTTAGGGTGTCAAAAGCTTTCTGACACTCTGGGGTCCAAATTACCTTCTTGGGCTGTTTCTTGGAGGTAAGCTCAGTCAGAGGGGCCACTATGGTCCCATAATTCTGAACAAACCTCCGGTAGTACCCAGTCAGGCCAAGAAAGGCCCTGACCTGAGTCTGGATTTTAGGAGCCTCCCAATCCAGGATAGTCTGGATCTTGGGCTGGAGAGGTTGTACATGGCCTCCACCAACAAGGTGGCCCAGGTACACAACTGAGCTTTGCCATATCTGGCACTTGCTTGCCTTGATAGTCAGGCCTGCTTGAAGCAGGGCCTGAAGCACTTCCTTCAGGTGGACCAGGTGGTCCTCCCAGGTGGAACTAAATACAGCTATATCATCCAGATAAGCTGCACTGAAAGATTCCAACCCAGACAGGACTCTATTCACCAACCGTTGGAAGGTGGCAGGAGCATTTTTCAGGCCAAAGGGCATCACCTTGAACTGAAAGTGGCCCTCTGGTGTGGAAAATGCTGACCTCTCCTTAGCTCCTGGACTTAAGGCAATCTGCCAGTATCCTGAGGTCAGATCAAACGTGCTCAGGAATTTGGCAGCCCCCAACCTATCAATGAGCTCATCAGCTGTAGGTATGGGGTGAGCATCAGTCCTAGTGACTGCGTTTAGACCTCTGTAGTCCACACAAAATCTCAATTCTTTCTTCCCACCTTGGGGATTAGGTTTGGGCACCAGTACCACTGGACTGGACCAAGGACTGTCAGAGGGCTCAATTACCTTGAGCTCCAACATCTTAGCCACTTCAGCTTTGATGTTAGCCTTGACCTGGTCAGACAGCCTGTACAGCTTGTTCTTGACAGGCAAGCTGTCACCAGTGTCAACGTCATGGACACACCAATTGGTGAGTCCAGGGGTCAGGGAGAACAGACTAGCAAACCGTTCCAAAACTTGTTTGCAGTCTTTTTGTTGCTGGTCTGTCAACTTGGGAGAGAGTACCACTCCCTCCACTGACCCATCTTGTGCATTTGAGGACAGGAGGTCTGGCAGTGGTTCACTCTCCTCCTCCTTCCCTTCATCAGTGACCATCAGCATGGTCATGTCTGCCCTGTCCTGGTGGGGTTTCAGCCTGTTAACATGCAGGATCCTATGAGGATTCCTGGGGGTGCCAAGGTCCACCAAGTAGGTGACCTCACCCTTTTTCTCCAGAATTGGATAGGGCCCAGTCCATTTGGCCTGAAGTGCCCTAGGAGCCATGGGCTCCAAAACCCACACCAGCTGTCCAGCTGTACTCAGGCATGGTAGCCTTCTGATCATGCCAGAGCTTCATGAGCTCCTGGCTGGCCTCCAGGTTTCTGCTTGCCTTCTTCATGTACTCAGCCATGCGTGACCGCAGGCCCAGCACATAATCTAGCACATTCTCCTTGGACTCTCTGAGAGGCTTTTCCCAAGACTCTCTCACCAAGCACAATGGGCCTCTTACAGGGTGCCCAAACAGTAACTCAAAGGGGCTGAATCCAACCCCCTTCTGTGGCACCTCTCTGTAGGCAAACAGCAGGCATGGGAGGAGAACATCCCATCTCCTCCTGAGTTTGTCAGACAAACCCATGATCATGCCCTTCAGGGTCTTATTAAATCTTTCCACCAGACCATTGGTCTGTGGATGATAGTGGGTGGTGAACTTATAAGTAACACCACACTCATCCCACATGGCTTTCAGATAGGCTGACATAAAGTTTGTGCCCCTATCTGAGACCACCTCCTTTGGGAACCCCACTCTGGTGAACACACCAAGTAGGGCCCTAGCCACTGTGGGAGCAGTGACTGTCCGGAGGGGTATTGCCTCAGGGTACCTGGTGGCATGGTCCACAACCACCAAAATGTACCTGTTACCTGAGGCAGTTGGTGGGTCTAGGGGACCAACAATGTCAATCCCCACCCGCTCAAAGGGAGTCCCAACCACTGGCAGTGGTATCAAGGGAGCCTTTGGCTTGCCCCCTGTCTTGCCACTGGCTTGGCAGGTGACACAGGAGCTGCAAAACTCCTTGACTTTTTCTGATATTTGGGGCCAATAAAAATGGTTGACCAGCCTGTTCCAGGTCTTGGTCTGTCCCAAATGTCCAGCTAAGGGGATATCATGGCTTAAGGTAAGGAGGAATTCTCTATACTTCTGGGGGACCACTACTCTCCTGGTGGCCCCTGGTTTGAGGGCCCTTGCCTCAGTGTAGAGAACTCCATCCTCCCAGTAAACCTTGTGGGTCCCACTGGTATCCCCCTGTTCTTGCCTGGCAGCAATCTGCCTCAGGCCCTCAAGAGTAGGGCACTCTCTTTGTCCCTGGCACAACTCTTCTCTGGTGGGCCCACCTGCCCCTTGCAGTTCTGCCAAGTCAGGCAGAGCTTGCAGGGGAAGTGTCCCTCCCTCAGAGGTCAGATCCTCCCCCTCAGGGTTGGATTCCTCCTGACCCTCTGTACTTGTAGGGGCTGGCAAGCCAGACCCAGTGCCCTTTCTCTTCTTCTTGGAGGCTTGGCCCATTGTTCCAGGGTCCAAGTGTCCAGCACTTCCCTGTTGTGCTGCCTGTGACCTGGTCACAGCACACACCCATTCAGGGAGGTCCAGCATCTGTGCATGGACCCTTCTCTCCACCTCTGACCATTCAGATGCTTCAAGATCATTTCCCAGGAGACACTCTACTGGGAGGGCAGGAGCTACAGCTACCTTCTTAGGGCCAGTCACACCTTCCCATTCCAGACTCACCATGGCCATGGGATGGAGTTTGGTTCTGCTATCTGCATAAGTCACTTGGTGGAAGACACCAGGTAAGACCTGTTCTAGAGGAACCAGCTTCTCTGTGACCATTGTCACACTGGCTCCTGTATCTCTCAGAGCTTCCACCTCAGTCCCATTGACTTTAGGCCTCTGCCTATACCTCTCCATGCTGGGAGGTAAGGTGGCCATAGTTGCAATGTCCACCCCACCCACGGATACTAAGGTGACCTCTGTGTACCCTGATCCCAGCCCTGGGCCAACTTCCACCCCCAACCCTACACTAGCAATCCCTTGGGATTGCCCACCAGTGGGGGGCTTCTTGGAGCAGATAGCATCTCCTCTTTTGTGTCCAGGTTGATGACACTCAAAACACTTGCCGGCCTTAGCAAGCTCCTGAAACTTTCCTGCTTTAGCAGGATCATAATTTTTTCCCTGGTTCCCCTTACCCTTAGAAGTGGAATGCCTCGGGGCTCCCCCACCCTGAGAAGGTTTTGGGGACTCTTGTAAGGACTCCTTGGGCTTTTTATCATCTTTCCCTTGGTTCTTCCCCTGAGAAGAACCATGTCCTCCCTTTTTCTGATCACCCCCTGGGGGTTTCTGGTTAACCCTAGTTCTTAACCAGTCATCTGCTGCCTTCCCCAGCTCTCTGGGGTTTTTCAACTTAGAGTCAACTAGATACTGGCGGAGCTTCTCTTGGACACAATTGGTTAGAAGGTTCTCCCTCATAATCAAATTGTACAGCCCCTCAAAGGTACTTACCTTGTTGCCCTGTATCCAGCCCTCCAGTGCTTTTACTGAAATGTCCACAAAGTCCACCCAGGACTGGGTGCTTGTCTTTTGGGTGTCCCTAAACTTGAGCCTATACTGCTCTGGGATCAGACCAAACTTTTTAGTCAAGCATCTCTTCATACTGGGGTATGAGTCTGCCTCCTCCCCCCTCAAGGTTAGGAGCCTATCCCTCCCAGAGTTGGGAACCAACTCCCAAAGAAGTGAACCCCAGTACTAAGGCTTGACTCTCCTCATCTGGAGGGCCCTCTCAAAGGCCCCCAGCCACTTATCTATATCATCCCCCTCTACATAGGCAGGAACCACCCCTTTGGGTAATCTGGGGCAAAAAACCCCACCCAGGGACACCTCAGCTTCTTTGTCGCTGCCACCATCTCTTTTCTCTTCCCTTGCCCACTTTTTCTTTTCTAGGGCCAGCTTCTCTGCCTCCAAAGCTATGAATGCTAGCTGGGCCTCCAGCTCTCTTTCCCTAAGGGACAGGTTCTCTCCTCCTGAAGGGACCCCTTTCCCCCAACTAGCTTTGGATCTGCCCCTAGTGACTGTATGTAATGAGGACCGGTCTTCCTCATCCTCACTTAGGCTCAGATGCCCTCCCTCCCTTGAGTGGTTGGAGCTAGCATCCTCCCCTACTTCTCCCTCCTCTGGAGCTTCCTCTGGGTCTACCTCTTGGGCCTCAGCCCATGCTGTCAGGGATTTGATCAGGACATGCTTCCTGAGGTCAGTGGTTGCAGGCAACCCTCTTTCAGTACACAACCCCCTAAGCTGGACTACTGTCAGTGCGGGTAGGCTAGCCAGATCAAGCTCCATGGTTCCCTAGTTTTGTGTCAACAAAAACGTTTTGCAAAAATTGGAAACAAGAATTTAGAAAAATCACAAAAATTCAATAATTGAAATTAATCCAAATTAAAAATTTAAATCAATTTTTGCACTAGGACAATTTAAAGGATTTTTTATTTGTTTTACTTAAAACTGTAATGTGATACTGAACACAAGTACAGGATGCCACCACTGCTCACCAAAAATGTTGGAAAATGGGTTATTGGTAAGGGCAGGTAGGTACCTACACTTAGCAATAGGCCACTAACCTCCACTAAGGTCCAGTTAGGTCTCAGTAAATTAACCCCAGCTCAACCCTTGGTAGCTTGGCAACGAGCGTCAAGGCTTAACTTAGGAGACAGAGGCGGTCATTCTGACCGCGGCGGGCGGCAGTCGCCGCCCACCATGCGGTTACCGCCGAATGACCGCACCGCGGTCAAAAGACCGCGGCGGTCATTCCAACTTTCCCACTGGGCCGGCGGACGACCGCCAAAAGGCCGTCCGCCGGCCCAGCGGGAAAGCCCCTGCAACGAGGAAGCCGGCTCCGAATGGAGGCGGCGGAGTTGCAGGGGTGCGACGGGTGCAGTGGCACCCGTTGCGATTTTCACTGTCTGCAAAGCAGACAGTGAAAATCTTTGTGGGGCCCTGTTAGGGGGCCCCTGCACTGCCCATGCCCCCAGGGGCCCCACGGCACCCGTTCCCGCCAGCCTGGTTCTGGCGGTGGACACCGCCAGAAACAGACTGGTGGGAAGGGGGTCGGAATCCCCATGGCGGTGCTGCAAGCAGCGCCGCCATGGCGGATTCCCTGGGCCAGGGGAAAACCGGCGGTAAACCGCCGGTTCCCCTTTTCTGACTGCGGCGGTCAGAATAGCCCAGGAAGCACTGCCAGCCTGTTGGCGGTGCTTCCGCCGAACTCTGCCATGGCGGTCATAAACCGCCAGGGTCGGAATGACCCCCAGAGTGTAAAGCATTCAAATATCACAAAACAGTATTTAAATAAAACACAGGAAACAGTTTAAAAATCCAAAACCAATTTATGAAAATAGATTATATTTTTATCTTTAAAATGACACCAAAACGAATAAAATCGGATAAGGGGAACCGGAGATATGAATTTTTTACGAATTATTATTTTTTAGCGCCTAGAAACAAAAAGCGCCAATCGGGTCATCTGGTTGCACCTCGACCGGGGCAAAGTCAAAGTTTAAGGCTGACCGCGATGGAGCCCTGCTCGGCTACAGGCCGCGGGAGGCCTCGGTTAAAAGTTTACCTTCACACTTAGGCCCTCATTCCGACCCTGGCGGTTTGAAACCGCCAGGGTGGAGGGCAACGGAAGCACCGCCAACAGGCTGGCAGTGCTTCCAGGGCTATTCTGAATGCGGCGGTAAAGCCGCGGTCAGAAAAGGGGAACCGGCGGTTTCCCGCCCGTTTTCCCCTGGCCCAGGGAATCCTCCATTGCGGCGCTGCGTGCAGCGCCGCCATCGGGATTCCGACCCCCTTCCCGCCAGCCTGTTCCTGGCGGTAAAACCCGCCAGGAACAGGATGGGGGGAACGGGTGTCGTGGGGCCCCTGGGGGCCCCTGCACTGCCCATGCCACTGGCATGGGCAGTGCAGGGGCCCCCTAACAGGGCCCCACCATGATTTTCACTGTCTGCTATGCACACAGTGAAAATCGCGACGGGTGCTACTGCACCCGTCGCACCCCTGCAACTCCGCCGGCTCCATTTGGAGCCGGCTTCCTCGTTGCAGGGGCTTTCCCGCTGGGCCGGCGGGCGATCTTCTGGAGAAGCGGTCTTCGGGCGGTTTCCGCCCGGCGGGCGGCGCCCGCCACCCGCCGGACTCAGAATGAGCCCCTTAGTCTTTTTTTCGAAGATTTTCTTCAGCGGGACGAACCTGCCAGTCCAATCCGACCTCCTGGAGCCCTTCTCCGGATACGCGATGCTGGAATCCTCGGTGGAGATTTTTACCTTCGGACTTAGTCGTTTTTTCGAGGTGAAAATCCTTCGACCGGGGTAAACCTGGATCTTGATCCGACGTCCATGGAGCCCTCCTCGGATACGCTGGCTGGGAGGTCCCGGTCAACTTTTTACCTTCGGACTTAGTCTCTTTTTCGGAGATTTTCTTTACCGGGACGAACCAGCAAATCAGGCCGGGTCGCGGTTGAGGCAAGCCGGCTAGAGTTGCCGCGGCGGGTCGGTCCCTCTATGGAGCTTTTTTACAAAAGTTGTCCAAACTTCTCCAAACTTCTGGGGCTTCTCCCAGATGTCCTTTTAAGGTTCCTTTGGGGTCCACAGCTCACCCCAAGGGTCCAGAAGTTCTGAGATGGTCCTTGGGGGTGCGGACTACAACTCCCAGAATGCACCTGGCGCAAACTCCTTTTTGGCCACTGGACAGTGGTCAGCTGGTCGCTTTCTTCAGGAGTTGGTGCAGGGGACTCTGGATAGCAATTTTTCACCTGTAGCAAACATGGAGTCCCTCCTTGAACCAGTTGAAGCCAGGCAAAGTCCTTCTTGTGGTGAAGCCGAAGTGTGCAGCTGGTGCAGTCCTTCTGAGAGCAGGTTCCAGGTGCAGGCCAGGGGTCCAGCAGGGCAGTCCTTCTTCTTCTGTTGTTCTTCCTTGTTGGATGTCTTAGGGAACTGAGGTGTGGGTGCAGGTCTGCCAGTTTTATCATTGCTCCTGGGTGAAAAGCAGGGGGGTCCTGGTTCTCCAATCAGGTGCAGGGTCCTTCCCCCTGTGATGACCACTTCCTGGGAAGTGTGGCAAAAATCAATCCCAGGAGGCAATATTCTCCAAAAATCCATCATGGCTGAATCTGATTTTTGGAGGTTACATCTGGCTGCGCCCACCCACTGGTGTGGCTACAAATCATAAACACACCCCTCTCCTGCCCTCTCCTAATCTAATCAAGGGGGCACCTAGTTGTCTAGGGTTGCAGGATGTGGGGGTGTTGCTGGTTGCTCCAAATGTCCTTCTCTGCCTTTGAAGACCAGTTTGGCAGCCCTCCCCCTTCCTGCCTCACCATCTGCTGAGGGGAGATTCCCTCCCACAGGCACATTCCTTTGTGTGAAGCCAGGCCATTTCACACCTCATCAAGGCAGCTTGGCCAAGCTACTAGAGGCTGGCCAATCAGAGCACAGCAGCAAAAACAATGCAGGGCTGAAATGGGCAACTTTTCAGGTAAAGTTAAAAACTCTTTACCTGAACAAGTTATATTAAATCCAACAACTGGAAGTTGTGGGATTTATTACAACAATTAATTTGATACCAAATTCTTGGTATGCATCATTTAAGGAGACTTTAAAAATTAAAATAAAGTCTCCCCATTCTAGCCTATGAAGGCCATTTACTACAATGAGGGTAAAACGAATTTGGCTGTTTTTACCTCACCAGGGCTTAAAAAATTATGTTTATAAAGTCCCTGCTTATAGTTACATGGCACCCAGCCCTAGGGGCACATAGGGCACATCTTAGGGGTGACTTATATGTAAAAGTAAGGTAGTTTGAGACTTTGGAACTACTTTTAATTCCAAAGTCGAATTTGCATATAACTTTAATTTAAAAGCAGCCAGCAAGGCAGGCCTGCCTTTAAAATGACACTGGGCACCTCAGCAGTGCACCTATGGGTGCACTACCTATGCTGTGGTCCCTAAACCTACATGTCCTACCATATACTAGGGACTTATAGGGAGGTTAACTTAGCCAATTATAATTAGCCTAATTTGCATATCCATTTTACACAGAGCACTGGCCCTGGGACTGGTAAGCAGTACCCAGGGCACAGCCAAGAGTCAGTAACCACCAGTACCTGTCCAAAAAGTGTGGGGGTGACCAGGGCAAAAAGGAGGACTTTCCTACCCCATTTACTGCCCAGTGACAATCAAAATGTGAAGAGTGTAAATAACATTGAAATGCATTGTGCTTGGGGGATTTTTTTCGCTTGATGCCCCTCCGTTCTCTTTCAAGCTGGAATATAATTTAAAGACTCAACTTGTGCAAGCTTACAAACCTAAGACCTTTATCAATACAATACAATCACTTTGTAATCTACCACCTGCAGAAGGACATTACAAACGCAGTGGTTCCATTGCCTGCAATTATATCACCAATACTAAAGTTTTCCATCACCCTCACACACAGCATGATGTGGATTTTGTCTTCAATTGTAATTCACATAATGGGATTTTCTGCGTTCGGTGTCCCTGTCATGTAATTTACATTGGCCAGGCCTCACAAAATGTTAAAGCATGTATTAGCCAGCAATGGAGCAGAATTTTCTGAAAAGTACTCAATGCTCCCCTGGTTGATCACTTCATAAGTGCCAAACACAGAGGGAATGACAGTTCTCGACAGGTCATTGACATGGTGAAAAAAAACCAGAGAGGCGGGGATATACATTTAATGTTAAAAAGACTTGAATGTAAATGGATTTTTCAATGTCAATCTATAACGAATGGATTGAACACACTAGAAGAATGGAATGCAATACTTTAATAATTCTTTGAGGTGCATGTCCATCTTCTTTAAATGACTTCATGTGTCAGTCCTTGGACTATGTGATGTCTACTGTTGGACGTTTGTGCTTATGCAGGGTCATCCTTATTCTTTTTGCCTCCTGCCTCCTATTTTCTCTGACCTGTTGCTGTTGGTTTTTGAACTCTGAGCACTTTACCACTGCTAACCAGTGCTAAAGTGCATATGCTCTCTGTGTAAATTGTATGTAATTGGTTTATCCATGATTGGCATGTTTGATTTACTAGTAAGTCCCTAGTAAAGTACACTACAGGTGCCAGGGCCTGTAAATCAAATGATACTAGTGGGCTTGCAGCACTGGTTGTGCCACCCGCATAAGTAGCTCTGTAATCATCTTTTAGTAAAGTTGATTTTGAGATTGTGTGTTTGAAAATGCCACTTTTAGAAAGTGGGCATCTTCTTGCTTATACCATTTCTGTGACTCTGCCTGTTTGTGGATTCCCTGTCTGGGTCAGTTTGACAGTTGTGCTGGTTGCACCTCACACCAGACAGTGACACAAAGGGAGCTGGGGTGTAGTCTGCATTTCCTGATGAGCCATCTGTGCTAGGAGGGAGGGGAGGAGTGGTCACTTACACCTGAAAGGGCTGTGCCTGTCCTCATACAATTTAGTCTCCTACCCCCTGGTGAGTGTCTGGGGTCTGGCCTGGGCATGGCAGGAGTTCACGTTCAAAAGAGACTTTTCTTTGAAGTAGGCCTACTTCAAAGGAGAAATTGAGTATAAGAAGGGCACCCAAAACCACAGACTTTAGATCACTTCTGGGCATCAAGAGGAACCTCTGCCTGGGAAAGAGCTGAAGAGCTGAGGAGAAGTACTGCCCTGCCTGTGACTGTGCTTTGTGGAGCTATCCTGCAGTTGCTGCTTCTGCCAGAGTAAGAGTGCAAAGACCGGACTTTGTGTGCCTTCCATCTTGTGAAGAAATCTCCAAGGGCTTGATTTAGAGCTTGCCTCCTGTTGTTTGAAGTCTCAGGGACAGCAAAGACTTCTCTCTGCCAGCACCTGGAGTCTCTGGAGAGACTCCTGCTCTGACAAGTGGTGCCCTATCCAGTTCCTGGGCCCTTGAAAGGAAAGCTGGTGGAAATCCAAGGAAATCGACTTCGGACCGACACCGCTGCTGAATCCGGTGACGGCGCCTGCAACCGACTCCATGATCTTTGCTGGAACGCGATGACCTTCGAAGGTCCGACGCCGCTGCAGCCCCGTCGAAGTCCATGACTCCATGTAAGTCGCCACACCACGTCGTGACCGACGCCACTCGAAGTGTGCGGATTCAACGTTTCGCACAGACGCCACGATCCCCGACTTCGCGCATCGGCTTGTTTTCACTCTTCACCAAAGGTACTGTACTTGCGGGTCTACGCGACTCCGTGTCTGGCGCCACTGGTGTCAGTTTGTTGGGAACGACTCCTTCACGACGCCGTGTTAACACCTCATCAAAGCATTTTGTGTTTCTAAGCACTATTTTTTAGTTTAATCTTTAAAAATTCATAACTTGACTTGTGTATGTCGGATTTTTATCGTTTTGGTCTTGTTTTGTTTAGATAAATATTTCCTATTTTTCTAAACTGGTGTTGAGTCATTTTGTAGTGTTTTCATTAAGTTACTGTGTGTTGGTACAAATACTTTACACCTAGCACTCTGAAGTTAAGCCTACTGCTCTGCCAAGCTACCAAGGGGGTAAGCAGGGGTTAGCTGAGGGTGATTCTCTTTTACCCTGACTAGAGTGAGGGTCCTTGCTTGAACAGGGGGTAACCTGACTGTCAACCAAAAACCCCATTTCTAACATTGGTGATCAGCGGTTGGGATTTGGACTTGTATTTGTACTTGACATACAGTAATTAAGTGTACACTACTATTTTGAGTGCAGACCACTACATGACTCATACTACTTGTTTGGTGATCTTTTGCTTTTTCTCTTAAGGACTCCTTTTTGTTCTACTTCCATGATTTTGCTGATCCCTTGACTGATTCTTTTCACTTCATTGGGAACTTATTTTCTGCCTTTGGAACTTTGCACTTGTGACCATCATGTCTCAATCTGGAGATGCAACAGCTGGAGCTGTCTTTGAAATAGAGAAACTGAAGGAGTACTCAGTTGCTCAATTGAAACAGTTCCTTAAAGATCTTGACGGTCCCACTGAGAGCTCCACCAGGGAGTGGGATCTGCAAAAGGCACAGAGGGCCTGGGTGACAGTCAAGTAGGCTGGAGGGCACCCAGAGGAGGAAGATGTGGGTGGGGAAGTGCAGAGGATACACCATGGTGTAGTGGAGGTACCCGTTACACCTGGGGGAGGGTCCCCACGAGGGGTAGCATGGTGTCACCCAAGGGTCTGACTCCTGAAGAGTTACAGGACAGACAGGCAGAGAGGGCTCACCGGTTGAAGTTCAAGGAATTGAGGATGCAAAGGGAGAAGGAGTTGGAAGGAAGGAGGAGGGACTTAGAGATCAAAAAGAGGATTTGGGCTTAAGAGCTCAAAATGAAGGAGCTGGAAGTCCTGAGGGCTGAGTCCAGCTGGAATGGTGGCAGCAACAATTTTATATTCAGTGCTGCTGAAGAAGTGCACATGCCCAGAGACATGGTGCCTTTCTTGAAGGAGGGAGTTAACCCACACCAGGAGGATCAGGGGTATGAGGTAACTCCAGTGATGCACAGGGTCCCTGAGGTGGATTGGGGAACTGGCATGGGGAGTCATATTCCTACTGGTGGGAGGGACACTCTACTGACTCTAGGTGAGAGTGACAGGGAGAGGGATTCCCCCCAGGTAGAAGTCCTGGTTATGGAGTGTGAAGACATCCCAGAAGAGTGTGGGTTGAGTGTCAGGGACAGTCAGGTACTGTCTCACCAGTCTCCGGAGGGTGATGTAGAATGCTTTTTCAAAGCAGAGTCACTGGATGGTTGGGTGAAGGGTACTTTGGTTAATTCATGTGAGGGGCTGAGTGATGTAATTGGTGGAGAGCATATGTCTAATCCTTATTTTCCAGAGCTACGCCAACACCAGGTGGAGTGTGAGTTCTCTGACCCCAGGGAACTTACACTGGAGACAGACCTCTGGGTGAGTATCAGAGAGTCTGAAGAGGCATTTGGGTGTGCTCCTAAGAGGAGTGGTCTAGGTATTTCCCAACCATGTGAGGTAGGGAAGGATTGTAGTGTCCCAGGTAGGTCCCAGTGTAGTGGAATGGGTGAGGGACCCCATGTACAGTCTCCGAGGAGAGGGAATGGGGATGGGCTGAGGCCCAAGGTCCTGAGATCCGGTCCCAGGTCCTGGAGGGTTCCATGAGGGAACACCAGGAGGGGAGCCTAGCCTGTACCGTAGGGCCATCTAGAGAAGGAGATCCCGGAGTGTCAGGAGAACTTGGGGGACGGCTGTAGCCAGCGTCCCACCAGTTCTGGTGTTTGGCAGTACCATTCCTAGTGAAGGGGTGCAGAAGACCAGACAGAGGGTTGAGAGGGGGTTGCGGACCCCAGTGGAGAACCTAGAGGGTCAGGGATCAGCTCTGAGAGCAGAGCCCCCCAGGAATGACCTTGGTGAGACCATTTCTGGGTTGGGGGGAATCCAGACTCTGTCAGATGGGCAGAGGACAGGAGACCTGCGCCAGCCAGACTCTTGTGTGGCCCTTGGGGACGGTGTGTCCCTTGAGGGGGGTAAGTGTGCCCCCCTGGAAGTCCTGGTGTGCCAGGCAATGGTTCAACCGCAGGGTGGTGACTCAGGGTTGAATGATTAGGTTCAGGGGGTAAACTCTGACCTGATGGGGGGTAAGTGTGCTCCCAAGGAAGTCCTGGGGCACCAGGCAGCGGTTCAACTGCAGGGCGGTGACTCTGGGTTGCATGACCAGGTTCAGAGGGTAAACTCTTACCTGGTGGGGGGGTAGGTATGCCGCCCAGGAAGTTCTGGGTTGCCAGGCAGTGGTCCAGTCTGTGGGTACAGACCCTGGTCTGGAGGATCAGGTGCAGGGGGTAAACCCTGACCTGAAGGGGTAGGCGGTTTGCCCAATCACCCCCCTCAGTGTGATTTCAAGGGGTACTCTCCCTGAGGGGGGTGCAGAACTCTGAGAGTAGGGGCAGGGAAGAGAGAGACTCACCCCAGGCCCCAGTGCAATCTAAGGGTACAGACCCTGGATTGGAAGGCCAGGTTCAGGGTGTCCCCCCTGACCTGCTAACAGTGCCCCTACCATGTTATCTTCTTGGGGGGTGCAGAACCCCAAAAGGGAGGGCAGGGGGAGGGAAGCCTCACCCCTTGCCATGGTCCAACCTGAACGTACAGACCCAAGGTTGGAGGACCAGTTGCAGGTTTACATCCGTGTACTGGTGGGAGAATTGTGCAGGACTGCTTCTACAAGCACCCTGACAATTTTGGACTCTGGGGGTGCCGCTCCTGCAGGGAGGGTACAGAGCCCCAGAGGGGAGGACCAGGGTCAGGTTGTCATCCCTGACCTGGTGGAAGAGAGAGTGGTCAAAGGGTGCCAGGCACCTGGGGCTCCCGCCCCCACTCTCCACTGTCACAGTGGTTGGAGAGGCCTGAGGTCGGGCTCTCATCCATGACAGTTGTCCGGGGCCACTGTGGCTTGCTGTCCTGGTGGACAGAGTTGCCCCTGGGTGGGGGGGGGACGAGAGTCACACCCCGGGGGTGGAGTGGGCAACACCACTGTGATGGCCCTGATGGTGCTATCTCCCCATTGGGATACATCTGGGAGCAAAGTAAAGTTAGGTGCTGCATAGATGGTATCTGGAGATGTGGAGAAGGGTTCCCCATGGGTTAACTTAGTGGGCCCTGAGAGTATGAACAGAGGGATCCAACTGGAGTCAGGAAGGCGTAGAACTGGAACATGCCCCTGCTGTTGTGGGCCTGGGTCCTTGTTCTATCGCCCAAATCAGGGAAGTACATTCAGGTATTGATTGTTCTCCCCTGGCTTTAGGCTGGTAGGGGGTCGTGTTGGACTTTTTTGCTTATGCAGGGTCATCCCCATTCTTTTTGCCTCCTGCCTCCTATTTTTTCTGACCTGTTGCTGTTGGCTTTTGAACTCTGAGCACTTTACCAATGCTAACCAGTGCTAATGTCCATATGCTCTCTGTGTAAATTGTATGTAATTGGTTTATCCATGATTGGCATATTTGATATACTAGTAAGTCCCTAGTAAAGTGCAGTACAGGTGCCAGGGTCTGTAAATCAAATGCTACTAGTGGGCTTGCAGCACTGGTTGTGCCACCCGCATAAGTAGCTCTGTAATCATGTCTCAGACCTGCCACTGCAGTGTCTGTGTGTGCAGTTTTAAATGTGAATTTGACTTGGCAAGTGCACCCACTTGCCAGGCCTAAACCTTCCCTTTTCTTACATGTGCCAGGCACCCCTAAGGTATGCCCTAGGTAGCCCCAAGGGCAGGGTGCAGTGTATGTTTAAGGTAGGGCATATAGTAATGTGTTTTATATGTCCTAACAGTGAAATATTGCTAAATTCGTTTTTCACTGTTGCAAGGCCTGTCCCTCTCAAAGGTTAACATGGGGGCTACCTTTAAATTTGATTAAAGTGTAGATTCCCTTTGGAGCGGATGGACATGTGGAGCTTGGGGTCTCTGAGCTCACAATTTAAAAATACATCTTTTAGTAAAGTTGATTTTGAGATTGTGTGTTTGCAAATACCACTTTTAGAAAGTGGGCATCTTCTTGTTTATACTATTTCTGTGACTCTGCCTGTTTGTGGATTCCTTGTATGGGTCAGTTTGACAGTTGGGCTGGTTGCACCTCACACTAGACAGTGACACAAAGGGAGCTGGGGTGTAGTCTGCATTTCCTGATGAGCCATCTGTGCTAGGAGGGAGTGGAGGAGTGGTCACTTACACCTAAAAGGGCTGTGCCTGTCCTCCCACAATGCAGTCTCCGACCCCCTGGTGAGCGTCTGGGGCCTGGCCTGGGCATGGCAGGATTTCACATTAAAAAGAGACTTTACTTTGAAGTAGGCCTACTTCAAAGGAGAAATTGAGTATAAGAAGGGCACCCAAAACCACAGACTTTAGATCACTTCTGGGCATCAAGAGGAACCTCTGCCTGGAGAAGAGCTGAAGAGCTGAGGAGAAGTGCTGCCCTGCCTGTGACTGTGCTTTGTGGAGCTATCCTGCAGTTGCTGGATCTGCCAGAGTAAGAGGGCAAAGACCGGACTTTGTGTGCCTTCCATCTTGTGAAGAAATCTCCAAGGGCTTGAGTTAGAGCTTGCCTCCTGTTGTTTGAAGTCTCAGGGACAGCAAAGACTTCTCTCTGCCAGCACCTGGAGTCTTTGGAGAGACTCCTGCTCTGACAAGTGGTGCTCTATCCTGTTCCTGGGCCCTTGAAAGGAAAGCTGGTGGAAATCCAAGGAAATCGACTTCGGACGACTTCGGACCGACGGCGCTGCTGAATCTGGTGACGCCGCCTGCAACCGACTCCGTGATCTTTGCTGGAACGCGACGACCTTCGAAGGCCCGATGCCGCTGCAGCCCTGCTGAAGTCCGCGACTCCGTGGAAGCCGCCGCACCACATCGTGACTGACGCCGCTCGAAGTGCGCGGATTCAACGTTTCGCACAGACGCCACGATCCCCGACTTCGCGCATCGGCTTGTTTTCACTCTTCACCAAAGGTACTGTACTTGGGGGTCTACGCGACTCAGTGTCCGGCGCCGCTGGTATCGGCTTGTTGGGAACGACTCCGTCATGACGCTGTGTTAACACCTCATCGAAGAATTTTGTGTTTCTATTTTTATTAGATAAATTTTTCCTAGTTTTCTAAACTGGTGTTGTGTCATTTTGTAATGTTTTCATCAAGTTACTGTGTGCGTTGGTACAAATACTTTACACCTAGCACTCTGAAGTTAAGCCTATTGCTCTGCCAAGCTACCAAGGGGGTAAGCAGGGGTTAGCTGAGGGTGATTCTCTTTTACCCTGACTAGAGTGAGGGTCCTTGCTTGAACAGGGGGTAACCTGACTGTCAACCAAAGACCCCGTTTCTAACATCTACCATGGACTTGCTAGGCACTAAATAACCCGTAATATCTACATGTTTGTATTTTGTGACTTTCATGCTTTGGTCTGTGTATTTATTTTATAGTTTTGATTTATGCAACTTCACATATATGTATTTGCTTTCATGCCATAACTTATATTTGTTTTTGTATTTCAATTTATGGTATGTTTTCATTCATGTAATTTCATATATATATTTTTTCATTTGTTTTTTGGTTTTCATTCATGTAAGTTGATTCACATCATGATTTATGCAACTCTATATTTACAACTGATGCTTTGATAGGATGGTGTGAAACACATTTTTGGGGATATATTAACATACTGGTTTATTATCTTTGTAGTGCCATGTAACTACTTTTTCAAGTTTTGAGTTTCTTCTTTAGCTGTGGTTTATGTCTACCTCCATGATTGTACTATACATGAGACATAATAACTACACAGGGTTATGATACTTTCATGCACCAAATCTTTGGCGAGGACTCATTTGTGTATGTAACATATTTTAGTTTTGTTTTAATATTTTGTTTGATTGTAGCCCTGATGAAGTCGTTGGTGGAATTACCATGGAAATGAAACACTTGTTGGCTCCTCCGTGAAGATTCACTAGAATCGGTTGAAGATTGAAAATAAAGAAATATTGACCAATCAGGATTTACTTCACTGAACTTTATATATAATTGGTTGCTCTTTGGGTAGTTTATTTATTGTTGGAAGTTCTGTGCTTCCGTTTGAAGTTTATGGTTGTCTCTTCTCCTCCCTGGAGCACCACCCGTTATTGAATAATATTTTATTAGTGTGGGCATACATGGGATTGCACCACTGTAGAACCTAGTCACCCATCCTCTCTTTGACATATGCATGTCAACTTGGATGGCACGGTTTTGCCATAATTTCTGCATCTCTTTATCTTGTGACCCCTCTCCAGTTTTAGGTGTATGTTCATGAATCTATGTTGAAAGACTGCAATTGGTGACGAGGTAATACTTACCTTTGTATTATCTAGATGGATTGTCCAACACTGAGAGTGGTATGCTCGTACATACTTCTTCAATTAATGGTTTGAACTGATTCACCCACCTGCCTGAGCTGAAGCACCAATGCACAGCATGACCTGATGGGAAACATCCTTTTTTACGACTTTTTTTTCCGAAAGTCGTGGTTAACGAAAGCGCAACAACGCTTTTTTTAACCACAACTCCGGTTTTTTGTGCCTTAACTACGTATGTTCTGAACAACGAACATGCGTGGTTAAAGTACAAAGAAGGGAGTTGGCGAAGGTAAGTGGTGGGTTTAGGTTTTGGGGAGGGGTTGGGGGGGTGGGGCGTTTTTGGTTTTGGGGAGTGGGTGGGGGGTCAGGGGGTTTTAGGTTTTGGGGTGGGGTTGGGGGGGTGGGGCGTTTTTGGTTTAGGGGAGTGGGTGGGGGGTTACGGGGTTTTAGGTTTTGGGGTGGGGTTGGGGGGGTGGGGCGTTTTTGGTTTTGGGGAGGGGGTGGGGGGTCAGGGGGTTTTAGGTTTTGGGGTGGGTTTGGGGGGGTGGGGTGAGGGATGTAGGGTGAATGGTGCCTATTGCTAATGCTTTTATCAGGAATGCCTTTACAACAAAATATTGTTGTTAAGGCATTCGTGGTAAAATCATTAGTAGTAGCAACGAGGTCGGTGTTCCGACCTCGTTGTTAAGGCAGTAGTTGTTTTTGAAGTCGTTGTTTCATCGTACAATCTGACCTGACCCTTATCCATAAGCGGTCCCATATTTTGAAGTGCTCCAGACTGACTCACTTATTGGATTTTCTCGCAAGGAGCATGTGATTAGTGTATGAAGTGCTTCATTCTGGATCAGCCCCCCAACCCCCATTTTTTAGTGCAGATTCACTTCTGGACCCCAGTGGCCCTACACAGCTGCTCCTATTGATACAGCCGGCAGAACCTTGTAGGGACTGACTTCCTTTCAGGAGTGGCCTTACATTGTTGCCCGGTTATTGGCCTGTCAGAAGGTAAGTTGGAAATCCCTGACTATTCTCCTTCCTTGTCCCGCCTTCCCCACCCTTCGAACATAACGTTACCGTGTTGACCATGAATTATTATTTTTCACAGAGATGCCGGTCTCATAAATTTGAGGCCTACTCCTACAAACCAGGAGTTCTTACCTATTATGCCTTAGCGTAAGATTTTACTCTTTAAAATAAATCCGCTTCGCCCCCCCACCTTTCTTTTTCTTTTCATTTCTTGCCCCTCAACTTTGTTCCTTGGCATAACTACAGATTTTCTTCCCACAGACCTGATTGTTTCACCTTCCACCACTGTGCCCTCTCTTACACAGCATTATACCCTTTCACTAAATCAGACTTATAGCCAATTCACTCGTCCTGATTGATGATGACCTCTTACTAACATGAGGTTAAAACGTTGTCAACCACAGATGCTACATAGACTATATTTTTACCCCATCCATGTAAATCTTCCGAGGAGTCAAGAGGCATTTGTCTTTTCTTTGTTCTGATGCACCTTTCACTCCTCACTCACATGGGCAACTGTGCACATTTACAGCATATGTTCTCACGATTGCTTAGTAAATTTTGTGAATAAATGATGTAGCACAAATTAAGGACTGGACCTCTTCTTTCTGGATAGTTTCCCCTCCGGTAAGGTTAGGCATGCTCCTTCACTCATTCAGTAGACAGACAGGACTGGAACATAGTGGGGTGGTTTAGATCCCACTTTATGCACATTTTCCAGACAGGGAATGTTGATCAAAGTGTCTCAAAAGTCATAACCGGTTTGAGGTGGTTCTCTTTCAAACGCCCTTCTCAGGCTGTTCTGCAGACACAGCCTTTGTGAAAAAATTCTCACTGCATGTAGCACTGGGGATGTCTCCAAAAAGGAGCACCCATACTTTGGGCACAATAAAGTTTGAGTTTCCTCCTCCTGGCTATCATCAGCCTTTTCTGAAGCAGTAATCATAGATGGACAAAACAACACTTTACATCAAAACATCAACTTAAATAACAGATACAGTGGTCTCTTCCGTCTCTCACTGGGAGAGACAAAAATGGTCTGGTAATATTACACATCATTAAACATAGTAAGCTGCCAGCAATGCTTTACCTGGTGAACATTGAACTGGAACAGTAGTCCACTGTTCTCTATGAGGGTACACTTAGTGCACACCTCCACGGAAAGGGCAAGTACTGGAGCTCGTACTGCCAAGGACAGACCAAGGCCACAAATGAAAAGGCACAATACCAGTTTCAGATGTAGTCAGGACTCAGGGCAGGGAAACATGCCTGGAAACATGCCCATGTACTATGCAGACAGGGCACGTCAGTGGTACTCCCCCCGCCAAAAGGTTGGGCCCCATGAAATATACTGAACTTACAGTGCAAGTTTCCAACATGGGGCACATTCAGCAGCATCATGTTCTTTGCTTTCCGTTCCGAGCAGTAGTGTGCAGGCAGTGAAGGGGCTTTCTTACTTTCACCTCCAGCTGGGCCATAGACAAAGGCCTAATTAAAAGGCTAGCAGCCCACCTTTTGTTTCAGTAGCATCCTGACTGGGAGCTATCTCTAGATTATCATTACGTGCCAGTGCAATAGAGAGTAAACAAATGCACACAGTTTGTAATCGCCTTAGAGGTGCTCAAGAGAAACTACGATTTGGAAGCAAATGTTTGACTTTGTTCAATCTTATAGAAATGAGGTATGAATGCACTGAAATGTCAGGTGTATCAGTCTGTATGCGGAATTACATGAATCACAATTTAAATGCTACATTTTTTCTGTTGAAATCTGGAAATTATGCAGGTGGCGCAGGCAGGCAAGTGATGATGGATTATAGAGCAAACGTGGCGATTCCATAATTATGCGGAATATTCAGCAAGTGCAAAATCACATACTTCCAGTGGCCCTGAATGAGGGTTACAAGATGTAGAAGTCACACATTGTCCTTCATAGCTCACTGTGCTAGTTTATAAGGATTGCAGTTTATGAACTGCAAGTAACAAAAGGATCTATGTGTTAAAAACAGTCATCCAATTACCTATCTACATAAAGAAAAACATCTGTCATCTGCATGGTACACAATATACTTTGCAGGATACACGTTAATCCTCTATGCTACTTTGAGTTAAACCTGTGACTAGATAAAACACAGATATCTCCAGCACATGTATTAATCACCAGAGTTAACTACTGTTAATATTATTCCCTGAGATTTACTAAACATAAAAAAAGATCTCTGCAGTAGGTGCCTTAACCCCATAATATATTTTAAAATGCACCCTTTGCAACCATTTAGGCCAGCACAGGTTAACTGTCACTTTTCTCCTTGTTGCCAATTTCCATGTTGACTGCTTTCCAAGACTCTACCCCTTGTGACTGCACCCACACCTTTGTCTTTAAAATGCAAAGAAGTGCATTAAGCACTCAGAAGCTTTTCACCTCAGTGCATCAGATTATTTCACTGCATTGATTAAAAGTTATTATTTTAAAACATGAACTGCTGTCATCTGCCTGTCTCCAATGGCATTAGTAAACTTAAAATCAAGTCACTTAAAATAGCCTAGATTATTATTATAACTGGAGCAACATTGTAGTCTATTAAATCAAACACAAGTGATTTGTTAACAGCTGTGTGTGGTGATAAAGACAAAGGAGACCCAGTGAAAGTAAATAGTTGGCTAGGATCACATATTTGGCAAGCATGTCAGCCACGATTGATCATTGGTTTTCTTGTTGCACATTGTGCAGTTCAGCCCCTAGGTGGGTATTTTTCCCTGTTAACTGTTAATACCTTGTCTTCAGTTGTCAGTGCACGAGGTCAGAGCATGGTAGCAGACAAAAGCCACATGAGGGTTTGGCTCGTGTCGGGCACAAGGGCCCACGAAGACCTCAAGTGAGCCATAGCAATTCCACCTGGCTTGAGACTGGCTTGAGCATTCAGTGGCTTGCCCACTTTTAGTTGCACACTCTTTTAAAAGGTTAGCATTCAGAATGTTGGTTGGTTTGTTCCTGAGCCGCTACACCCTCCTTAGCCAGCCTCAGCCTTGCCTACCATTGGAACTGGAGCACATGCTGCACATGGACAGAAAGAAGCATAAACAAACCAGTTAGAGATTACTGGTGGAGAGAAGTCAGCTGTATCCAGTCCTTCATTCCAGCTCTTGGTAAGCGCTACCACCCCAGCCAGAATTCCCCCCATCCCACTGCAAAAGAAATACTGACTCCTATCACTGGACAAAATTTGCCCCTGTGATGCTGCATCTGCTTGGCATATGGCTCGATTTCAAGGACATTTTTCCAACTCAAAGGTGGGCTCAATGGTACCGTTACTATTAGCTTGCCCCAGTCTTGCCTCCGAACGCTAGCTTCTTTAGATATGGGGGGGCTAACAAATTAACAAGGAGAGCTCTGCATGAGCTGAGTAGTAAACAATTGGCAAGTAGTTGAGGCAACAATATATGCAACGTTGCTTTACAGTTCATAAAAGTGTATGCGTTAAAATGCAGAACCCTTTCATCCTAGTTTTTCAGATTATATCACTGCATTGTGAGCCATTTACTAAAATTGATAGCTTGACTTTTGTGTGAACTTAGAAATATTCTTGCTTACCCCTATCCTGACAGCAATCTTATTAGTGAACTAAGAGGCAATCCAGTTTTGGCCTAGATTCTTATTGTACTCGTAGCAACATTATAATCTATTAGATGAAACACAAGAGAAGGATTTGCCTAGGATCACACAATTTGGTCAAGTGTGGAAGCCAGGAATAGTCCCAATGTTTCTGCTTTCACATTGTCTAATTCTCCAACTAGATGGGCATTGCTTTATTTCCCCTGTTTTACATCACAGGTTAATACTTTCCCTTTAATTCATAGTGTATTGGGTTAGAGTGTGGGAGGCAGGCAGAAGCCACATGTGAGTCATTTGCCGTCACCACCTTGTATGTATCCTAGATTGTTATTATACAATAAGCAACATTATAGTCCACTAAATTACAAACAATGGAGGTTTGCCTAGAATCACACAATATGATGAAGTGTGGAAGCTAAGATTGATCCCAGGTTTTCTGCTTCCACGTTTCTTAATCAGGCCTCTTGAAGGATAGCTCTTTATTTCTCCTGTTTGACATCAAAGGTTAATGCTTTGTTTTTATTTATTGGCACATGAGGTTTCAGTGTGGGCCGCAGGCAGAAGCAACATGCAAGTCAATCATAATGTGCACCCTTTTTGTGCCTAGATTCTTATTATACATGGAACAAAATGATTGTCAATTAAATCAGTCAAGAGATTTATCTGCTTACCGCTCATAGCTACGTCCCAGTTCAGTTTTCACTTACTGCTGTATGGTTGTGACATTGCATAAACCGATGTATTTATGCTACACTTGTCAATTTGGACCAATGGTTTCACATTTTATCGGTTCCACAGACTGATGCACACTTACTTGCCAATTTGTAAAAATTGTGTGCTCCATTCTTCTCTCATCCATGCTGAAAATATGCAGTTTTTATTTAAAAAAAGGGCTGTCTCGTCCGCCATTATATTGCTTGATCCTCCACTAACCACAGATTTCAGGTTTGTGCAGAAGTATCTATATCCGTCACACCACAAAACAAATGATTTCCAAACAACTGAAGTTATATACTTTATTTACCGGTTCCAATCAGTAAATGCTGAAGAGCTGTTTTCCTTGGATGGAAGAGTAGTTATTTTTTATAGTTCTGGAAATTCCATAGCATTGGATATGGCCATGTAAAACCTGCCAATGTGTTACCTTAACTAGGTATGGATTATCTTGTTCTTTAGACTTGTCTCCCCTACCTACTGCAGCGATGCTGCCTAGTTTTTGATGTACTGTATCATTACACAATAACACAGGTTAGCTGCTGTTACAATGCTCTTAGATTTGGCAGGCTAATGTAATTCAGATATAGGCTATGTATGAGACAAAATATACAGTGTGTTTATATAGGGCTGGGCCCTCAGGATGAGGTTAGACTGAATAGGTGAGCCCACTGGTCACTGTTACTGTAAACAAGTAAGCCTTCTCCACTGCATCATGTCGGCAGTGTAATGTGTCTAGGATGTGCAAAATTCTTATTAGCAAATGTATTCTGATGTAGAATCTGATTACTGGCTGTAGTTTGTGGTGTCTCTCCCTGTTCCTACATCTCCTCACTTTAGTAGTTTGTCTATATAAACTAGCAATATGTCCTTGCTAAGGCCAATATGTTTTTTGAACGTGCTAGCTTGGACTGAAATTGCAAGTCCCCTTATTTGCGAGCTGACTTTATTAACATTTCCTTCTTACCTGTGGACACATAGGAGCTTACATTTATCTTGAGGTGGAGCTGGTACCTCTTAGTGCGAAATGTATTGTCCATTCTTTGTGTGGGTGTTCTGGTGGCAATGATTTCAGGGGGAGCTGTCCTTCGGCTGCACTGGTGAAGTGAGGGTGGTTTAGATACAGTAGTGGCAACAGTAAGATGAGAGGTGTCTGCTGCTAAATGTGGAGGTGACAACATTTTGAGGGGACACTGTGTGAATTGTAAAAACATAAATGCAGATCCCCAAATGTTTTCTATGGCCCCATTGCTGAATATCAGAGTTGCCATTACCTTTTGCTTTCCCTACCCAACACTTGCTTTTCCATCCATGTTTCCGTCCTCATCATTTTTTTCAAAAATCTTTCTCCTTTTTTCTTCCAGACACATTAAGTGGTGGGTACAGATATGTAAGCATACCTCACATAGACAGCACAGGCAGCTAAAGCAACCACATTTATATGGATCTGTGCTGCACATAAAATAGTACTCCTCGAGTGGGCTAGCGGCAGAGTTTGTTAGTTCAATCCCAGTGTAAAGGAAGTTTTACACTGACAAAAGGCAACATTGCATTATGTGTAGCTTACTGAAGTTTGAATATTCTGCCTAAACCAGGAGTCTGGGTGTATGCACTTCATGTCCCTTGGCTATATAATCCACTTCCGAATATCTGCAAATATGCTGGATGATTTACAAACAAGGCAAGGATGCCACTCACTTTTTGTCCCATGCCTTGGCCACTAACATGCCTGACAGGTTTCAGCACTATTTTCTGCAATTACTAGTGCCTCACTCTAACCAATGTGCCTACCACGTAACTTCAGATGTTGCTAATTGAACTCTGTGGTTCTAATTACATCAATTTTTCACAGTTGCTGTGATTTAAACATATCTGCATGCTACACATAAGTCTCTGCAGAAGTAGACTTTTAACTCAAACAGCTAAATGAGCAGTTCAATATTTTACTTTTTATATGTGGGGTTAAAGATGAAGGAGTCGTGCCCACAGAGCAGCCACTGGCTACTTATGTATGCTCTGCAAGTGCTGCCTGCCCATGTACCTAAGGACCCTGGCTACACCCATGGCTGCAGAAACACCCTCTGTGCAGCCCTATTAAACAAATGCACTAGACAGTAAATTTGAGTGTGTGTGGTGTGTGTTAGTGTATAGACATGTGCAGGATATTCTCTCTTAATTATAAACTCATATCAAGAGTTTTCAGAAATTATATTGACAATGGTTGGAGTGAGATTACAGAACAGCTGCAACCTGTTTTGAGGGCACTAAACACACTACCAGTGACTTCAGTGACTATGGAAGGGTTTTCAGCACCATGAACATGATAATTTCACCCACACAAAACTATCTTGGGGGGTCACAATCATTTCGTCACTATTGTTTGTAGATCTCATGGACCATCCTCTACCTCTTTGGAATCCATTAATAGATTGCTGACGCTCATCACCACGTGAGAGATAATAAATCAATAAAGGTAGATCCTACTGCCTGTTACAACAAAAGATACCAGATGCATGTGATTTTGAAAGTGATTTTGATACCCATATGTTAGGTCTTCAATTTGTAAAAGGTCTCACTAATTACTTATTTCTTTTGGTTAAACATCCTATGGCAATACAGCATGGTCTATGATGTGTGAATTAATAAATGTGCAGAATATTAAGTTATAACTGTATCTTTCTTAGGGAATATAATTTTCCATGCTGAGAATACCAAATGCAGTGAGCAACATGCATATTTTTATGATGGTCAAAAATGATAAAATTATCAGCGTATATAATGGTTGTATGTTTGATAGGTTAATACATTTTATAGTTTTGTTATTCACAATTGCAGCTTCCAAATTTATAATGCAATGCATTAAATGTTCTGTGTTCTTGATGCCAAGTTTTGTATTCCTACCATGTGGAACCTAGTGGTTTGTCTACTATAGTTAGTCAGATACCAAACTTCATCCACATTTGGGCTGTTAATTTCTTTAGATGGGGGCATCAACGCTACAAGCTTAAGTGCTGATCAGCTTTCATTTGCTTGTTTTTGTGATGCTCTCAAATGTACTCATAATAGACTTGCTAAACATGTCTGAGTTCTTAAGTTCTGATCTCACTTCTTGTGATGTTTCTTCCTGTGAGGTTGTAATGCCACTTCATGTGATGCCACACACAATGTAATGGACCCTGATGCCAATTACATACTGCCTAATTTATTTAGTCCCTCGCTCCTTTTTTAGGACTTGTGCCCTTCATGCAGAGGACATGCTCATCCCAGCACAGGGCATCCGTCAATGGCTAATGCCCAGTCCACCAAACTTCTGCTCTGTTTAGAGTCTTCAGAAGCACTTGTTTTGTGACAACAGAGCCTCAGCTCAGTATGGCGGTGGAAACCCTTGCCCCACAGTCTTTCCACCAAAGGGCTATGGGCTACTGTGCATCAGAAACTCTGCCCTATGTTACAAGGGTGTTTCAATGTGTATACAACCTGTTTCAGACTCCCTGGGAAAGGCTGTCGGCCCCAAACAGGAAACAAAATAAAACATTCTCAGTACTTAAGGGCTGTTCTCTCAATTGATTCACACTAATTAAGCTTTGAATCCAGTTAAAAGGTCAATAAATTATTTTTTACAACAAAAGAGAGATCTTGTCTGTGTAGGTGTCTGTGATGCAGCATGTGCACAATCAATGGTACCAAGCATGTATGGCAAATGTGGTACAATATACAACTGCTATTACATAATATCCATTATTCTCTGGAGCAAAAATAACATTGACAGTAATGTGAGTATATGTCCAGGGTGCCCTGGTCTGGATGATGGCGTTGGTTCCTTCAGATTTTGTAAATGCAGAAATATGTTGACACCAGGAAAGGATGAGTCATATCACACAACAGTACTGCCTTCACAAGCCAGAACAAGGACATGCTATCATCTAAAAGGAATTCATTGAATGTACAACATCCACAGAGAACACCTCCCCTTTCATGGAACACCTGCACTTCAAGCTCCAATTCTCAGAAATCATCACCCTGAAAGGAACCCTTACCTACCGACCGCCTGAACTGCAAGCCACCTTTACCAACCTCATCACCGACTTTGTCGCTCCGCTCACCATCAGCTCCTACATTCTCTTCAGTGACCTCAACTTTCACCTGAAAGACCGAAATGACTCCTGCTCCACAGCACTCCTCGAACGCTTGAGCAACATAAGACTCACTCTGCTCGTCTCAGAACCAACATACAATGCAGGACACACAGTGGACCCCATATTCACCACAAGCAACAGCATCAAATACAACTCCACCACATGGCTTACATGGACAGACTAGTCCATCATCCACTTCCAAATCAACACACCTCAAGTCAATACCCCTACCAGGATCAGCATCGCAAGCCGCAGCTGCGGCAAAATCACAGAAGCAGACTGGCTCAGCGCCTTCAGCATGGATCAACCTAGTGCCCCAGACATCCCCATCAAGGACATCAACATATTCAACAACTGGATCAAGAACTGCACAGACTCCCCCACTCCCATCAAACCTAACAAGCATATTAGATCAAATAACCAGGCCAGTTGGTACACAGAAGACCTTTGAGACACCAAATGACGCTATAAACATCTAGAAAGGAAATGGAGAGCTAGACGCAACAGAACTACCTACAAGACTGCACTCAGATGCTTCACCAGCAAAGAGAAGACACCAAGTAAATAGTGGATATTATATTGAAGGAAACACCAACAGCTGCAAGTAGATCTTCTCGATTGTTAAGGATTTCACCTCACCCTCAGCCACTGTAAACAACATTGCTGCCTCCCAACAACTAAGCAGCAACCTATCTCCCTTCATTCACAGCAAAATTGCAAACATCAACAGCAATTTTGCACATCAACCCAACCCAGAGAAAGCATTGCTAATCTACCCACCACCAACCAAGATGGCCACCTGACCGAAAAGACAAACCTCACCCTCACCCTCACCAGAAGCAACATAGGAGCAATCATACAGACCATCCATTCAGGGGCCCACACCTCATCTGCAACCTGGGTGCATTACCAATTAGGGCCACTCTCACCCACATCATCAACACCTCCCTCACATTCGCCACTTTCCTGGATGAATAGAAACTTGCAGAAATCAACACCCTCCTCCAAAAGCCCACAGATGACCCACATTACCCGAGCAACTTTTGATCCATCTTCCTGCTCTCCTATCCAGCCATAGTGATTGAGAAGGCCATCACCAAGCAATTCACCCTGAACTACACCATGTTCTAGACAATAGTTAATCAGGATTCAGAAAGAACAACCGTACTGAAACAGCATTCATCATGGCCATCAATGACATTTAAATCATCCCGGACTGAGGAGAAACAGAGACTATAATCCTGCTTGACCTCTCCACGGCCTTCAACACTGTCTCCCATAACATCCTCATCAGAAGACTACATGAGATTTGCATAGAAGGATTGGCTCTCAAATGGATCTGTTCCTTCCTCATGGGAAGAACCCGAAGGGTTAGGCTGCCACCCTTCACATTAGAGACAGAGAAATGGATATGCGGAGTCCCACAGGGATCATTCCGCACTTCCACCTTTTTCAACATTTACATGACACTGCTCTCCAACATCATATGATCACAAGACATCACTGCCATCTCCTGCTCTGATGACACCCACCTGATCGTCTCCCTGACAGACAAGACAACCACCACCAGAAGCAGCTTCACTAATCTGCATGACCATGGTAACAGACTGAATGTGAACCAAGTGCCTGAATCTCAACTCCGACGAGACAGAAGTACTGGTCTTTGGCAACATGAGCTCCCCATGGGGCTCCACCTGGTGGCCGTTGGAGCTAGGACCAACACCAACAGACCACACAAGAAATCTAGGGATCATCCTAGATATCAGGCTCAACACAGCAGCTCAAGTTAATGCAGTGTACACCTCCTGCTTCCACGTCCAATGCATACTGTGAAAGATCTTCAAATTGTTGCTTCATAACACCAGATGGACCATCACGCATGCACTCATCACAGCATGCTGGACTACGGCAACACTCTCTCTGTCTGAATCACCAAACATCTACTGCACAGACGCCAGACCATTCACAAAGCCACCGCAAGATTCATACTTGACTTGCCACACTGCACCCACATCACACCATACCTCAGAAAGCTTATTCAAACTCATACACATTCAAAGTCCTACACAACACAGGACAAAAATACCTGAACAGCCTCAAACAATTTCACCAACCCACCAGATACCTAGGCTCTACTCACTTGCACACATTACCCGCATCGGCATCGCAACCAGGACATGGAACGACATCCCTCAACATAGAAGAGCCTCCTTCTCACTTCTTGAGGAGGACATGGCTCATTGTATAAGCACCTTGGGGACCACATACCTACTCACCTGCCCAAGCGTCTGGATAGCCTCACTATTAAAAAGCAACAACAGATAATAACATAACCTGGCATAACAGGTTATGAATGTGTTAGACATGCCTTTCTCAATAAACCTCAAGTACATATCTAAATACAGTTATTTGGATACTTTCTAAAGTGTGCAACCCACCCTCCTTGACAGGCAAGATTAGTCTGCCTCACGTTGGGACCTTGCACTATATGTTAAGAGCTTTTCTAGAGTAGGATACCCATGTACACTGTACTATAACTAAGGCACTGTAGGGGCTAGTGGCTCTTCAGTGACTCACCCCAAATATCAAACCTACATTTGAGTGATGATTGACAACAAACTACATTGGGTGGATGAGTCAACTTTCTGCCTTTTTACTCAATGTTACCACATACACTTTTGTTTAGGATTTGCTTTTAGGTTCCCGTACCCCAGTGGGATAACTAAGGCTCCCACAGCCCCCACGCTGCAGGGGGCCTCCGAGCTCCAGTGGGCCCCCTCAGCACAGTACCCGGAACTGAGAGCTCCTGAGTATGTCCGGAGGAGGGGGGGGGCCTCCATGTACTTTGCAGGGGGCCCCCCTCAAGTTTCCTTTTTGCCACTGGACTGCTCTATCCCACTTTGGCTTATCTAATGAGCTGGACTATTCCAAATGAAAAGATCTCCCTCCTTGGCATTTGCATTAGAAACGTGAGACTGACATTGATCACAGTCGTTCTAAAACACTGAAATGCTTACAAAAGCGCAATCAGTTCAAGGGGCCCGGGTTAGAATTTTTTTTAAGGGCATCTGTAAGCAAATACACCACACTGTTTCTAAGACAATCCTTATAGTATTTTCACCTTGGTCAAAAAATGTGTTAACGACTTTTTATTCGTTTTTTATTGGCATTTCAACAAGGTCATCTGTTAACACAACATTACAGGGTAATACAGCCATTGTTTGACAGCATAGCACCGTAATATTTCAAGACATCATACTTCAGTCCCAATATTACCCCTAATAATGCAGTATAAATCAACAGGTACTCATTTGAAGTAGTAGTCATTTTTCATCATGAATCAGAATAAACATTTGAATCAAGACCCTTACATATTAAGTACCTAACCCCACCTGCTTTTCCCCGAGCTTCCATACTCTGATCATCAAATATAGAGAAAAACAGATCAGTGTAGTCATGTATCCCAGTCGATAGGGATGCGTTTGTGGCCATTGGTCTCTTCCGTCATGGGGTACCACCCCATTCAGGGCACTAGTCTGCATAGCTTTGGGAACCTGCACTCAATCGGATGCATTATCTTTCAAGAGTGCCGCCAAAGTCTGTGTCTTCGCTCCTTGGGAAAGCAGATCATCTGCCACCCTTTCATCCCATCTCATCTGTCGAATATGTGCCTGCTCAGCTCCTGCCCACTCCAGCAAGCCATTCCGCCAAGCCTGAATCGTAGGGGATTGAGCACTCAACCAACTAATTGCAATATGCCTCTTAGCCACTGTTAGTACCAGCACCGTGAACCTCCTGTTCAGCTTGTTCTTGGCATTTTCTGGGAGTAAACCCAGCTGAGATTGTTTGAGACTATGTGAACTTCCCCTCCCTTCACTGATTTGATATTGGTCAGTATCTACCCCCTTAGACTGTAATAACCGAACAATGCCACATAACATGAAACAAATCTACTTCTTTACAACCACATCCTGCGCACGTGGGAGTTCTGTCAGGGTAAATAATGTGAAGTCTCTTCAGAGAGACAGGCTTTGTGGATGTGGTTGTATTGTATCAGTTTGAAACGTGTGTTGATAGAAACCTCACATACTGCACCATACAATTTCATCCATTCCTTAGGCATAATGGACTTGTTGAAAGTCTGTAGCCAGGTCACTTCTAATCTAACCGCTGATCTGCTCCCAATGCTCAATACATATGTGTTATCTTCTTACGACACCCAGCTAGGGAAAGCATTGTAGCCATGGTCTGTGTGGGCTCTGGGGCCCAAGAAACGATGACCACAATTGTCGGATGTGGCCACTATTTTTGCATATTTTAAAAATTGTCCAAGTCCAAATGACTCAAAGGTGTCCTGTATAGTTATAAAGCAGCCCCTGGGTATAGGTAGGGCAACATAATGCATCTACCCTCAGCCATTTATCAGTCAACATCGTCTGGGCTATTTGGGCGAACTGATGCACTAGCCACAGATCTAGGTCCGGGGCATTCGGTGCCCACTGTAGTACCCGCCACACTGTCCTTTCCCAGAGTTGACATAACAGCTCGATCACATGGGGTAGCGTATCAGGAATACTCCTGTTCCTCATTAGGAGCTCGCCCAGTTGGTGTCCGTCATGCATGCCAGCAAGGAGTGATCACTCCCAATTATTCTCGCCATTTAACAGTAGAATGCATGTTGGAGGTGGGCAGCCAAATAATAAGAGCTTTAGGTCTGGGACCTCCATACCTCCCTTATCCCATTCCCTTTTAAGAGTGGCCAGCTTAATCCTATACCATTAACCTGCCCACAGGAGCTGCACTAGAAGACTATCCAATTCTTTAAAAAACCTGGTGGAAAATCTCACACATGGCGTCCTGCTAGATGTTCAAATATCTGGGCTATTTAAATAAAGGCTATCTTACCCATTATGGACAATTTCAGTGAGTTCCAGAACTCTATTGATGGGCGGGGATTGAGGATTACCCAGCCCTGATTAAAATCATAGTTTTTTTTGCACCCGATGTGTGATGTAAATACCCAGATAATTGACATTTTCCATCTTCCATGGTATACCTGTCTATGGCAGTTGATCTACTCCATCAGCAACCCTATTGGGAACAGGGCAGGCTTGGTATTATTATTTGAAGGCCTAAGTAATCACCAAATTCTTGTATGGTGTTTAGAAGGATCGGAGATTACATATCAGGTTGATGAAGATAAATCATTGCGTCTTCCGCATATAGCAAGACTGTGTGTTCCATATGTCCAACTTGTATCCCCAGCCTCGTAGCATTTGCCGGAGACGACATGTCAGGGGCTCCACTGCAACGGTAAAAAGCAGGGGCGACAATGAGCACCCCTCCCAAGTGCCCCATCGTAGGAAAATCTTGAACAAAACATACTGGCCAGTCCGCACTCTCGCAACTGGACACTCATATAATAGTTTAACACACTTCATATATTTGTGGCTCAGCCCTACATTATCTAATACCTGCCATACATATCCCCAGGTGACTGAGTTGAATGCCTGCTCTATTTCTAGAAAAGAAAGCGCATAGAGGTCCCCTGCTAGTTCAGGGGCATGAAGGTCATGTCTCAGTTCATGACTAAGGATTTTATGGTCTACGTTCAAAAAAGATGATGGGTGGTAAGAGCCCACCTCTATGGGGTCTTTACCGGGTTTCATGATCAGTACAATAAGGGCTTCCCTCCTAGTATCCAGGAGCATCCAGTCTCTCCAGTGCCTCAGTATAGACCAGTAGGAGTTTTTCTATTAGGGTTCCCAAGAAAGGCTTATAAAACTCTGCCGCTAGTCCATCCCCCACCCCAGGTGTCTTAGCAGTTTTCAGTGATTCAGCAGCTCCCAGTAACTCTTCTTTGGTCAAAGGGGGACCCAATGTCTCACGGTCATCCAATGTGAGTCGTAGCAGTAGTAGTCCTTCAAATAATCAGGGAGCGAGTGCAGCTCTGCATTGTGTAGCATTTTATACACATCCCTTAAATAGTCAGTGAATACCACATTTATCACCTGTTGCGTAGTGACAGTGCAACTCATACAATCTTTCAGTGCCAGTGAAGGCAGGGCCAAGGACTCTGACTGTATAAGGTGAGCCCGTAAGCGCCCCAGCCTGTCACCTTCCATATACAATCTTCTGTGGCTAGTTAGATGGATGTGATTGTCCAATTGGTCCCACAGAGCGCATACCCATTTTTGCTGTCTGTCCCATGCATTCAGGGAGTCGGACAGCACCCACTCCAGAGTCACCAGTGCTGTTTCACCCTGTGTCAGCTCCCTCTCCAAGGCTTGTTGTATACCCACTGTCATCGCCATACACACACCGTGGAGGACCACCTTCATTGCATTCCACTTTAGGCCCTTCTGCCTGCACTTTCCCAGCTAGAGTCAAAATAGTGATCTGTGACATCCACTTAATGTATTTAGAAACATTTGGTCCATCAGTGCCTCCACCTGGAGTTGCCACAGTGGTACCTGTGCGGTGTCTGGAGGAATGAGTATATAAGCAGCAGGGGGTGAATGATCAGAGATGTAGCATCCCAAATAAGTTGTATCTATTACATTGTGTAGTGCTGTGGATTGTAAACAGTAATCTAGCCTGCTATGTGTGCCAGACGCAGAGGTGTAACAGGAATATCCACGTCTGCAGGTGTTGCACTCGCCAGATGTCAACCAGTCCCACCCCCAACCGTACCTCTGCTAGGTTTAGAGCTTTGGCGCAGGGAGGTATATATTTATCTCTCTGTCTATCACACAGTTGAAGTCATGATCACTTCAGCCACACAGTGATTTCACGCAGCAGACAAATACCATGCTAAATAATTTGTCATCATCAATGTTTGGCGCATGAACATTTATTTAGCATGGTTACTTGCCATCCCGTGTACCTGCCAGTAAAACATACCTCCCCTCCATATCTACCTGCACTTGTGATTTTAGAATGGTACCCCGGGGGCAGCCCATATCAATGTCCCATGTGCATAGACAAAGTAGGATGTGGCATAAACCTGCCCCTGCCACTTCTCTTCAAATATTTGATTTAATCCCCCAAGACATGAGTCTCTTGAAGAAAGGCCACAGCCACCCCAAATCTCCTGAGGTATGCATCTGCACTACTCCTTTTCTCAGGTATGTTTATACATCTCACATTCCATGTGAGGAATTTGTACTTGGTCCCTTTGTCTATCATAATTGACTTGATCAAAATTTGTGTCTCTCTAAGTACAACTATGGTCTGCGCTTCATCTTGCAGCATCAACTAGCAGTGGAAACACCCCAACTAAAAAACATAACTGATTTCAACATTCCCCCTGTCAATTTCCCCCCACCAGGGACTCTACCTTAGGCAGAACAAACAGACCCTCCTGACTCAACCATGGCCAATGGGGTCCCAGATCTTGCCTCAGTCGCCTACCCTGGTAATGCCCAACTGAACTCTTATAGTAACTTTAGTTGTAGGTACTGCTCGAGTCACCAAGACCCCTGTGAATCATAAGACCTGGAGAGGTTCTCAACAATCCAAAGGAGGTAGGGATCTCAGCCTCTCTCATCCGTGAAGCCAAAAGAAACATTTAACTTTTAACAGTATTATCACACATTGGTATCACCGGAAGTATCATTAAAGGAGCACTAACAAGCAAAGGGATTTATGTCTGCCCCTCAATTTGAGTGAGAAGAACAACAAAAAACAAATCAATTCTTTATCTTTTTTCACTTGGTGCCCAGTACAAAGCCATTGTTAACACCCTGAGCTCACTTAGTCACCCTGCATCAGTGCTATCACTCAGTATGTCAATTACCCCATGTATTTTGGAGAACGAGTTCTGCGTTAAGTCCATCTCATGTTGCAATGACCCATCTGGGCAGACCAGGTTACATCCTCTCACGTCTGCGGTAGGAGTCTTAAGGAGGTTCTTCTACATTGCTTTGTTCCTGTCAGAGCAGCACACACCCCGCCTTCTTGGCTCTCTCCACTCCAGGGTCTAACATACTCACTCCAAGCCCAATGTCTCAGCTAGTCCACGGTTGCCTGGGGCGATTCGAAGAATTGCACTCAGCTGTTGCACTGGATTCTGAGTTTGCCCGGAAACACAAGACTACTTGATGTTATGCTCCTGTAGCAATTTTTTAATCGCATAAAGTTCTTTCAGAGATCCTGAACCCTTGGTGTATAGATAGGGAAAATGAGTATTTGTTGGCCTCGAATCTCAGGGGACTATGCATACGTACATGCTGGAGGATCACATCCCGATCCCTATAGATAAGCAAGTGGGCTATCAATGCTTGGGGGGTACCAGACCACAACACCGCCACCAAGGCCTGGTGCACATGCTCAATTCTGAAGAATTTGGAGAGACGTTTAGGCTTAAGTGTATTGACAATCCAGTCCTCTATGAAAAGCCCAGCAGAGAGACCCTCTGCCTGCTCCGGAAATCCTATGAGGGGTATGTTGTTTCGTCTAGAAATCCCCTGTGTATGCAAACCTCCATCTGTGTCACACTGCACTTGAGTCCCACCACAGTGGCCTGGAGTGACTGGAATTCACTTTTTAATTTTTTATTTTATGGGTGGTCATGTCATCTTCGGTACTCATAACTTGCACCGCCATTTTCCGCAGGTCCAAATGCAGGAAGTTTGACATTGATAGCTATGGTATCTATCTTAGACTCTAATGCAGCTCTGGTGCCCTCTATACCCGCTAGGATTTTGGCTGTAACCTACGTCTGCGTTCCAGGCTGTGGGTTAGGTCTGTCGCACTTCATGGGTGTTATATCCATGTGACTCATTGGTCAGTACAGTCTGGGCGCATAGGAGCAACTTCAATGTCTGCCATATGAGTCTCTCACTAGCAACTATTGGCACAGAGGGTGCACAACTTGAGTCCTCAAAGCTGGCAATGGTTTTAATGAGGGGGCAAGAATGCCAGGCACTTCCAGTATGAAGAAGTTCAAGGGCCCTTCACACCAACATTTTGCCCTTGTTGGTCCAGAAACACCACTTCTCTCCTCCGGTAGCCTCCCCAGTTCATATGCCTAAATAGGCGCAGGCAGCCAGGACCTGAAGCTGTGTCGTCAACTCCCCGTCAGCACTGCATTCACAGCTATGTCAGGAGCCCAGGGGTTCAAGCAGCACAGGTCAGTGTTCTCTCCCTTATCACATTCCCAGGAAGTGCACAGCCTCCCAGTCTTGCCAGGGCACTCCTCGGGTGAGCCCAACTCGCCCCATAGCTTTCTCACCAGTCTCGGACAATAGGCCAGCTAGCCTCAAATGCAGGCTTGACACTCACCTCTCTGAGCCAAAGTGAGTCTCCTCCTCACATTCCATGCACCTGAGGCTACAAGGCCGCACCAGGAGCGGTCCAGGTGGCAGAACTGGCTTTCACTCCACTGGGGTTTCGGCCTACCAATCCACGCTTTTCTCCAATCCAACAGGCTCCCAAAATGAAGTAAGGCAGTGGTTCAGCGCATCAGTTCTCCACAGTTCCGTGTCCCAGTTCCCACTCACCAGGGCCTCACAGTGCCCTGCTGCACTCCTCAAGCACTAGCCTCAACTTTCTTCTAGCACTGCCGCCTAGCTTCCATACCTGGCTCCGAATACCACCTGTCTATTTATTGCACAGCAGTTGTGATGTTCAATCCCTGCTCTCCTCACTGGATGCAGCTATTGTCTAAGGCTCTGGGAGCTTTCAGAAAGGAAGTCGCAGTCTGCTTCCAACCGTCTCTGCTTCGTGGGTCGCCATTTTAGGGGTCAGCCCTTGTAATCTGGTCCCGCACTGGAGTGGGCATCCCCACTTCCTCTCACCATGTCTTGAGTTAGGGCAAGAAATTATTGAGGCACCTCTGCCATGAGAGGTCGAGCATCTCTTCCCCAGGGCCACAGCTGTATCATCCAGCTTCCGCCATGTCGTCTTCCAGGGCCGTCACACCAGCCAAGGCCGCACCACCTCCAGCCCCAAAGCGAGGGCTGTTCTCACCACTTTTATTGCCTATATGTTCACTAGTAACCTCTACTGCACCCCAATCAATTGGGGTGCACCCCAATCAGTTGCAAATGTTGCAGCAGATATGCTAATATGAGAATATGCTAATGATTTGCATATACATACTAATGAGTGAAATTAACATGTACTATGCAAAATGTGCACACGGGGAGTGGTCACCATCTGTGCTAACAATACTGAATACTGTGAAATGTTTAAAGTTGTATTAATATATCATAATTAACGATATAATCTATGTTCTTAGCTTAGCCAGAGGCCTAGTCAGCACTGGGCCTTGCCTGCTTAAACGTGGAGACGCGATGAGCTACCACAGACTGGAGCTGAAGAAGGAGACCTTGAACTGTACAGAGTTCAACAACGAGCCTTACTAAGAGAAAAACTGCAAACTCACCAGCGGACGATCAGAACAAATTGATACAATTATGTGTAGAGTAGGCTAAATGTACTTTCCCAGGACTTGAACAATGGAACTACAGACTAAGAGCTGGGAGCAACAATTTTGTTACCTGAAGAACCGGATGATGTTCTTATCGACAGAAGAACCAATCATGTTAATGGAACTTGACTCTCAAAATAACGTAGACAAGTGGTAAACAAAAATTATAGGTTAGAGTCATAACCCCTGATAAGGCTGACCAATGGGCAAATTGTGGGGCGGACTGAGAGAACCTAATAAAAAGTAATGACATGAAGGGAAAAGTCAGAACGGAGAGGCAAAAGTTGATAACGTCAGGAGACGCAGTCCGAAGTGCTGTAATTTGGGCTTGTTTCTAGTGAGCCCGAGTCTTGTTGATGACTGATGACCTGGAGACGAAGTTTGACTCGTTGCTGATCCATCTTGGATAGGTGGCTATAACCTGACTGATTAATGAATGTATTTTCTTTCTAGGTACCAACTGCACTGTTTTAAAACGTTTTTCCTTTCTAGATAGATTTTTCCAAATTAATGATTTTTGACCAAATTGTTTTTAGCACGAAGACCCACATGCTGATGCTAATCTGGAGATAAGTATACTGACAAGGGTGGCTTAGGGTGACTCAGACTGACTGACTTATATTGCTGAATCATTCGATATCTCATGATTTGCTATTGCTTTGTTTAAAGTTTGATTCCATATTAATAAAATGATGAGAATTCATTGCTTATGTTCCTAATAAAAGTTGAAAGTCATGATATTGTTGAATAGAGGTTCTTGATTAGAGTTGTAACTAATAGGGAATAAACAGAACTAATTTCCATATGAGTCATGGTGGTTTTTGCTTAAATTAGATTATGATACATTTAAGATGATTGGATCGATTTGATGATACTGTCTTTAGCTCGCTATACTTGACTAGGATACCCTGTGCGATCCAAAAGATTCATTGACCTATACGCGTCCCCTTGTAAGTTTACTTACTAAGGACAAGGCGCGCTAGCAGTTTTTGGTAGCAGCTTGATGGTTAGTTTCCTTAGGGAACTAGTTAAATAACGAGCAGAGGTTATGGTAGTAGTTTAAATTTGAGTATAGTTGCTTTGATTCTATGAGGTTTGAATTTTGATTTTCTGAATTGACAATGGTAGCAAAGATGGTGTTCCCTTAGGTCCAGAAACGACTTTCCGAGATCCTGAATCCCGTGAATAAGATTGGGTATTTTCCCGGCGTATTCTAGATAGTATGAGAGCGGTAGAATTGCGCTTGCCTAAGCTTAAGCAGATCGCAGGTGAATTGTGATGTATCTGAGGTACAGAGTAGGGAGTTTTCGTACTCCAGTTTAGAGTTAGTAGGAGTGTGCGTACTCCTAGATGGTGTAAGAGTAGGGAAGTCGTCGAACTTCATGTGCATGTGGCGCTTCGTGCTCCAAAATTGTCCACGTGGTTGTTGGTGATGTACGGACCCTGCGTGGTCTAAGACTCCGGAGTAAATTGACAAGTGTAAGAGACACTTGGGCATATGTTGTAATCTGTCTGGTTTAGTAGGTTGATCGGGTGTGGACAACAGGTCTGAATGAATGTACGTTGAATGAAAGAAGCTTCAACTGAAATTTGGCGAGTCCAATGTGCACAGGACAGACCCGAAGGCCAGTTGAGAGTGAGATTTGCGGGTCAAATTTTACTTGCGGATGTGGGGGACTGAGAAAGAGGAATAGCTAAGGTCCCAGAGTGCGCCTTCTAGTGAAAATCTGTAAGGTTCCTGAAGGGATTGTGTCCCTTCCTGTAGTAAACCAGCGGACTTGTTTTAGTTATTATTTGATGAAGATGCCCGCGATAATTGCATTAGATGAGTGAATTTGAGTTGAGGAAGGCGAAGCCGCAAGACTTTGTCAGCCGCTGTGTGTTAGTGTGACGTTAGTGTGTGCCGCGCTGGGATAGGTCGGTTACTGAGAAGAGCCGCGACCTGATTGGCAGCCGTCCGTGAGAGGCAGTTGGTTGAGCAAACGGGTGAAGGGAATCTTGGTAGTAAAAGTCATTTCACTTATTGAATTGTAATACGCAAAATAGGCAAAATGAAGTTTTTTAAGGCTTTTAGGAGCACGATGAAGGGTGAATCTTACATTAAAGCTTCAGTGGGGGAACCAACCCCCCCCCCGGAGGATAGTCCAGCACATCTCGTAATGACAGAAAAGGGCATAGCTTCTTGTCTTTGTTTAAAGCAATTGAGCGAATTGACTAAGAATCAAGGAACCTTACCATTTCCAGAGCATGGAACGTTTAATCTAAGGGTTCTAGACCAGTTTTGATTATCATTGTATGACAGGAGACCATTACTGAGACCAGCACAGTTCGAGGCTTCAGCAGTTTGGGAGCTAGTGGCCAGACAGCAGCATGAGCTAAAGACCAATAGAAGGATAAGGAAGATAGAGAAATCACTAGCCGAAGCTAGGTGGGATTGGCAACAAAAAAGATGGAGAATGGCAACTATGAAGGAAATTAAGATGTTCCCTGCAATCAAAGAAGGAGATGATTCAGACAAGGGAGATGATAACAAGGAAAGGGAGAATGAGGAGAAAAGAAAAGGGAAAAAGTCATATGTAGACAGTGACGATTCGGATGTAGAAGATTACATTACGCAGTTGCTGAGAGATAGACCTCTACCTATGACGACTCTTGCAGGGGGTCCAGGGAACATTGCTACAGCCCCTCTAGCTACTCCACGGACACCCCAGGGAGACGCGGGTGCTGTACAAACAGAAGGAGGACAGATACCAGGGGTAGTGCTGTAGTGTGGTTAGTTTTACATATACTTTGAGCATTAGCTTCAGGCTTTAGGCCTTTGTGCACTTTGCACTGAATGTATTTTATTCATTTGCTGACAGCTTAGAGCCTCTGTGCACTTTGCTCTAAATGCTTTTTATTAGGCTTCGTACTGTTATTTTTCAAATAGCCAGTTCTACGGTGTTGTTTTTTATTCATATCACACTGTTTTGCCTACTTCAGCACTGGAGTTCTTCATAACATATTCACTCTGTGCTTCAGTCAAGGATACAGTCTGGTACATTGCCGATAGACGTGGTAGGAGTTTAGATTTGGCATTCCTGCGTAGGGACATTTTGTGATCACGATGACATGTTAGTTATAAAATCACTTCCTTGTCCCAATACATGCAAGAGGGAGATTCCGACCAGAGACCCACAGCTAGACGCTGACTGCCTCGTTGCAGATGCTGAACCAGATCACAGGCCTTTGCTCAGGTATGAGGGCGTATGTCTCCCCGGTGATTCGGAAAGGCAAGCTAGAAGCTTAACATGCTGTGCTCTAAATAGAACAAGCAGAGGGAGAGTAGAAACTGTTAGGAAATATGATAGCTTTATTCTTATGTTTTACTCTCCTGGTGACTATATCAATCCTACTATGTTGTATTGTTCTGGTTATTGGGGCTCACGCCTTATTATCTAAAATACAGTCGTTTTATTAAAACATTATATAAAACTTATACTGTCTTTGTCATTTGTATATGAGATCATATTGTAAATGAGAGAGTTGGTTCGGATCTGAGTGACCACGACTTCCCTGAGAAGTTCCAAAGATGTCATGCGCTCGGCTGCCTAATCATTTCTTCCCCGTGGGAGAAATGAGGCACTGCTAGTTAGCCGGAACAAAAACCGGATTTAGGGTGACAGAGTTCCTTACACGTGGGTCAGACTCAGTCCCCCACACCGTTATCGATCCTGCTGCCTAGAAATCCAGTAGTCTCATTTAGGATAATGAGAGCCCAGGCGACATGGCGCCCAACGATTGGTCTGGCTCTAATGTTTAGGTCCGACTGACTCTCTCGGTCTCATATATATTTTGACTCCTCGGTTCCGTACGCGGAGACGTTCGTGGGGCTGAGGGTTTCCGCCACCACGGGATAGGTACGTCCTATTGCTTAGTGGTTGGTTGTTCAAGCTTGAACTTTGAAAGGAAAAACCCCGATATTGGTGTGCCTTCTCTGACCTAGAGCTATTTTTTGCAAATGGCGAATCCTAATGTAGTGAATATAGCAATCAATATGCGTTACCCGCTCACAGGACATCTGATAGCACATGGTCTAACAGTCCAGGGGGGTCCAGTCACTTTTGTGGTGGATGCCCATGCAGCCTTTAGGACAGAACTTTTTTATTCTTGGGTCGCATTTCCAGCAGTTGAGGTTAGGTCCGTTGAGTAATGATGGTCCGACCTGGCCTTTATTGGCTACTTACACACCATATCCTGCGGTTGCAAATTTGGCAGTAGCTGATGTGCGTCGTTTATATATAGACTTAGCTACAACATACAGAAGACTGGTTCAGTTTGTGATGCAGACATTAAATACTAATGCAGCGCGTGCTGCTCCGGCGCACCCACAAGCAGTGGTTCCGGGAATCAATCCGACCACTGTACACTCAGTTATGGGCAAGGTACCGGCTAAACGTGAGGAGACTCCATTTTGGCTGGCGCAAAAAATTAATACGCTGGAAACAGTATTTCCCCATACGGGACCTCAGGATAAACATAGAATTTTGACGATGTGTTTGCCGTATGGGATGGTTCCTCCGGTGGACCTTTGTAATACCTGGGGCATGGTGTTTGCTGCGCTCTACACTACAGCACACGTACACCGACTTTAGCTAATTTACCGGAAGTGCTTAAACAAATTCAAGATGAATATGGGGCTGCCCCTGCCTTAGATTTGGGCATGCAGTTAATGGGCAATTTTGCCGCAGTTTCTTCTATTATTTTGAGCAATCTCAAGGGAGAGGCAGTAGCACTTGCAGTGCGAATGCGTCTTCGGGATGTTCCGCAGATTGATCAAGAGCGGGAACTTCCGAGAATAATAGCTGAGACATATTCAAGTATTGGTCGCGATAGCCTAGGGGCTAGACCGCAGAAACCCCAATTGCAGGGTAAAAATAATAAAGATAATGCTAAGCAACAGCAACCTGAGGGTACAAAAAAGCGCTGGGAAAAGAAACAGCAAACACCTAAAAAAGATGGGGGACAGTCTCCGCAACCGGAGACCCCGCAGAATAGGTATAATCTCAGAAATAGGGATAATTTGAAGATGCCTGATAGATATCAATATACTGATACACGCCAATCTCGTTCCTTTCAGGACTCCTCAGAGAAGAGAAGTGAGAGGTGGGCGGTCAGAGCGGAGGACGGAGTACGTGAAACCAAGACAGGATTCACAACGCTCAGCGGAGGTTTCTGTTAAACAAGAAGAGAAACCGCTGCAACAAAAACAGCAATTTAAAAAGAAATGTGGCAGCAGTCTCAGTTAGACATGCCGCTCAAGAAGAGAGTTCTCTTGACGAACAAGACATGGGCGTTAGCACTGTTAGACAGCGCGGCAGAGGTCACAATAGTTCGCCGGAGTCTTCTAGAGCATCTCGAGGTGAAAGCAACTGATGACTTCATACAAGTCGAAACGGCGGACATGCGTGTCTCTGATCCTGATAGAGTATATCATGTGACTCTACGATTAGAAGGGGACATTGACCGCATTGTACACGCCATCTTTTGGGACCATGTGGTAAAATCATATGATGTTCTGTTGGCTGAACAGGATTGGCCACCTGACTTTGTTCGCGACTGTCCGGTTGGGGAGGATGTTATTGTACCTTCCTTCTCACCACTTGTTCCGAGAGAGCTAGCGGAGTCCTATGGTAAAACATGGGCTCTAGCACAGGCTCCCGCCCTATATAGAAATAATGTGGGGTGGGATAGACAATCACCTTATCATATAATTCCAATAAAGGGCACACCTCAGCCACAGCCGCAGTATCCTATTAAATTTGAGACAAGGGCATCGGTTCGGAAAATTCTTACACAATTGGAGTACCAGGGTGTAATTGAGCCCTGTGTCTCGCCGATGAATAATCCCTTATTTCCGGTTGCTAAACCGGACCATTCATATAGGATAGTGGTGGATTACAGACATTTGAATAGTCACACACGCACATATGTAATACAGAATTCACGTAGCGCAGCGCTTATGAACAATATAGTGCGTAAGAAATACAAAACAACGTTAGATATCTCGAATGGATTTTTTTGCCAAAATATAGCGCCCGAAAGTCGGGACTATACCAGTTTCAGTGCGTTTGGCTCTCAGAAAATTTTTTGTCGTTTGCCTCAGGGGTATAAGAATAGCCCAGGACTGTTTTCGGCTTGTGTGACTGAAATGCTGCACGAGTTGGACCCTGAAGCGTTATCATATGTTGATGACATATATCTGACTGACGAGATTCTGCAACATCTAAGGCGCGTATCGCGCATTGTTGTGGGGTTTGCTGATATTGGCTATAAGTTTAATTTTAAGAAATCAAAGATTGCCTTCCTCAGCGTCATTTTCCTGGGATATGAGTTGTCGAGTGAGGGCAAGAGCCTAGCGCCACATTTTTTGGAGAAATGTGCTTTGTTGCAGCCTCCTAATACGGTTCGGAAGCTCCAGTCATTGTTGGGGTTTCTGAATTTTGGCAGAACTTACATTCCTGATTATGCTACGCGTATAAAACCATTATACGAACTGATTCGCCTGAATTTGTCGAGTAGATTTTGGACGATTGAGCATACACACATACTGCGAGAGTTACAGACTGATCTCTTAGCAGTTAAACATTTACATACACAGGACAATAAGACACATTTAGTCATCAGGGTGATACCTGGGGCTGTTGGTTTTACGTATGTCACCTTTAATGAGGGTGAGACAGTCCCGATTGCATACAAGTCCCACTTGTATTCTGCTGCAGAACAACGATTTGCACAGACTGAGAAAATACTCACTGCAGTACAGATGGCTGTGATCAAAGAAAGACCGCTTGCCCAGGGCCAACGCATCATTGTCGTTTCCCCGATTCCGGCCTTAGAGGCTGTTACAAAAGCGAGTGTTCCTAATACAAAAGCTTTACACCCGCGATGGATACAATGGGCTACGTCTTTGACAGCCACTGATGTAGATTACATATTTGACCCTAAACTGCAGACTCAAGAATTTCTTCAATATGAAATAGAGTACCCAGTTCCTGCTGGCACATTGCCTATTGACCAATATCAAGTGGTCATGTATACCGATGGCTCTGCGCAACCAGCGGTTGGGACTAAACAACAGTATTCTGCTGCATGTGCGGTGGTGAGCGGCACTATGGAGGGGGAAGTGTTCTGCCCCCGACATACTTATACTAAAACCTTGGGAGATTGCACGGCGCAGCTGGCTGAGCTCAAAGCTCTATTGTTAGTGTTGGAGCATGCGGATCCGGCGATTTTGACCTTGCTGGTCTGTGACTCCTACTACTGTGTTCAGTCTTTCAATGAATATCTGCACTATTGGAAGTTGAATGGGTTCAGAGATTCTAAAGGCAGCACCATTAAACATAAATTGTTGTGGGGTAAGGTTGCAGATCTGAAAGAAACCCTTCCTAAGGTCCATGTCGTGCATACACTTGGACACCAGCGCGTTGGAATACATGTTGCTGGGAATACTTTGGCTGATGAAGCCGCAAAGTCGGCAGTGGCTATCGCCACTGTGGCCGCAGTGACTCGTTTGAGTTCCAAACCAGACACAGAGATTTTGGCTGCCATAAAAGCTACGGCTGATGGCACGCCGTTTCCTAAAGGATTTCCTTCTAAATACAGTTACTGCTTGAGTGGTGCGCTAAATGCTGTTGTTAATATTCCAGGCATTGGTGTACGTGAACTTCCCAATAGAATTGAGAGACCTCGATTAATTTCTGCAGCACATGAGGGGGTGGCATCTGCACATGCTGGTGTGGCTGCCACGATTTCACTTTTACAGGCTCGTTACTGGTGGCCTGGTCTCTATAAAGAGACGAAGCAGTATGTCCTTTGATGTGACGTCTGTCAACAAATTAAAGCATCGTCGGCTAGACGCCCGCAGCAGACGCCCCTTCTGATTTCAAACAAACCGTTACAGTGTGTGTACTTGGATCATTGTGGTCTGCTGACACCAGATAGTGCATACAAATATATATTGGTTGCTGTAGATTCGTGCTCCAGATTTGTGTGGGTATGGCCTCAACTCACGGCTGACGCTCGGACTGTTATTAAAGATTTGCGCATCTTTGTCGATACATTTGCAGTTGCGGCTTTTCATTCGGACCAGGGCCCTGCTTTCGCCTCTAAGGCATTCAGGGACACCATGGCTTCGTTGGGGGTCCAGCTCCAGTTCTCGTCTCCATTTCATCCCAAGGGAAATTCTGTCGTGGAGCGTTTAAATCGTGATTTAAAGCAATCCTTAACGGCCAGGGTTATAGGTACGGGTCGTAGTTGGCTAGCCCACCTGTATGGAGTACGGAGTACAGAGAGCACTTAATAACTTGCCTAGACGGTCACTGGGGGGTCGTACTTCATATGAGTGCCTGTTTGGAACACGAATGTATGTTCCTGATCTAGATGGTCCTGGTGTGGAGGCGGCAGTTACGCCCTTTGACATAAATGATCGTGTCACTGTTTTGCAGGGTTTACAACAATTCCGTGAAGATAACTCTTCTGCAAGTGCTGCCTCCTCAGGAATTAAGGATGAGCCAGTAACACCTACTGGTTGGATACCCAGGATTGGGGATCTAGTGCGTGAAAAGGTCGCAGTAAAGAAAGAATTTGGTCCTCCTTATCGAGCACCTGTCCCTGTGTTAGGGGTGAGCGGCACGAGAACTGTGATTTTACCGCCGCTGCAAGGGGCCAAAGGAAATCGCTTTGTTTCTATTGATAATGTCAAGTTACAACATGTGGCCGATTCTGCACAGCAGACCAAGAGGAACACCCAGTAGTTCCGGCATCCCTCTCAATACTGGGGAAGAAGTCCCGCTGCAGGTGATTTACACCGACGCTGTTTCCTCTCCGAGCTTGGGGAGGGTGGAAGATGATCTTGCGATTATTCCACAGACAACGATTAATATGGAATCTTTTGATCAAGTTGCTGTTCGTTCTACTGATGTTTCTGAACATGTGGTTTATAGCATGCCTAGGAGAGAGCCTCCATCTGCTTCTTTGTTCACAATTGCACCTTTTGCAAGAACTGTCCAGCTCCTCGTCCTCAATGTCTTCTGTCCGAGGTCCACGTAAGCTGCTGAGTTGGCTTAAACGCACATATTTTGTTTTTCCTTGGAACTATTTATGGCTTTTTATGGCTGTAATGACTCTTTTTTTATGGTTGGGATTTGTAGTTACTTTTTTTCTAGTGATACATGGTCATTTTCTTCCTGATCGATCTGACATTGAGCACGTGGAGACTGTGTTGAGACCACGTTTTTCGTCTCATATGGTTCGAAGAGACTTGTCCAATGTGAACATTTCTGCAATACCGATTCCGGATGGGATTGTATGGGATAAAGTGATGTTTGATATATATGGTCCCACTGAATTGATTCAAATACCATATGTCCTCAAGTTATCAATGAATTATATTGTTATACCAGGCATTGTTTCTGATGATTGGGATGTGAAGACAGTAGATTCTATGCTAACAGATTCGCAATATTATACTGTCTATGACGATGAAGATGCTTACCAATTTAGAGATAATCATGGTGACATGTTTTGCTACAACTATTATGGACACCACTTTATTCATAAAGCTAGTAGCCCTAAGTCCATATTTAATTATGTGCAATGGGAACATTGCTCGACTCCTCCACAAGGGAGTTCAAAAACGTATTATGATAAATTTGCATATTTTTCTGGGCATGATCAACAAAATGCTAGGTCTTACTATTTTAAAGTTACTCCGTATTCCAATAAGCAAATGTTACTGACCGATACTAAATTACTATATTCAAATTTGTTTGTATCTAAACTTTCGGTCGAGGGGTATGAATACTGGTTTAAGACTGTTGACTTGAAAAGTGTTTGGGGTACGAAAAATTGGCAGATGCAAGGCAGGGATACATTATTTAGAGCATGTATTATCCCTGTGCTGATGATTTTCCTCAATGACACAGTACAACAGACTAGCTGTTTGGGCTTAGTGACAATTAGAGAGTTGACTTTGCCTAGTATACCTGTCCCTTCCAAATTAAACAACTGGCAGCACTATGTGAATGCTACTTTTAGTGAATTTACGCATTGGGTCCAGAATGGTACGCTTAACACTTCATCGTTACATCCGGGCGGGTGGTTATTATGGCCTGTAGACACTAATCAGTGTCATCAACATTTTGTCACCTCTTCAGGGGGGTTCAGGACTAGTAGGGCAGACCCTCGTTACATTTCACCAGAACATGCTGATATTATAACTACGTACAGCGTGGGGAAGCTTTGTCAACAATGATTGAAGTCATCCACGCTGGATGTAGTTAAGTCACATCTCAAGTTACTGTCTAATGGTACTGATTTACAAGATTTTTTGTCAGGTCCCAAGGTACCACGGAAGAAAAGGTTTTTATATGAAGTTTATAATGAGATTTGGAAACTTTCACAACAGGAGGCTGCAGCCCGGTTGAGGCAGATTGATCAAGAAAATCTACTGCAGACTTTGTCTGTTGTTGATAATGGCATGCATACCCTTTCTGACCGTGTTTACACGATTGACAGCATTGTTTCCTCTGCTATTGACATTATTAAATCAGACATGTCTTCTTTATATCATGGGCAGAGTCAGACACGGTCCATCATGCAGCTGGGTTGGACTCTTCAGACCTTGAAGGCGGGTCGCGTTCCATGGCAGCACATTCGTGCCAGAGAGATCTTTATCTCCTTTAATTTGACTCGTCAACAACAGTTGATGGCTAAAAAGGAAGCAACATATGTTGTGTTGAATATTGAGAAATTGGAGAAACTGCCTTTCACGGTGGCTGAGATTCCGTCAGCCGAGTGGTTGATTCATGGGGTTATTAATTTGCCCATTTCCACTCTGCAATTTACCTCTTGTTTGAAGCACATTCCGGTGGGTAAATATGAACTATTGGGAGACAGTTACATACACGAGGTGTGGGAGCTTCCCTTTCAATACAGATGTGTTAATGGTTTGAGGGAGGTTTTTCTTAGCGGTAGCGAATGCGAAGCTTCTGTCAGCCATTCCATGGTTTGTAAACAGCTGTCCTTGCACGGAGCGTGTAACGCTACGATTGCTAACTTAGCTTGTTATCTGAAGGGTGTTACAGTCCCAGTTATTAAAAACACTTTCCAGGTGCTTTCTAACGGCAGTTACGTTGTTCTTAACAGCGAACGCTGCTGTGGCATGCGTCCCGGAATAGTTTACGTTGTCGTTGTCAACAAGGCCGTTACGTGCTGCAGGAATGTGTTGTTTCCCCCCACTCAAATTAGGGAGGTAGCGGACATCTGGCCTCATATTGCTACTTCCAAGGTTGATTTCGACAAGTTGAGTAGGCTGAAAGCTTTATTGTTTCAAAAGCATGTTGCCCTTACATCTGCTAGCGAGACCTACGCACTTCAGGTGACAAGGTCATCAGCGGAGATACAGTCCCTTTTGAATACTAACTTTCCAAGTCACTTCGGTGAACTTGTGGGACGTATATTTAATGCATCCAGCACTGCTGGTATTGCTCATTTTTTCAAAGCCGTTGGTGTTGGTTTCGCTCACACCTTCTCTTCCATATTCGGTTTGATACCTTCGGCTATACACTCTATTTTCGGAAGCATTTTTGGGGGTTTCCCGATTACTTTGGCTTTGTTGGCTGGAGTCTTGCTATTGTTGCTATTTTTTCGCAATGGCTGTCCCGCCACGACGAAATCCTATATTGCTGCTCCCGTCAGCGCAGCTGTGTCGTGAACGCATGATGCAGCATTTTGGAGCTACACTCCTGAGCCATTTGGAGTGTGACTGGTCTCTGTCATTCAGACCGGTTTTGGATTGTGTGCAACCCGTGTTTCGATGCCTTTGGTGCTCGTTTGAACATGCACTGGCTTTCTGTCTCTCACTGCAGCGCCCTCCAGTGGTCGATCCTGATCTGTTGATGTTCCCGATTAGGGCTCATTCCCAGACTTGTGCACTACGGTTGCGTTTGCTTTCGTGAGGCGGTTTATGAGATTCCCTTCCTGGAGGAAGATGGTATTGTCTCTTTCATTGGCGCTGCACGGGGTGCCGCCCTGAATGGTTTTGGGGCTTTGGAACACACCTGCTCCATGGTACTTTGTGGCGTGGATCTTCCGATATTAACATATATCGAAGTGGAGGAGCTCCTACGTTCTATTGCTTCTGTCTGACCATTGGATTTCGGCAAAATTGACACTATATTGAATTTGGCTTTATCGTCACATGTTCCCTAAATTTATGACTTTGTTGTCTTCTTACCTTGTCGAAATATATTGTTTATGTTTGGGGCATGTTTTTATGTTATTGGAACCACTTGCTACCGACAAGGGGAGGGTGTAGTGTGGTTAGTTTTACGTATACTTTGCGCATTAGCTTCAGGCTTTAGGCCTTTGTGCACTTTGCCCTGAATGTATTTTATTCATTTGCTGACAGCTTAGAGCCTCTATGCACTTTGCTCTAAATGCTTTTTATTAGGCTTTGTACTGTTATTTTTCAAATAGCCAGTTCTACGGTGTTGTTTTTTATTCATATCACACTGTTTTGCCTACTTCAGCACTGGAGTTCTTCATAACATATTCACTCTGTGCTTCAGTCAAGGATACAGTCTGGTACATTGCCGATAAACGTGGTAGGAGTTTAGATTTGGCATTCCTGCGTAGGGACATTTTGTGATCACGATGACATGTTAGTTATAAAATCACTTCCTTGTCCCAATACATGCAAGAGGGAGATTCCGACCAGAGACCCACAGCTAGACGCTGACTGCCTCGTTGCAGATGCTGAACCAGATCACAGGCCTTTGCTCAGGTATGAGGGCGTATGTCTCCCCGGTGATTCGGAAAGGCAAGCTAGAAGCTTAACATGCTTTGCTCTAAATAGAACAAGCAGAGGGAGAGTAGAAACTGTTAGGAAATATGATAGCTTTATTCTTATGTTTTAGTCTCCTGGTGACTATATCAATCCTACTATGTTATATTGTTCTGGTTATTGCGGTTCACGCCTTATTATCTAAAATACAGTTGTTTTATTAAAACACTATATAAAACTTATACTGTCTTTGTCATTTGTATATGAGATCATATTGTAAATGAGAGAGTTGGCTCGGATCTGAGTGACCACGACTTCCCTGAGAAGTTCCAAAGATGTCATGCGCTCGGCTGCCTAATCATTTCTTCCCCGTGGGAGAAATGAGGCACTGCTAGTTAGCCAGAGCAAAAACCGGATTTAGGGTGACAGAGTTCCTTACACGTGGGTCAGACTTAGTCCCCCACACCGTTAACGATCCTGCTGCCTAGAAATCCAGTAGTCTCATTTAGGATAATGAGAGCCCACGCGACAGTGCAGAGTACACCAGCTGCAGGAACCAGAGCAGAAGCTCAAGTGCAGGTGCCTACACCTTCTGCACCAATGATTTACCCGAGTTTACCCACTCTTGAGACTGTCTCAAATATTGTGGTGCCAAGGGAGCAGGTGCCTCCACAACCAATGCTAGTTCAGACCAGCTCGACTCCAATGTTACTACCGTCAGCACAGACGCAGAATATGCCGAGACCAAATCAATTAACAGGGACATCAGTGGATTTTGCACCAGTTATGAATCAGGCAATGAGAGTACCACTCACACAAAGTGCAGGTTCTAATGTAGCTCCAGATGCAATATCGCTATCGATTACTGTTGGTCCAGCAGTACCCTTATATGCTCAGAAGAAATCAGAAGCAGGCGAACAAACAGAAATGGCACAGAGGGGGTCATTCTGACCCCCGCCGGCGGCGGAAGCCGCCCGCCTGGCGGGAACCGCCAGAAGACCGTACCGCGGTCAAAAGACCGCGGCGTCATTCTGACTTTCCCGCTGGGCTGGCGGGCGACCGCCAAAAGGCCGCCCGCCCGCCCAGCGGGAAAGCACCAGAAACGAGGAAGCCGGCTCCGAATGGAGCCGGCGGAGTTGCTGGTGTGCGACGGGTGCAGTTGCACCCGTCGCGATTTTCAGTGTCTGCTAGGCAGACACTGAAGATCAATGTGGGGCCCTGTTAGGGGGCCCCTGCAGTGCCCATGCCAATGGCATGGGCACTGCAGGGGCCCCCAGGGGCCCCACAACACCAGTTCCCGCCAGCCTGGTTCTGGCGGTGAAAACCACCAGAACCAGGCTGGCGGGAAGGGGGTCGGAATCCCCATGGAGGCCCTGCTTGCAGCGCCGCCGTGGAGGATTCACAGGGGCAGGGGAAAACCGGTGGGAAACCGCCGGTTTCCCTTTTCTGACCGCGGCTTTACTGCCGCGGTCAGAATTGCCCTTGATGCACCGCCAGCCTGTTGGCGGTGCATCCTCCAAACCCAGCCCTGGCGGTCCATGACCGCCAGGGTCGGAATGACCCCCAGAGTCTGGTGGGACGAGGAACGGGAGATTTAGTGCACTCGACAACATCATCAAGTTCTTGTCCGGGTGAGCCTCAATCTCCTGTGGGATTTTGTCCTCTTGTGGCATTACCAGATGCAAAACAAAGTATGAGACTTTTGACAACACAAGCTGTAGGGACAGGGATGCAACAGCTGCCAGCAACCAATTTGAGTAACATTTCATTGCAAGGGTTAACAGCACAGCAGTTAACTGGTTGGTTGGATTAAGTTCTTTGCAAGGTGTCCGAAGAGGGGAAGAGCAGCTGAATCGGGTAGGATTAAACATTGAGGCAAATGAACTGGTCGAAGGAACAATGGGACTAAACAGATTAGAATCATATACTGAAGAAGAGCTGAGGTATTTGTGTCAAGGATTACAAAGGAAGTGGGGAAATACACCAGAAATTAGAAGTAGCAGAAAAACATGACGTTGATCTTAAGACAACTAAACATTTGAGACGAAGCTACAGATTAGATTTTGAGGCAAAAGATTTTGAACATATGAGATCGGCAGGAATGAAAGCACATCTAAGAGACTTACTGCAGAGTGCACAAATTTGGGGAGCACTAGAGAAGTGGGAAGGCAGATGGATGAAAAGGAAAGATAAACGAAAACGAGACTCAGAAGGGGAAACAGAAAGAGCAGAGAAAGGAGAAGCGGTTAAAATGCTACCAATGAGGGAAATTCCAGGAGGGTAATTTGTGCATGTTCCTTGGCATCGAAGTGATATATTGACCTTCACCAATGATTATCCTAAATTGAGAGAAAAGCCAGTTGAATGGTACCAACAGACAGAGGGGTTTGTGAAACTTTCTAAATGTTTGTGGGAAGATTTGTATACTTTGTTCGAAATAGTGGTGCCAGCTGATTTATGGGTCGAATGCAAGAGGGACAACAAGCGAACCAACGAGGGATAAGATTACAGGCGCACCGTCACCTGAGGTAATGAAAAATTATTATAAGGTGATTGAGTTTCTCAAAACTAGGATTTCCCCGAAAAACATTGATTGGCAGAGAATTGACAGGATGGTCCAGGAGACTAAAGAGTCAATACATACCTACTATGAAAGATTACCAAAGGCTTTCAAAGAGTATAGTGGTAAAGAAGCAGTTGAACCGAAAGACATGTTGCATTTCATGTTCAGATTTGTTGAAGGGTTGAGACCTGAAGTAGGACAGATGATTAAGAATCATTTGATTTGTTGGCAGGCAAAGCCAATTGATGAGGTGTTGCAGTATGCCAAATACTGTAGTGATGAGATTGAACTAAAACAAAAGAAGTTGAAAGAAAAGGCAATGGTGATGCAGATTAAGGCAGCACAATCGGGAGTGCATGGAGCTTTGGTGCCGCTGATGCCGCCGCAAGAGAGAGCTATCGCATATCAGCCTCAGGCAAGGGGCAGAGGACGTGGTACGGATATGATGCATGGTCCAGATCTGAATTCAGTGGTTGTTCAGAATGACATGCAGGGGTTGAAAAAGATGTTGCCATGTCACCTGTGCGGAAACGTGGGACACTGGAAGCGGGAGTGTCCATTAATGGTGCAGGAAGGAATGATTCAGCAAGGTGATGTCAGTACAGTACAAACAGTGAGAGTCCCCAGAGTGAGGGGCCACATCCCGAATGTTCAAACCAGAGGTCAAACCTTTTAACCAGATCAACAGATGCAGGTGCCACGAGCACAATTTACTCCTTTAGCACCGGTACAGCAGCAGATTCCTATGGTGCCTAGACAGCAAATGCATATACTGCAAGCCCCGATAGAGCAGCAACAGGTTATGCTTACTCAACAGGTTAATGGTCAGAGATCAGATAATAGTAACAATACAGTGCATCAAGTCCCATTTCACAGTGAGGATGAAATAAACGAATAATGGATGAGTGACAGTTCGGATGAGGGAGCTTGCATACTCGCTGCATCTCTAGAGATAGATCAGAGAGGGCCATTTGTGAAGGGAAAAGTAATGGGACATAAAGTGTCATTCTTGGTTGACAGAGGAACTACACGCTCTAAAGTAAGGAGTATAGAAGTATTTACCTCTTTCTGGAAGAACAGTGCAGGTTGTGGGAGTGGAGAATAGGCAACTAACTAGTCTTATCACAGAACCAGTACACATCGAAATTGGAAATTATACAGGACTGCATAGATTTGTGGTATGCGACTCAAGTCCCATATCCTTGTTAGGCAGAGACTTATTGTGCAAGACCAAGTGCTCCATAAATTGTACAGATGCAGGAATAGAGGTTCAGACAAATAGTGACGATGAGGAAGAACAGGCATCAACTATGGTTCTTAGTGATGCATTTGAGGAGTACCCTTTGATTGAGATTTTTTAATGTTTACTTTGAAGGAATTACATCCAGATTTACAGGGAACAGTGAAAGAGAAGGTTTGGGATTTGACAGGGAAAGAAGTAGGGTTGATCAAGGATGCGAAGCCAATTAAAATCACTTTGAAGCCGAATGATGAGTTTCCAAAACTTCCACAGTACAATATGCCACAGGATGTGTTGATGAAAGTGGCACAAATAATTGGGGATTTCTTGAAACAGGGTGTTTTGAAAGAAGTACTGAGCAGTCCATGTAATTCACCGATAATGGGATTGAAAAAGCCCTGTGGAAAAGTGCGAATTGTGCAACATTTGCGAAAAGTGAATGACAATGTGGTTAAGTGTTGCCCGATTGTACCCAATCCAGCTGTGATATTGTTTCAGATTCCATGTGAGGCAGAGTGGTTCACAGTAGTCGATCTGTCACAAGCTTTCTTTTCAGTGCCACTTCATGAGGATAGTCAGTTTCTTTTCAGTTTCAAATTCTTAGATAAAGTCTACAGTAGTGTAGGCTTCCACAAGGGTATACGGAGTCACCATCCTTGTTTAACCAGATTTTTAAAAGGGATTTGGAGTCATTGGAATTACCTTGCCAATGGACCCTTGTACAGTACATTGATAACTTATTGATTGCGTCCAGAACGAGGGAAGAGTGTAAACATGATTCAATTGTCTTACTTAATCATTTGGGAGACTTCGGTCACAAGGTCTCACCTACAAAATTACAATACTCTCAGAAGTCTGTCAAATACTTGGGGCATCAGATTGAGAATGGGTTGAGGAGAATTTCCCGAGAGAGGATTACAATGATACTGCAGAGAAATCCACTGACTTCTCAGAAAGATGTGCGCATGTTTTTGGGTATGGTAGGATACTGTAGACAGTGGATTCCAAATTTTGCTGAGATTGCCAAACCTTTGCAACTGTTGACTCACAGGGGAGTTACAGATCCCATTACTCTAGATGGAGATCAGATGAGGGCTTTCACTGAATTGAGAAAGAGAGTTTGTGCAGAGTGCCAGCATTGGGAATGCCTGATTACACAAAGCCTTTCACATTGTTTTGTCATGAACATGATGCTTGTTCTTTGTCTGTCTTGACACAGGTCCATGAATGTGCTTATCGCCCAGTAGCCTATTTTTGAGCTACCTTGGACCCAGTTGCAGCAGCTTTACCAGGTTGTCTGCGTGCAGTAGCCACAGCTGGTCAAAATCTTTCCCAATGTGAGTGGGTAGTCATGGGATACCCAGTGACGGTAATGGTACCACATTCAGTCGAGATTTTGCTGACAAGAACAAAAACCCAACATTTGACGGGGGAACGACTGACAAGGTATGAGATGAGCATATTGGGAGCTCCAAATGTGACTTTGAAAAGATGTACAGTGTTAAATCCAGCAACATTACTTCCAAGTGATACTGTTGAAATTGAAAAAGAGGAAGACATAGAGCATGATTGTCTTGAGGTTACGGACCTCTGTACCAAAACTAGGCCTGATATTAGAGACACTCGACTGGAAGAAAATGATCAAATGTTTTTTGTTGATGGTTCATGTCTTAGAGATGGGACAGGCACATTGAGAGCAGGATATGCTGTGTGTACAATTACAGGAACACTAGAAGCATCTTGGCTTTCTGGTGTATATTCAGCACAAGTGCAAGAATTAGTGGCTCTGACTAGAGCATGTTATGTCTCTACCAGGCTACGAGTGACAATATTCACCGATAGCTAATATGGATTTGGAATTGTACATGATTTTGGTCAATTATGGTCACAAAGAGGGTTCATGACCTCCAGTGGAACCCCAGTACGAAATGGTAACAAGATAAAAGAGATGTTGTATGCAATACAGTTACCGGAAGAAATTGCTGTAGTCAAATGCAGTGCACATCAGAAAACATCAGGCTACATTTCCTTGGGAAATGGACATGCGGATCAGGTAGCAAGATTTTGCGCCCTGAACTGTATATCGTTCAAGGATAAATGGGAACTAATGCAAGAAGAAGAGACGAATTGTGCAAATTTTGTTTTAAAAGTAATTGACACTCTAGAGAAATTGAAAACCTTACAAGAAAATGCGGACAAGGAAGAGAAAAAGTTGTGGACAAAGTTGAAGTGTATGCAGAGGTCAGACGAAATCTGGGTATCAGAGGAGGGCCAGATGGTGTTACCGAATTGTTTGTTATCTCAGATGGCTCGGTATTACCATGGTCAGGCACACATTGGAAGGGATGCCATGATTAGGTTGTTCAAGGTTGATTGGTTTAATCCGAAATGTAGACAAGCAGCTGAGGCAGTGTGCCATAGATGTGTGATTTGCCAGCAATTGAACGTGGGAAAAGGGACAGTGGTAAATCTGAGCCACATTGGAAGAGCAGGAGGACCATTTAGCAGAATGCAATTGGATTTCATTGAAATGCCTACATGTGGTGGACTGAAGTACGTGTTGGTGATTGTGTGTGTGTTTAGTCATTGGATTGAAGCATACGCCACACGTAGAAATGACAGACTCACAGTAGCAAAATTATTGCTTAGGGAGCTGATACCAAGGTTCGGATTTCCGATCTCTTTAGAATCAGACAGGGGAACGCACTTCAATAATGAAGTGATCAAACTCCGATGTGATGCACTGAACATTGAACAGAAGCTACATTGCAGCTATCGACCAGAAGCATCAGGATTGGTAGAACAAAGGAACGGTACCCTGCAGTCAAGAACTGGCAAAATGTGCACAGCCACAAATTTGAAATGGCCAGATTCGTTGCTTTTAGTGTTGATGTCAATGAGAAGTGTACCTGACAAAAAGACAGGGTTATCCCCACATGAGATTCTTATGGGGAGAGCAATGAGACTGCCTGCAATACCAGCAAACACTCTTGTCAATATAACAGATGATATGGTGTTGGACTACTGCAAGGGTCTAGCTGATGTGGTTCGATCTTTTTCTCAGCAGGTACAAGCCGTTACCCTGCCACCTATCCATGAACCAGGTCACAACCTGAAAGCTGGAGATTGGGTCGTGATCAAAAAGCATGTGCGGAAAACCTGCCTAGAGCCATGTTGGAGAGGTCCATATCAGGTGGTGTTGACAACTACTACAGCTGTAAAATGTGCAAGGTTGCCTAATTAGATACATGCAAGCCATACGAAAAGAGTGGTGAGTCCACAGAATCATGAAGAAGTGTTGCTAAAAACACCAGCAGCAGCAAAGCGAGTAATTCTGCCAGAATCAGAACCAGAACAAGTTGAGCCAGAGGCAGATCCAGAATTGACGGAAGAAGGATCAATCACCCCAGTAAGAGACGAGGGTGTGGAGAATCAAGAAACTCAATGTACAGACAACGCAGAAAAGACGCTAAGAGATCCATGCACAGGAGAAGTGTTAACGCAAACTAGGGGGATCGAAAGACAAGGAGACACAGTGCCAGAGCCTGAGGGGGAAAGAATTGGGACGGGTCAAGGCAAAGGTGACCTGACTCCTCCTGAACCCGTTGCAGGTCCATCAAGAGAAGGCACACCAGACAAGGTAAAGGAGAAAAGTCCTATCTTGAAAAGATTGCTGACAGAAGGTGCAACAAAGGGGGATAATTGGCCTAAATCTCAGATAGGCAAGAAGAAAGACTTGGTGATAAATGAAACAATAGAAGAAGAGCAAGACACCACAAGGAAAGATGAACCGAGTGATGGAGAATTAACAGGGGAAAGAAGGTTGGAAAGAAGGTTGAAAAGAAAGAGAGTGGCAAGTCGAAAATACGCAGGACCAGAGTGGGCATATACCACAACAAGTGATTGGCAAAACGAGTTTATGTCCTTTTGTTTTGACAGAGGAGTACCGAATCAATATTTTGACGCAACCTGAAAGAAAGAAAAGAAAGACTGTGTTGATTGAAATTTACTTACCGGAAAATACATTAATAGCCTGATGTGACACTTAAAACCTGGAGTTGACCAGCTGCTAGCCGACTTTGAAAAAGGAAGAAGGGGTCTTGTCATGTGAACTTGAAAAGTGTGAAGAAAAGAAGTATATTTTTCTTTTTGATTTTTAAAATTTTGTGTTGCAATATTAGGTAGGAGTTAAAAATTCTGCTTTGTGATTCTTTACGGATCATGGCTGATTTAGAGAAAAGCGTGAGACACATTAGGTATTGTAGATATTTGAGTGTAGGAATGGCGATTGTGTGTGGAATATTGTTTATAGTAATGATTTTGGGTATGTCAATTCATGAGATGAAAGAAATGAGAGATACATCTTTGCATGAAACTACTACACTAACAGCCATAGAAAGGTTCAAATTAGATGAGCAATATTTGCATGATTATACTAATGCAAGGGGAGAATTATCTTCTAACGTCTTTTATCGTTTATTGAGTGAGTATGTGGAAACAATGGATGCAAAGGATTGTCTTGTGTGTACACAAATACTTTCATCTGTAAAAGAGGGGGTTACTTATCATAGTTTACCTTTGACCTATGGTATAACTTGTAGTCTGTTACTAACACGCTTCTATAATCAGGAGTACCTTTTATTCTAATTATGATTTAGTATTTTCCTTCGTTCCTATAATTAGATATTTGAGTAAAATAGCTAAGGATCACGATATAGTACTAGTTAGGGGATTCTTTGAGCCTACACTAACATTTGGCACAGCTTATGCGCATCGTAATAATTTAACTTGCTTATTAACGCCCATGGAAAAGAGCTTTATTGAGCATACTGACAATAGGAGAAAAGCACTAAAAGAAAAATTAGAAAAAGGACTGGAGAAAAGGACGTACAAAAATGATTATGCTTACACGGATATCTGTGTGTGCAGGTGACTATTACTGTGCATAATTATTAGGCAACTTAACAAAAAAAAATATATACCCATTTCAATTATTTATTATTACCAGTGAAACCAATATAACATCTCAACATTCACAAATATACATTTCTGACATTCAAAAACAAAACAAAAACAAATTAGTGACCAATATAGCCACCTTTCTTTGCAAGGACACTCAAAAGCCTGCCATCCATGGATTCTGTCAGTGTTTTGATCTGTTCACCATCAACATTGCGTGCAGCAGCAACCACAGCCTCCCAGACACTGTTCAGAGAGGTGTACTGTTTTCCCTCCTTGTAAATCTCACATTTGATGATGGACCACAGGTTCTCAATGGGGTTCAGATCAGGTGAACAAGGAGGCCATGTCATTAGATTTCCTTCTTTTATACCCTTTCTTGCCAGCCACGCTGTGGAGTACTTGGACGCGTGTGATGGAGCATTGTCCTGCATGAAAATCATGTTTTTCTTGAAGGATGCAGACTTCTTCCTGTACCACTGCTTGAAGAAGGTGTCTTCCAGGAACTGGCAGTAGGACTGGGAGTTGAGCTTGACTCCATCCTCAACCCGAAAAGGCCCCACAAGCTCATCTTTGATGATACCAGCCCAAACCAGTACTCCACCTCCACCTTGCTGGCGTCTGAGTCAGACTGGAGCTCTCTGCCCTTTACCAATCCAGCCACGGGCCCATCCATCTGGCCCATCAAGACTCACTCTCATTTCATCAGTCCATAAAACCTTAGAAAAATCAGTCTTGAGATATTTCTTGGCCCAGTCTTGACGTTTCAGCTTGTGTGTCTTGTTCAGTGGTGGTCGTCTTTCAGCCTTTCTTACCTTGGCCATGTCTCTGAGTATTGCACACCTTGTGCTTTTGGGCACTCCAGTGATGTTGCAGCTCTGAAATATGGCCAAACTGGTGGCAAGTGGCATCGTGGCAGCTGCACGCTTGACTTTTCTCAGTTCATGGGCAGTTATTTTGCGCCTTGGTTTTTCCACACGCTTCTTGCGACCCTGTTGACTATTTTGAATGAAACGCTTGATTGTTCGATGATCACGCTTCAGAAGCTTTGCAATTTTAAGAGTGCTGCATCCCTCTGCAAGATATCTCACTATTTTTGACTTTTCTGAGCCTGTCAAGTCCTTCTTTTGACCCATTTTGCCAAAGGAAAGGAAGTTGCCTAATAATTATGCACACCTGATATAGGGTGTTGATGTCATTAGACCACACCCCTTCTCATTACAGAGATGCACATCACCTAATATGCTTAATTGGTAGTAGGCTTTCGAGCCTATACAGCTTGGAGTAAGACAACATGCATAAAGAGGATGATGTGGTCAAAATACTCATTTGCCTAATAATTCTGCACTCCCTGTAGATGCATTACACATAGGGAAACTTTGTACATATAGGCGGAAATCACGCACTGACACTTTATTTGTGGGATCGAGTGAATGTAGACATGTGTTTTTGTTGCAGAGTAAGTGGATGTTCATGTTGAATGGTGCTTACCCTGTGATTCCTGGGATCTATTATATTTGTGGACTCAATGCTTACTACCGACTCCCTAAGGGATGGAATGGGACATGTTATTTGGGAATAATATTCCCTAAGATCTATCAAATAGATGATTTAAAAAGGATACCGAAAATGAATGAGTTACACCGGATGAGACAGAAAAGAGAAACAGTCTCTGCAATAGTAGGGGATATTTTTGGAGCAGTAATTCCTTCAATATGAGTTATATTAAACGCGAACAAGATTAGAAACTTGTCAACTATAGTAGATAATATGCTAACTAACTTTACAGGAGCTATATTATTTCTAAACACTGAATTGGCTGCGGATAGAGCTATAACGCTTCAAAACAGGCTTGCTTTAGACATAATTTTGGCCAAAGACGGAGGAGTCTGCAAAATGATTAATGAGAAACATTGTTGCTCTTATATTCCTGCAAATGAGAAAGAAGTAAAAGAACTACTTACTAACTTAACTAATGCGAGTAAGGATTTGAAAATGTTGAAAGAACCAGGAGTTTGGGAAAAGGTGGGAAAAGGATTTGCGACTAGGAAATTGGTTCAGTCAAATCTGGGGTGGGATATTGTGCAAAATCGTTCAAGGAATGTTAATTGTGATCACTATAATATTAGGATTATGGGGGGCATGCAAATTATGGCACAAAATTCAATTAAAAAGAGCTGAGAATAAACAGAGGAGGGAAGAACAACCCAGAAGAAGAATCCATAGGGAAGATAGAAACCGAAGAAATCAAAATGTAATTGAAAGTAACTTGTAAATTTTTGACGAGAAAGGTGTGATGACATATTTAGTCATCAGAGGAGGGATTGTTGCAGCAGATATGCTAATATGAGAGTATGCTAATGATTTGTGTATACATACTAATAAGAGGAACAATATTAATGAGTGAAATTAACGTGTAATGTGAAAATGTGCACACGGGGAGTGGTCACCATCTGTGCTAACAATACTGAATACTGTGAAATGTTTAAAGTTGTATTAATATATCATAATAATTAACGATATAATCTATGTTTGTAATGCCATACGTTCTTAGCTTAGCCAGAAGCCTAGTCAGCACTGGGCCTTGCCTGCTTAAACGTGGCGACGTGATGAGCTACAGCAGACTGGAACTGAAGAAGGAGACCTTGAACTGTACCGAGTTCAACAACGAGCCGTACTAAGATAAAAAATGCAAACTCACCAGCAGACTATCAGAACAAATTGATACAATTATGTGTAGAATAGGCTAAATGCACTTTCCCAGGACTTGAACAATGGAACTACAGACTAAGAGCTTTAGTTACCTGAAGAACCGGATGATGTTCTCATCGACAGAAGAACCAATCATGTTACTGGAACTTGACTCTCAAAATAACGTAGACAAGTGGTAAACAAAAATTATAGGTTAGAGTCATAACCCCTGATAAGGCTGACCAATGGGCAAATTGTGGGACGGACTGAGAGACCCTAATAAAAAGTCATGACATGAGGGGAAAAGTCATAACAGAGAGGCAAAAGTTGATGACGTCAGGAGATGCAGTCCGAAGTGCTGAAATTTGGGCTTGCCTCTTGTGAGCCCGAGTCTTATTGATGACCGATGACCTGGAGATGAAGTTTGACTCGTTGCTGATCCATCTTGGATAGGTGGCTATAACCTGACTGATTAATGAATGTATTTTCTTTCTAGGTACCAACTGCGCTGTTTTAAAACATTTTTCCTTTCTAGATAGATTTTTCCAAATTAATGATTTTTGACCAAATTGTTTTTAGCATGAAAACCCACATGCTGATGCTAATATGGAGATAGGTATACTGACAAGGGTGACTTAGGGTGACTCAGACTGACTGACTTATATTGCTGAATCATTCAATATCTCATGATTTGCTATTGCTTTGTTTAAAGTTTGATTGCATATAAATAAAATGATGAGAATTCATTGCTTATGTTCCTGATAAAAGTTGAAAGCCATGATATTGTTGAATAGAGGTTCTTGATTATGGTTGTAACTAATAGGGAATAAACAGAACTAATTTCCATATGAGTCATGATGGTTTTTCTTAAATTAGATTATCTTCTCCATAGCGGGAGCAACAGCAAGGCACATCTAGTCAGCCATCTTGGCTGGCCACGCCCCCTCCAATTGTGGTTATGACTTGAAAAAAAATCTCTCCTTATAGAAACAGGGTATTCAGTTACTGCCCCTTGAATATTTCAGTTAAAACTTCTGAAAATGGTTCTACTCTTGATTAATCATAAAATTAAGGCACTTGTAGTTGGCACAACGATTCTATCCAGACTCGATTACTCTAATGCTCTAATGACTACTTTATGGCACGAGTGACCCTCTAATAAAGTGTAATGACAGATCCTTAATCCACTTTTTTATCTGAATGTTTATTTATGTTGCATATAGGCATAACGTACACATAAGCAATAGTAACACGCTTCTTTTCTCATCGTCTTCCGGGCATAGATTGCCCAACATTCGCTCTCCTATCTAACATTCTATGACACAATTCAAGATGTATGGTGCCACCATTGGTACAAACTATCTTACAATAATATTCCAATAGCACATAAAGAAGCAAAAATATCAAGGCACTTCCCTCTACGTCCACTTCCATCATCTTTCTGTCTCACACCCCCAGTTTTCCAGTTTTAGGCTCACACGACCAGGAGGCAGAGCCTGTGCAGTTATAGCCCTGAAATTATGGAATCAACTCTCTACATTGCTCAGTAGTATCTACATTGACCTGTCCTCTCATAAAGCACTGAAATCATATTTGGTTCAGTAGCCTGCACTCTTCACATATTCCTAGAGCCAAGTTGCCGCTGGGTGAAAGTGAGCACACTAACCCCCCCATTCATTCAGTCGACCTGACGACAGAAAGCAGCTGCCAAACGGCAGTTCCTTCTTGGCACATCGCAGTGGTCACAAGCTTTATTGGCCACAGGAATCAACACAGCATCTCCTACAAGGGCAGAGGCTTCACACGAATATCTGTGCTGCTTATGGTACGTTCTTAGAGCGCACACTGTGTATTGCATGCGTGCACTGATTACGTTATCTAGTGTTTACCACTAATAGAGAAATATAAGCAATTAAATGTGCTCAGCTCCAGCCTGTGCACTGGAGGGAAAAGCGACTCGTACACCAAGGCAAAGTTGGATCGGAAGCTGAGTACACCAAGATAGGACACCCAGTGGGGCAATTCTAACAGAATAACCATAGCGTGCCTTCACACTACACCACGTGCTGACATAATGGAGCCCGCCCATATGCACTACTGGCTAACTACTGGTAGCCAGTAGCGACTTAAAATAGCAAGAAGAAACAAGCAAGGAAGAGGAGAGGGTTGAAGCAACATGGAGGACAAGCTGATGAGCTGGGAAGGATGAAAGTGCGGGGCAGCTAAACGGAAAGAAAGGGTGGGAAGAAGAAAAGGTGAAAGGATGAAGTAGCAACAGTGAAGAAAACTCACGGAGTGCTAACATACAGTGGGCAAGATCTATGAAACTTTTTTGCACTCGCAAACGGTTGGAATCGCAAAATTCGGCTGTTTGCAAGTGCAAAAAAGTGGTCTGCGATGCATGAAAGGCATTCGCAGACCAACAATAAGAAATCACAAAAATTTCGATTTTTTGCGTTGCGACCTGGTTTTGCGAGTCGCATTTTGCGATTCAGTATTTCCAGTAGGAAATTGCGAGGCGCAAATTGTGAGTCGCAAAATCCAAGTCGCAAAGAGATGCATCAAAAAATCGCAAATTGCGATTTTTTGCAGAATGGCATTTTGCACATGCAAAATACCACTAAGTGAAACCAGGTGGTAACCAGGTGCAACCTATATAAAGAGGCCCAGAATGCCTCAGACTCTTTTCCACAATGGCTGCACTCTACGTCATGGCAAGGAGGATGAGGATCTTGGCAGGTTTGAGGAGAGGGAGGAGGAGACAGGAGCGCATTTTCAGAGTGCGCATTACACTTTTTGACCTGACAGAGGAGAAAATACATGAGAGGTATAGGTTGAACTCAGCCATGATACTTGATCTGATAGCTGAGCTAAAACCCATACTGCAGCGCAGAACACTAAGGACTCACAGCATACCCACCCATGTGCAGGTATTATGCTCCCTCCACCTACTCGCCTCAGGGAGCTATCAAGGGGTCATAGCAGCAGCTGGAGGGGTCTCACAGAGTACCCTTTCCAGATTTTTCAATGCATTTATCAATGCCATGCTGAGCAAACTACACCAGTACATCAGATTCACCCACACCCCACAGGAAATACAGCAGACAAAATTTGAATTTTACCAGATAGCACAGTTCCCCCACGTCCTATGTGCCATAGATGGGACACATGTGGCAATCTGTCCACCAGCCGCCACAGAGTATGTGTACCGCAACCGGAAATACCAACATTCAATGAATATACAGGTGATATGCAATGCCTCCTACATCATAACTGATCTCGTGGCCAGGTACCAAGGGAACACACATGATTCGTACATCTTTCGCCATAGCGGCATACACACAGGACTGCTAGCTGGGGAGTTTGGTGGAGGATATCTACTAGGTATTGTCCCTCTATACAATGGCGCATTGATGGCATGCTGATGTCAGATGGCCCACTTCTTACCATACCCTCTGTCCCTTCCAGGAGACAGTGCCTACGTAGTGCGCACCTACATGATGACGTCCTACCTCAATCCTGCAACACCTGCTGAACGGAGATTCAATGCAGGACACAGGGCAACCCGCAATGTGGTGGAGCGTACATTTGAACTGCTGAAGAGTCGCTTCCGGTGCCTCCACAAAAGTGGAGGGGCACTACAGTACAGTCCAGAGACGACATGTAGAATAGTGGCTACTTGTGCTATCTTGCACAATATAGCTACCACCTGGGGCATACCTGTACAAATATGTGATACTGAACCTGATGAGGATGATGATCCCATACCACCCCTACATCCAGCAGACAGGACCAGTGCAGCAGAGGGAGGCCAAAGGCGTGCTGACATCACACACAACCATTTCAGACGTAAGTATAAATGACACAAATCCTCTGACAACTGTACCTGTAGTGAAATAAATGTATTACCTTAAGTCAGGTAATGTTCGTTTGAGGAATTGCAAAAAAAGGTTAAGTGATAAACTAGAAACAATGAAGGACTTGAGTAATGCACTATTATGTCATAGTGAAAACATAAGTCCACTGGCAGCTACAGTCATTTTTTGCGGCCACGCACACCACTCGGGTGCCCAGTTACCTCACTGGCACCTCTATTGTCCGCCTCAGTGGCAGTGCTGTGCCTGGCACTGCGCCGACTGGTGTCCAATGCTGGTACAGCTACACTGCTGAGGCTGGAACTGTCCTCAGTGTCCCCCAGTGCAAGCTCACTCGGTGTGGCTGACCTCTGTCCCATTATGTTGTCGATCACATTGGTGATCTGTACCAGTCCTTTTGCAACATCCCTGCTGCTGTGTGCTACCTCCACTTGTGCAGCCACTGCACGACGGGCAATCAGTGACATTGCATTTGCCACCCTGTTCGAAGAACGTCAGAAGCCGCCAAACATGTTCCTAAATCTGCGCTCCTGTCTGCGCTGGCTCACCCTCTCATGGTGCAGCTCCTGGCATAGAGACATAGTTCACGGACAGCACTTGTGAGGTCTTTGGTGTCCTGTGATGCCTGCACCTGTCCCTCATGCAGCAGTTCTATGTTAGAATTGAGAGACTCAAGCTGGCGATCCAGGCCCACCATGTTGCTGTTATGTTGGCGCAAATTCTTTTGTAATCCCAGGATCCTCTTGTTTTGTAGGCGCTGCTGCTGCAACAGAGCAGCTTCCAGCCCACCAAATAAGGAGGGACCCTCACCTGCCTCATGCTGCTGTACCATCCTGTGGTCTGCTGACACCTGATCTCCTGCATCTGGCTGTGCCTGCGTGTTGGTGATAAGGAAATTGGCCCTTCCTGCTGCTCATCTGAGTCTTGGCTGAGCTCTGGCAGTGGCAGTGCCCTGGGCCTGCGTCGGACATGTGCAATGGTGAGAGACCCACTGGTGTTGGAATCAGAGGCCCGATGGGTGTCAGTCCCGCCTACACGTGCTGATGCTGTGGCTGCTGGGCCTGGCCCACCTCCAACGACAATATGCAGCATGTCAGTTATGTTTATTACAATTACAGTCACACAATGGTAAAAAAGGTACAGGTACTTCTCTACACTGTGTTGTGTGTGTTGTGTTCCTCTGGGTTTCGCTCTCCTTAAATACATTGTATGTGCTACTTTTAGCTCTGGGTTGTGGACTGCCACTCCCATAATGCATTGTTGGACTGCTTCTAAGATGTGGACTGGACTACTTCTCACAATGTTTAACATTACTTGCTAATTCCTAAGGGGATTTTGTGCATACACATATGTGGTTACAAATCAATATTGCACTTACCTTGGCTGGTATTTGGTGTGCCGGAGGTGTCTATCTCTGTGACCCCTGTCACAGCTTCAGGGAGGAGTGTGGACTCAACTAGGTCCTCTAATGGGGTGGATGGTGCCTCTGTGGGTGGACCGCCTCCTGTGCCCCTGGCCTCCTGCAGTCTCCTTGCCACCCTCTCCTTCGCACAGGACCACAGGTCATACCACCTCTTCTTAATTTCTTCTACGGAGCGCTGTGCCACTCTAATTGCGCAGATTTTTTATTGGATATCTGCCCATAGTCTCCTTTTCTTACTCTCAGGCACCTGGAGTGAGCTTTTCCCAAAAAGGCGGTCATGGCTCCTGACCACCTCCTCTGTCAGCACCTCAAGCTCCTGCTCGCTGAATTTGAGCTTGCGCTTTCTTTCTCCCTTCTCCTGTGCTTGGGCTGAGGTGTCCGTCCTTGCTCAGGTGTGCTGCCTCAGTCAGAGTGCTGCTCTGTGTGGCTGGGCTGCTTTCTCTCAGGATGCTAGTTTGGGTATGGCACCTGAAACTGCCTGGGATGACTCACTTTCTGATTGTGATGTCATCAGGCTCCTCCAGGTGTGCTTTCTCGAAACTTCTCGCAATTTGCGATTTTTTTCCGAATCGCTAACCACAAATAGCGGGCCTCGCAAACCACAAATAGCGATTTTTAAGAAATCGCTAATTCCGAATGGCAATTTTGTTACATGGCCAATTGCGACTCGGAAATAGCGATTTCTTAAAAATTGCTATTTGCGATTCGCAAGGCCATTTTTTCATACATATGGCCCTTTTTCTTTTAAGTATTTGACGGATGCAACTAAGGTACACAGACCACTGTGAATTCAAAATGGTCCTGGGTGGGACCTACACATGAGTAGGGAAGAATGGCATTAAATCAGGGCCAGGAAAGTAACATAGGCAACAATGCTATACAATCGTGTGCTTAGGCTGACCCAAATACCACTCCTATACTGAGAAGAATAGCTATGGCCAATAAAAAACTAACAGCAATCTGTAGCTGAAACCTAAAAAAACATACAGTTGGGGACTAATTACCATACACAATGTGCATCTGCATCACATGGAGTAATGATAAACGAAGTGATATCATACTGCTATAATATGTCTCACTTTAAAGGGACTAGGTCTATTTTACAGTCAGTGCTGAGATACAATGGTTGCTAGACGGAATATATGAATGTAAATATATTTATTTAATCTAAATTTTCATATCTAAATCAAAATTTACATATAATAATATGAATGCAAAGCAGGGAGCATTTTAAGTTATGCAAACCTATGTTTGAATAAAAATGCGTGCATTTTTAAACATTGAATCATCTGCATATTATTAAATAATGCTACATAAATAATCCAGCAACCCCTTATTTGATCCGGTACTAAATATGAATTAATAAGCTGTCTAAGAACAAATGCATAGTCAAACAAGCATTTGCAATGCAACGGGTCTCGCATTTCTCCGAGTTAGAGCTATTAGCAGTTGTAAACGCCCAACCGGACTTTTCTTGCCTCATTAAATGGAAAAACAGAGTGCGATCGCGCTGCTACAGTTCACTCGTAGTGAAACCTATCGGCAAAAGTGCAATTATTTACTTAACCGGCAAAAGTGCAATTAACTATGTAACAGGTTCGATGTCATGCAAAGCGCTCGACTCCTGCCAAGCGAGATCGCGCTGCGGAAAAAGAGAAAAAGTAGTCCACAAACCGGATGGAAAACAGCGAGCCTCGTATGTTTTCAGTACTTGGTCGCTGCACTCGAGGAGGGCTAACCACCAGAAAAGGCATGACGTATGCATGCCTTCCACTAATGAAAGCAAGCAGATATTAAACAGCCACCCCACGAACCAATGAAAGACACTGGCGTGACATGGACGGAGCCCTTTTCTAACTACTACATCGTCTCTCAAGTGATACGCATGCGCAAGCGCATGCTAGCGCAGGCTCGACCCTAAAAAGAACAAAATCTCATGAACACTTTGTTCCACAAATATTTTTATTGAATCTGAAAAAAGATTTTGTATATACAATGTCAAACAACCCTTCTTTAATAAACATTTAAGCATATTTCATAACTTAACAAATTCATACAAAGAAATAATTTACAAAGTGACAAATTCCAACAACTGCCCACTGCTAAGATACAGTCCTGAAATTCAACCATTCACCCACATTCATCCACAATCACTCATATTCAAACAGTTAAAAATAACTCAACACCATCAGTGTCTAAACACTGGAGTAGTTTTCGATTTTAGGAAGCGGAGCTTTTCAACTTTTTATTGATTAGTAATATATGGTGATCATAGCTGCTGAACGTTTAATGTAATCAACCAATTCTTGTGTCTTGCATGAAAATGCTCTAATATTTTGTGCTGTCAGAACACCTTCTGCTCCTTGTGTGTACTTCAGTGAATCTATTTCATTAGAAACGATCCAGGGACAGTATACAATGCTTCCATCTCCTTCGAAGGGATGTAATTTTAAAACAGACACAAAACACCTAGCTAGAACGGATCCTAGAGGTAAAGGGAAGGGGGAGGGGTACAGTGCAGTGAGATATGCAGGAGATGAGAGACAATACACTGAGGCCCGTTCACAAAGGTAAATTTGGTTATGTCTGAAAATCCCTTTTAATGCCTTGCACGAATCTACAAAGGGATTCCAAGTGTACATAAATGCATCTACTACTGCAGATTTCTCCATCATGTGTGTGGAGAAATCCTAAGCAGTAAATCTTCCTAAAAGGCTGTAAAGTGGCAGCGTCAACAGGTGTGGTTTACATTTTAAGAGAGAACATCCACAAGCATGCACTTCTGTGGGCTTTCTCAAACTCCTCTTTGACCCCATTCCACCCTGCAAGTGATATTCCCAAGGACTACCTCCTACAAGGGCTGCATTAACAAAACAAGGGCGCAGTCACATATAAAATAAGTGGAAGATGACACTAAAATGTAACTTATTTGTCTATATGAATGGCGCCCATTTGATTTGTCTTGATGATGTACAATTTAATGTATGTTATGCTTGTAATGTACAATTCTCCTCAATATTATATGTTTTCACTACTATAAAATATAAGCATCCTAGAAATAAATGTGACTAGGAATGTGGAGTAATGATTTCCTGAGATGTTTTTGTTAAAAACAATTTTTACCTAAGTAATTTCTTATTTACACCTGTGAGCAAATATTATACTCACTTATATGGCATATCATTAGACCAATTGTTTCCCACTTATACCGCTTCACCTATATAGTATCTATGGCCCAGTTTTCTTGGGGTTACATGAGCATACAATTTAGGTATACACTACGGTAGCTATAACTCGCGCTCCACCATGCACTGTTTTGTCATGCAAATGTTGCAGTGATATTATAAATGATGTAATAGAAGATGTCATGACTGATGTAATATGTGGGGTAATTACCCGTGCATGGCGAGGGTGCGAGTTATAGTTACCTTAAGGGTACATACATACATTTGGAGGCTCACTTATTCTGCTCTAGGAGTTGACCAGATGGTACACATAGATGCTGAATAGAAGACATGCTATCATTAACCCTTTTTCGTATTCTCTAAATACATTCATGAAATGATGGTTTCACTGATCCCGTCCATACTTGTTGGTTAAGGTTGGAGAGGAAGGATTAAATCTATTCTAGTGTAAAACCAGAAACTCTATACCACTCCTTGAGTGGTTTCAACAAGATGTTTAGTTTATTTTGCTTAGTATTTATATAATGTAACTATCACCAAGGATATCTTGGTACTTACAATTTTGTTCAAACAATGTTCAGTAAAAAAAGAACTACTGTGGCCGACAGGTGCTTTCAACCAGTATTTCAGGTAGGAAAGAGCCAAATCTGTAAGCGTTTTCTGAACACTGCTAGCATGGTTCTGTATGATGGGTTGCTGGAAAGTCAGTGTATCATAAGCTGTTTAAACGACAAGGGCATGAGAATTCTCAGTTATTGTTCTTGTCCAGGAACAGCTAAAGATCTTCTCAGATGTTTGTGAGGGCAGGTACAGTGCCCTTGCTGGTTTGATGTCCCCATCCAAGAAGTGGCACAGTTTAACGTAGTCTGGAATCAATAATCTTACCCATGATGGGGCAGTTGGGCATCTGACATTAGTTAGATATACTTTCAGAGAGCAGGTGGTTTCTTATGAAAACGTTTGATGGTAGCATGTTTCAACAGATATGGGACACCTCCAAGTTGAAAGGAGGCAATGGTTAAGAATATATGGTTCTCCTTCAGCATGGACAAGAACATTTTCATGTATTCAGCTGAGCATGGTTTTACAATCATAAAAATCTGAATCAACACAAATACCTGACTTTAACTCACTTGAGGGTAAGAATGTACTTGGGAGACTAGGTAAGGGTGCCATTTCTTGCATCTATCATTTCCTAATCACTAACGCCCCTGACTGTTTTTTCGACCCTCCGTCAGTGGTGGGTGGCTTAGGTGGGAGACCTGGACCATGATGATTGGTGTGAGGCCTGGATGGCCCCCAGGGACTTAGCTATTTCTGCTCACCTGACAATGGTTCAACTTAACTACTTGTACATAGCCTACTTGACGCCCCAGCACCTACATTGAGCCAGAAAGACACCTCAAGCTCAATGTGCTAGATGCTCTCTACCAGAGGCTGATTTGTTCTGCATGTCCAGGCTTGCTCTGCGCTCACTCCTTTTTGGAAGGGCATAGGGAGGGAGCTATCCGTGGTACTGGGGCACGAGGTGGAACTCACTCCGAAGGTAGCATTGCTGGGCTTAATGGAAGATGTCGGGAGACAAAGAATGGAAGGAACATTTGTGGGAGTGACCACACTGGTGGCCAAGAGAGACACTGTCGTAAGTGTAGATCACTGGATCCCCCTTTGTTAAGGGAATGGAGGAAAGGGGTGGGCCTGTGCGCTCGTTTGGAGCAAAGGATCTACGAAGGAAGGGGATGCACATGGAAACATGACAACATCTGATTGCTTGCTTACTGTATTATACTCTTGGGGGAGGGGGGAGAAATTGAATGTGAGATGTCACTGTTGAAAATCAGTAAAATGTGGTTATTAAAAAAATCGGAATAAAAAAATATATCAGTATCAAATTTGATTGCAGAATCCAGGAAAGGTTAAGTACTATGCATATCGAAAAACTGTACGAATGAGATTGCATCCCAAAAACAAGCTTTATTATCTGATTTGAAGTTCAGTGTTAACCATTGCTCAGATGTTAATGTTTGAACGTTATAAGCTTTCAATGAAGTGAAAGTGAATTATTAATTTTGATAAAAAATTATCCTGTCATAAATGTAGGGTCTACTAGCATTGATATGCTAGTAGAGCTTGAACATTCGAGTAAAATGCCTTGGATGGATAAAAATGTTTTAGGTTTAGTGGTGGAAAATTGCTTTTTCGGGCTAAAACAATAAAGGTGTGATGACATTTGGACCACTCACAAGAGGGTGACTCAAGAAATATCAATCAGCAATATTACCAGTAACTGGACTATCTCCTCCTTCCTTCCTAGCAATGTCTGCCATCCAAAGAACTGTTGATGTTATGGACAAGCATATTTTTCACCTAATTTCGATGACACACGTTCAGTTGCAAAATGTGCTGGATGTATAAGCGCCAGGTTATGAGGACCCTGGAGATTAGCCCCTAAATATAATTTATGGTAGGAACTAAAGGGTCAGACCTTCACATTTTTTTAAAACTCTTTTTAATGAAACAAAGCTCAATGTACAGTGCATGCAGCGAATACAGTAGAATATGTCTATTATATGCATTTGCTTATTATAGCCATAATACTTGTTTTCATAGCACATAGCACAGTGTGAAACAGCAGAATTACATAAAACAGTTGGACAAAATCCTGGAGTCTTGCTGCCCCTCCTCCCTCTCTCCCACCCATTTTGGGTCCTCTCCACCCCTCTTCTTCTATCAATTTTCAGAGTCTCTAAACAACGACCATAGCAACCATACTTTCGCATACTTTCTGGGACAGCCCAGACTCTGATATATCACCCTCTCGGCCCTTTGGCACCAGTCCAGATCTCTCGTCCATTCGGGAACCCCAGGTGTCCCGACCACGCCCCACAATCGCGCTGTGTTCCGTTTCACCACTCCCGCCGCCACATTCAACCAAATTTTCATGTGCTTGTGCCAAATTGCTTCCCCTGTGATATGCAGCAGCATCCATCTGGGTTCTAAAGGGATTTGTAAAACCGTCACCTTGGACATAATTTGTGTAATCTCCCTCCAGAACTCCTGTAGCCATAGACACTTCCATATAATATGACAAAACGACCCAGTCATACCACAGCACCTGACAGAGAGGTCAGTTGCACTTCTCCCCAACTTATGCATGAGTGTTCTTGAGCAGTATGCCCTTTTTAGGATTCTTAATTGTATTAACTGGAATAAAGCTCTAAAGACAGTCTCCCTGAGGCTCTGAAGGGCCTCCGTCCAGTCATCTTCTTCTATCAATCATATGTTCTACTCCAACGCTGATCGGAGGTGTTGTAGCATGTCGGGTAAGTTATTAAGTAATTTTGCATATATTAGAGAGATAGCTTTATCTGGCATTGGCTCCAGAAAAAGTATATCCTCCAGTGGCGCTGACTCTGGGAGCTGCTCCCCCGCAGGGAAATTACATCTCAGGGCATGTTTCAGTTGCATTTATTGACACTGCTCCGAGCTAGTCAACTCATACTCCTCCGCCAGATCTGTAAAAGGCACCAGAGTCCCCTTCTCCAAATGTCCCCTAGATACTCAATTCCAATCAGTCTCCATTGTCTAAATCCCTGTAATTTCCCCACCTCGCGCAGTTCTATGCTATTCCAGAGAGGAGTACGGTATGTCAGTTTTTACTCCCAGCTGAGAAACTTGCTTGCCTCCCTCCAGGCTCGAACCACTGCCTGAGTGTGTGGTGGTATCAGCCCCTTCCTCCGTCCCATAAAGGTGCGACAGATACTCCCCATGCCCCATGGTCCTTCTGTCCACCCGATATGCTGGGTTATCCCGCGCCACGAAGACCCATTTGTTTATTATACTTAAGTGAGCTGCCCAATAATAGAGGCGCATATCTGGCACCGCTAATCCCCCTTCATACACTCTGTGCTGGAGCTTAGGCAAAGATATACGAGTCCACACTCCATCCCACAGGAGCCGATGGAGCTCTCCGTTAACCTGTCTGAACATTTCCGGTGGCACCCATTAGGGTGTATTTTGTAGGACATATAATAGGCGCAGGAGAGCCATTATCTTGAAGAAGACTGCTTGGGTCATCAGCGATATTGAGAGTCCCCGCCAATGCTCCACGTCTGTCCGGAGGAGCTCCAACTGACGGTGTAAATTCTCCCACAAGAAAGCATCGACTGCTCTAGTAATGTAGATGCCTAAATACATGAAGCCCTTGCGTACAACCTGGGCTTTACTAATCGCTGGGAGTGGAGGGGCATCCCCAGCTAATGGAAAGACCAGAGATTTTTCCCAATTAATCTCATATCTTGAGTATGAGGCAATAATCTGGAAGAAATGGAACAATGTATCTATCGTGGTGCGTGGTCTGGTAGCGTACAATAGAATGTTGTCTGCATAAAGCGATATGCGTTCCTCCCATCCTCCTGCACCCTCCATTCCTGTCACCAGAGGATAAGAAGAAAAATTAGTGAAGCACACAAATTAAGCAAATGTATAGACAAATTAGAGACCAGTTATGTCTCAAAAGAATATTAAGAATTTCTAATAATTCTTAAAATCATATTTTAGATTAGCAACAATGGTGTTGGTTCTCTTATCCTAATATACAAAACAATTATTTTATACATACAAACTTTTATTAGAGACAACACATATAACAAAACATTACATGGCAAAAAATGATACAATAAAGATGCTTATTGTGGTGATCATGGAACATCAGCTGACACGTGTTTCGTCCAAAACTGGACTTCTTCAAGGCTCAGTCATCAATATGTCCATCAGTCTCACAATATCAGCTAGAACTTGGTACAATACAACTTATATGTGAATTCTTCATAGTAGACCCACATCAAATTCCTTAATTTTACTGTCACTTCCTGATCTCAACCAAGAGACGATGTAATTCGCATGTACCTCTCATGCAATGCAGGTCGTCACAAAAGAATGTTATATTGCCTGTTGCATCTGTTCTGCTCCCTCCTGCGCCAGGCTGTTCCATATGCCTCTATGCCAAGTCGTGCTCCTGTGCCAGTATGCTCCACTCTCTCAGATGAGACAGCTGGCATAAAAATTAGTCCCACAACAGAACATGTTCCGTCACCAGACGATCTTGCCTAACCCAGGATGCCAGTGGCTCCAGCGCTAGAACCAAAAGCAATGGGGAGAGAGGGCATCCTGTCTCCTACGTCTCTGCAATTTAAAGGGCCAGAGGTTGCCCTATTGACCCGCACCTTCGCCATTTGGGCCTGATATAGGAGCCAAATCCGTGCACAGAACGAGGTTCCAAACCCCATCCTGTCCAGGACAGCAAAGAGATATGTCCATTCAATACTGTCAAACGCCCTGCGGGCATCTAGGGACACCCGTTTGGTCCGGGTGGACCAGGGATGTAATGACCTTTTTAGGTCTGTTGGCCAGAACCTTTGCAAGAACTTTGGCCTCTACATTTATGAGAGAGATTGGTCGGTATGAGCTGCAGGTTTTAGGATGCTTGCCCGGTTTCAATATCACCACTATCGTGGCCATGGTTTGATTCTCCAGGAGTGTCCCCTCCATCCTACTCTCCCTGAACATTTCCCTCATATGCTCCACAACTTCCTTTGCCATACATTTATAGAGTTCCACGGGTAAGCCGTTTGGGCCTGTCGCCTTCCCACTCTGAAGGTCCCTGATTGCATCCCCGCACTCCTCTATCGTCAAGTCCGGCTCTAGTTCCTCTCTGTCTTCCCTAGAAAGTACACTGAGGAAGACGTCTTTTAACAGGTCTGCACATACTCCACTGTGTACAAGGACTGAGACATATATAGTCGCTCGTAGTATGTGGCGAAAGCTTCAGCAATGGCCTCCCCCATTACATGCCTCTTCCCCTCTTGATCTCTTAACGCCATCACCCAGCTTCTCTCCCTATCTCTACGTTCCAGCCAGGCCATGAGTTTATTCGCCTTGTCCGCAATGTCATATAGCAGTGCTGCATCGCCAGTGCATGCGCCCTGGCTTTATTTTAAGTCAAATCTCAAAGCTCTTGCTGCCTCACTTGAAGCCTTTTACTACGCTCAGAACTAGGTCTTCCCCTCCCCAAAACCTCCACCTCAAATGTGGCAATTTCTTTTTCCAGTGTGTCACATTGTAGGTTTCCCTCCTTTTTATGCCCCCAATCACTGCCTGTGCAAACCCTGAGGTCCGCCTTGAATGATTCCCATAGGGCGTTCTGTGTGTCTACTGTCCCTTCATTCTCTTGGAAGTATTGCGTATCCCGTTCCTGCATCTTGTCTTGGAAGAACCTGTCCTTAAAGTACCAAGAATCTATCCTGTTTGGTAGAATTGACCCTGCACCAGTGCCAGTCAGCCTAACTACCACTGGGGAGTGGTCCGATATGAACCGTGGAAGATGGTCTGCCCCATGGTACTGTGTCACCTGTGTAGATTGGGTGAAGATGTAATCAAGCTGGGAATAACTGTTGTGCGCGTATGAGAAATTTGTGTACTGTTTGTCCATTGGATGGTGCTCCCACCACACGTCAACCATTCCCATTGCATCAGCAAATGATCTCAGCGGGCCCCTGTCAGACCCTCCACTGCTGCTAGACAGCCTGTCCCAATGCTGGTTCATTGTATCATTCATGTCCCCACCCATCACCAGTGTTCCCATAGGGTATGCTGTAGTTTGGTTAGTTTTACGTATATTTTGCGCATTAGCTTCAGGCTTTAGGCCTTTGTGCACTTTGCCCTGAATGTATTTTATTAATTTGCTGACAGCTTAGAGCCTCTGTGCACTTTGTTCTAAATGCTTTTTATTAGGCTTCGTACTGTTATTTTTCAAATAGCCAGTTTTACGGTGTTGCTTTTTTGTTCATATCACACTGTTTTGCCTACTTCAGCACTGGAGCTCTTCATAACATATTCACTCTGTGCTTCAGTCAAGGATACAGTCTGGTACATTGCCGATAGACGTGGTAGGAGTTTAGATTTGGCATTCCTGCGTAGGGACATTTTGTGATCACGATGACATGTTAGTTATAAAATCACTTCCTTCTCCCAATACATGCAAGAGGGAGATTCCGACCAGAGACCCACAGCTAGACGCTGACTGCCTCGTTGCAGGAGCTGAACCAGATCACAGGCCTTTGCTCAAGTATGAGGGCGTATGTCTCCCCGGTGTTTCGGAAAGGCAAGCTAGAAGCTTAACATGCTGTGCTCTAAATAGAACAAGCAGAGGGAGAGTAGAAACTGTTAGGAAATATGATAGCTTTATTCTTATGTTTTACTCTCCTGGTGACTATATCAATCCTACTATGTTGTATTGTTCTGGTTATTGCGGCTCACGCCTTATTATCTAAAATACAGTCGTTTTATTAAAACATTATATAAAACTTATACTGTCTTTGTCATTTGTATATGAGATCATTTTGTAAATGAGAGAGTTGGTTCGGATCTGATTGACCACGACTTCCCTGAGAAGTTCCAAAGATGTCATGCGCTCGGCTGCCTAATCATTTCTTCCCCGTGGGAGAAATGAGGCACTGCTAGTTAGCCAGAGCAAAAACCGGATTTAGGGTGACAGAGTTCCTCACACGTGGGTCAGACTCAGTCCCCCACACCGTTATCGATCCTGCTGCCTAGAAATCCAGTAGTCTCATTTAGGATAATGAGAGCCCACGCGACATGGCGCCGCCAACGATTGGTCTGGCTCTAATGTTTAGGTCCGACTGACTCTCTCGGTCTCTTATATATTTTGACTCCTCGGTTCCGTACGCGGAGACGTCCGTGGGACTGAGGGTTTCCGCCACCACGGGATAGGTACGTCCTATTGCTTAGTGGTTGGTTGTTCAAGCTTGAACTTTGAAAGGAAAAACCCCGATATTGGTGTGTCTTCTCTGACCCAGAGCTATTTTTTGCAAATGGCGAATCCTAATGTAGTGAATATAGCAATCAATATGCGTCACCCGCTCACAGGACATTTGATAGCACATGGACTGACAGTCCAGGGGGGTCCAGTCACTTTTGTGGTGGACGCCCATGAAGCCTATAGGACAGAACTTTTTTATTCTTGGGTCGTATTTCCAGCAGTTGATGGGGGTACAAATACTTTTCACGAATACACTGTTGCGAATGCCCCTGTACATAATTGGCTTGATGGCGCCCTCCCACATACAGTAGCACAAGTGAGGTTAGGTCCGTTGAGTAATGATGGTCCGACCTGGCCTTTATTGGCTACTTACACACCATATCCTGCGGTTGCAAATTTGGCAGTGGCTGATGTGCGTCGTTTATATATAGACTTAGCTACAACATATAGAAGACTGGTTCAGTTTGTGATGCAGACATTAAATACTAATGCAGCGCGTGCTGCTCCGGCGCACCCACAAGCAGTGGTTCCGGGAATCAATCCGGCCACTGTACACTCAGTTATGGGTAAGGTACCGGCTAAACGTGAGGAAACTCCATTTTGGCTGGCGCAAAAAATGAATACGCTGGAAGCAGTATTTCCCCCTACGGGACCTCAGGATAAACATAGAATTTTGACGATGTGTTTGCCGTATGGGATGGTTCCTCCAGTGGACCTTTGTAATACCTGGGGCACGGTGTTTGCCGCGCTCTATACTACAGCACACGGTACACCAACTTTAGCTAATTTACCGGAAGTGCTTAAACAAATTCAAGATGAATATGGGGCTGCCCCTGCCTTAGATTTGGGCATGCAGTTAATGGGCAATTTTGCCACAGTTTCTTCTATTATTTTGAGTAATCTCAAGGGAGAGGCAGTAGCACTAGCCGTGCGAATGCGTCTTCGGGATGTTCCGCAGATTGATCAAGAGCGGGAACTTCCGCAAATAATAGCTGAGACATATTCAAGTATTGGTCGCGATAGCCTAGGGGCTAGACCGCAGAAACCCCAATTGCAGGGTAAAAATAATAAAGATAATGCTAAGCAACAGCAACCTGAGGGTACGAAAAAGCGCTGGGAAAAGAAACAGCAAACACCTAAAAAAGATGGGGGACAGTCTCCGCAACCGGAGACCCCGCAGAATAGGTATAATCTCAGGAATAGGGATAATTTGAAGATGCCTGATAGATATCAATATACTGATACACGCCAATCTCGTTCCTTTCAGGACTCCTCAGAGAAGAGAAGTGAGAGAGGTGGGCGGTCAGAGCGGAGGACGGAGTACGTGAAACCGAGACACGATTCACAACGCTCAGCTGAGGTTTCTGTTAAACAAGAAGAGAAACCGCTGCAACAAAAACAGCAATTTAAAAAGAAAAAAGTGGCAGCTGTCTCAGTTAGACATGCCGCTCAAGAAGAGAGTTCTCTTGACGAACAAGACATGGGCGTTAGCACTGTTAGACAGCGCGGCAGAGGTCACAATAGTTCGCCGGAGTCTTCTAGAGCATCTGGAGGTGAAAGCAACTGATGACTTCATACAAGTCGAAACGGCGGACATGCGAGTCTCTGATCCTGACAGAGTATATCAAGTGACTCTACGATTAGAAGGGGACATTGACCGCATTGTACACGCCATCTTTTGGGACCATGTGGTAAAATCATATGATGTTCTGTTGGCTGAACAGGATTGGCCACCTGACTTTGTTCGCGACTGTCCGGTTGGGGAGGATGTTATTGTACCTTCCTTCTCACCACTTGTTCCGAGAGAGCCAGCGGAGTCCTATGGTAAAACATGGGCTCTAGCACAGGCTCCCGCCCTATATAGAAATAATGTGGGGTGGGATAGACAATAACCTTATCATGTAATTCCAATAACGGGCACACCTCAGCCACAGCCGCAGTATCCTATTAAATTTGAGGCAAGGGCATCGGTTCGGAAAATTCTTACACAATTGGAGTACCAGGGTGTAATTGAGCCCTGTGTCTCGCCGATTAATAATCCCTTATTTCCGGTTGCTAAACCGGACCATTCATATAGGATAGTGGTGGATTACAGACATTTGAATAGTCACACACGCACATATGCAATACAGAATTCACATAGCGCAGCGCTTATGAACAATATAGTGCGTAAGAAATACAAAACAACGTTGGATATCTCGAATGGATTTTTCTGCCAAAATATAGCGCCCAAAAGTCGGGACTATACCAGTTTCAGTGCGTTTGGCTCTCAGAATTTTTTTTGTCATTTGCCTCAGGGGTATAAGAATAGCCCAGGACTGTTTTCGGCTCGTGTGACTGAACTGCTGCACGAGTTGGACCCTGAAGCGTTATCATATGTTGATGACATATATTTGACAGACAATGAGATTCTGCAACATCTAAGGCGCGTATCGCGCATTGTTGTGGGATTTGCTGATATTGGCTATAAGTTTAATTTTAAGAAATCAAAGATTGCCTTCCTCAGCGTCATTTTCCTGGGATATGAGTTATCGAGTGAGGGCAAGAGCCTAGCGCCACATTTTATGGAGAAATGTGCTTTATTGCAGCCTCCTAATACGGTTCGGAAGCTCCAGTCATTGTTGGGGTTTCTGAATTTTGGCAGAACTTACATTCCTGACTATGCTACGCGTATAAAACCCTTATACGAACTGATTCGCCCTAATTTTTCGAGTAGATTTTGGACGATTGAGCATACACACATACTGCGAGAGTTACAGACTGATCTCTTAGCAGTTAAACACTTACACACACGGGACAATAAGACACATTTAGTCATCAGGGTGATACCTGGGGCTGTTGGGTTTACGTATGTCACCTTTAATGAGGGTGAGACAGTCCTGATTGCATACAAGTCCCACTTGTATTCTGTTGCAGAACAACGATTTGCACAGACTGAGAAAATACTCACTGCAGTACAGATGGCTGTGATTAAAGAGAGACCGCTTGCCCAGGGCCAACGCATCATTGTCGTTTCCCCGATTCCGGCCTTAGAGGCTGTTACAAAAGCGAGTGTTCCTAATTCGAAAGCTTTACACCCGCGATGGATACAATGGGCTACGTCTTTGACAGCCACTGATGTAGGTTACATATTTGACCCTAAACTGCAGACTCAAGAATTCCTTCAATATGAAATAGAGTACCCAGTTCCCGCTGGCACATTGCCTATTGACCAATATCAGGTGGTCATGTAAGCCGATGGCTCTGCGCAACCAGCGGTTGGGACTAAACAACAGTATTCTGCTGCATGTGCGGTGGTGAGCGGCACTATGGAGGGGGAAGTGTTCTGCCCCCGACATACTTATACTAAAACCTTGGGAGATTGCACAGCACAGCTGGCTGAGCTCAAAGCTCTTTTGTTAGCGTTGGAGCACACGGATCCGGCGATTTTGACCTTGCTGGTCTGTGACTCCTACTACTGTGTTCAGTCTTTCAATTAATATCTGCACTATTGGAAGTTGAATGGGTTCAGAGATTCTAAAGGCAACACCATTAAACATAAATTGTTGTGGGGTAAGGTTGCGGATCTGAAAGAAACGCTTCCTAAGGTCCATGTTGTGCATACACTTGGACACCAGCGCGTTGGAATACACGTTGCTGGGAATACTTTGGCTGATGAAGCCGCAAAGTCGGCAGTGGCTGTCGCCACTGTGGCCGCAGTGACTCGTTCGAGTTCCAAACCAGACACAGAGATTTCGGCTGCCGTAAAAGCTACGGCTGATGGCACACCGTTTCCTAAAGGATTTCCTTCTAAATATAGTTACTGCTTGAGTAGTGCGCTAAATGCTGTTGTTAATATTCCAGGCATTGGTGTACGTGAAATTCCCAATAGAATTGAGAGACCTCGATTAATTTCTGCAGCACATGAAGGGGTGGCATCTGCACATGCTGGTGTGGCTGCCACGATTTCACTTTTACAGGCTCGTTACTGGTGGCCTGGTCTCTATAAAGAGACGAAGCAGTATGTCCTTTGTTGTGATGTCTGTCAACAAATTAAAGCATCGTCAGCTAGACGCCCGCAGCAGACGCCCCTTCTGATTTCAAACAAACCGTTACAGTGTGTGTACTTGGACCATTGTGGTCCGCTGACACCAGATAGTGCATATAAATATATATTGGTTGCTGTAGATTCGTGCTCCAGATTTGTGTGGGTATGGCCTCAACGCTCAGCTGACGCTCGGACTGTTATTAAAGATTTGCGCATCTTTGTCGATACATTTGCAGTTGCGGCTTTTCATTCGGACCAGGGCCCTGCTTTCGCCTCTAAGGCATTCAGGGACACCATGGCTTTGTTGGGGGTCCAACTCCAATTCTCATCTCCATTTCATCCTGAGGGAAATTCTGTCGTGGAGCGTTTAAATCGTGATTTAAAGCAATCCTTAACGGCCAGGGGTATAGGTACGGGTCGTAGTTGGCTAGCCCACCTATATGGAGTACAGAGAGCACTTAATAACTTGCCTAGACGGTCACTGGGGGGTCGTACTTCATATGAGTGCCTGTTTGGAACACGAATGTATGTTCCTGATCTAGATGGTCCTGGTGTGGAGGCAGCAGTTACGCCCTTTGACATAAATGATCGTGTCACTGTTTTGCAGGATTTACAACAATTCCGTGAAGATAACTCTTCTGCAAGTGCTGCCTCCTCAGGAATTAAGGATGAGCCAGTAACACCTACTGGTTGGATACCCAGGACTGGGGATCTAGTGCGTGAAAAGGTCGCAGTAAAGAAAGAATTTGGTCCTTCTTATCGAGCACCTGTCCCTGTGTTAGGGGTGAGCGGCACGAGAACTGTGATTTTACCGCCGCTGCAAGGGGCCAAAGGAAATCGCTTTGTTTCCATTGAAAATGTCAAGTTACAACATGTGGCCGATTCTGCACAGCAGACCAAGAGGGACACCCAGTAGTTCTGGAATCCCTCTCACTACTGGGGAAGAAGTCCAGCTGCAGGTGATTTACACCGACGCTGTTTCCTCTCCGAGCTTGGGGAGGGTGGAAGATGATCTTGCGATTGTTCCACAGACGACGATTAATTTGGAATCTTTTGATCAAATTGCTGTACGTTCTACTGATGTTTCTGAACATGTGGTTTATAGCGTGCCTAGGCGAGAGCCTCCATCTGCTTCTTTGTTCACAGTTGCACCTTTTGCAAGAACTGCCTCTGGCTGCTTCAACGACGCTGATGAAGCAGTGTCCAGCTCTTCGTCATCGATGTCTTCTGTCCGAGGTCCATGTAAGCTGCTGAGTTGGCTTAAACGCACATATTTTGTTTTTCCTTGGAACTATTTGCGGCTTTTTATGGCTGTAATGACTCTTTTTTTATGGTTGGGATTTGTAGTTACTTTTTTTCTAGTAATACATGGTCATTTTCTTCCTGATCGATCTGACATTGAGCATGTGGAGACTGTGTTAAAACCACATTTTTCGTCTCATATGGTTCGGAGAGACTTGTCCGATGTAAACATTTCTGCAATACCGATTCCGGATGGGATTGTGTGGGATAAAGTAATGTTTGATATATATGGTCCCACTGAATTTATTCAACTACCGTATGTCCTCAAGTTATCAATTAATGATATTGTAATACCAGGCATTGTTTCTGATGATTGGGATGTGAAGACAGTGGATTCTATGCTAACTGATTTGCAATATTATACTGTCTATGACGATGAAGATGCTTACCAGTTTAGAGATAATCATGGTGACATGTTTTGCTACAACTATTATGGACACCACTTTATTCATAAAGCTAGTAGCCCTAAGTCCATATTTAATTATGTGCAATGGGAACATTGCTCGACTCCTCCACAAGGGAGTTCAAAAACGTATTATGATAAATTTGCATATTTTTCTGGGCATAATCAACGTAATGCTAAGTCTTACTATTTCAAAGTTACTCCGTATTCTAATAAGCAAATGTTATTGACCGATACTAAATTACTGTATTCCAATTTGTTTGTATCTAAACTTTCGGTCGAGGGATATGAATACTGGTTTAAGACTGTTGACTTGAAAAGGGTTTGGGGTACCAAAAATTGGCAGATGCAAGGAAGGGACACATTATTTAGAGCATGTATTATCCCTGTGCTGATGATTTTCCTCAATGACACAGTACAACAGACTAGCTGTTTGGGCTTGGCGACAATTAGAGAGTTAAATTTGCCTAGTATACCTGTCCCTTCCAAATTAAACAACTGGCAGCACTATGTGAATGCTACTTTTAGTGAATTTACACATTGGGTCCAGAATGGTACGCTTAACATTTCATCGTTACATCCAGGCGGGTGGTTATTATGGCTTGTAGACACTAATGAGTGTCATCAACGTTTTGTCACCTCTTCAGGGGGGTTCAGGACTAATAGGGCAGACCCTCGTTATATTTCACCAGAACATGCTGATATTATAACTACATACAGCGTGGGGAAGCTTTGTCAGCAATGGTTGAAGTCATCCACGCTGGATGCAGTTAAGTCACATCTCACGTTACTGTCTAATGATACTGATTTACAAGATTTTTTGTCAGGTCCCAAGGTACCACGGAAGAAGAGGTTCTTATACGAAGTTTATAATGAGATTTGGAAGCTTTCACAACAGGAGGCTGCAGCTCGGTTGAGGCAGATTGACCAGGAAAACCTGATGCAGACTTTGTCTGTTGTTGATAATGGCATGCATACCCTTTCTGACCGTGTTTACACGATTGACAGCATTGTTTCCTCTGCTATTGACATTATTAAATCGGACATGTCTTCTTTATATCATGGGCAGAGTCAGACACGGTCCATCATGCAGCTGGGTTGGACTCTTCAAACCTTAAAGGCGGGTCGCGTTCCATGGCAGCACATTCGTGCCAGAGAGATCTTTATCTCCTTTAATTTGACTCGTCAACAACAGTTGATGGCTAAAAAGGAAGTGACATATGTTATGTTGAATATTGAGAAATTGGAGAAACTGCCTTTCACGGTGGCTGAGATTCCGTCAGCTGAGTGGTTGATTCATGGGGTTATTAATTTGCCTATCTCCACTCTGCAATTTACTTCTTGTTTGAAGCACATTCCGGTGGGTAGATATGAACTATTGGGAGACAGTTACATACACGAGGTGTGGGAGCTTCCCTTTCAATACAGATGTGTTAATGGTTTGAGGGAGGTTTTTCTTAGCGGTAGCGAATGCGAAGCTTCTGTCAGCCATTCCATGATTTGTAAACAGCTGTCCTTGCACGGAGCGTGTAACGCTTCGATTGCTAACTTAGCTTGTTATTTGTAGGGTGTTCCAGTCCCTGTTATTAAAAACACTTTCCAGGTGCTTTCTAACGGCAGTTACATTGTTCTTAACAGCGAACGCTGCTGTGGCATGCGTACCGGAATAGTTTACGTTGTCTTTGTCAACAAGGCCGTTACGTGCTGCGGGAATGTGTTGTTTCCCCCCACTCAAATTAGGGAGGTAGCAGACATCAGGCCTCATATTGCTACTTCCAAGGTTGATTTCGACAAGTTGAGTTGGCTGAAAGCTTTATTGTTTCAAAAGCATGTGGCGCTTACATCTGCTAGCGAGACCTATGCACTTCAGGTGGCAAGGTCATCGGCGAAGATACAGTCCCTTTTGAATACTAACTTTCCAAGTCACTTCGGTGAACTTGTGGGACGTATATTTAATGCATCCAGCACTGCTGGTACTGCTCATTTTTTCAAAGCCGTTGGTGTTGAATTCGCTCACACCTTCTCTTCCATATTCGGTTTGATACCTTCGGCTATACACTCTATTTCGGAAGCATTTTTGGGGGTTTCCCGATTACTTTGGCTTTGTTGGCTGGAGTCTTGCTATTGTTGCTATTTTTCCTCAATAGCTGTCCCGCCACGACGAGATCCTATATTGCTGCTCCCGTCAGCGCAGCTGTGTCGTGAACGCATGATGCAGCATTTTGGAGCTACACTCCTGGGCCATTTGGAGTGTGACTGGTCTTTGTCATTCAGACCGGTTTTGGATTGTGTGCAACCCGTGTCTCAGTGCCTTTGGTGCTCGTTTGAACATGCACTGGCTTTCTGTCTCTCACTACAGCGCCCTCCAGTGGTCAATCCTGATCTGTTGATGTTCCCGATTAGGGCTCATTCCCAGACTTGTGCACTACGGTTGCGTTTGCTTCGTGAGGCGGTTTATGAGATTCCCTTCCTGGAGGAAGATGGTATTGTCTCTTTCATTGGCCCTGCACGGGGTGCTGCCCTGAATGGTTTTGGGGCTTTGGAACACACCTGCTCCATGGTACTTTGTGGCGTGGATCTTCCGATATTAACATATATCGAAGTGGAGGAGCTCCTACGTTCTATTGCTTCTGTCTGACAATTGGATTTTTTTTCAGGCGAAATTGACACTATATTGAATTTGGCTTTATTGTCACATGTTTCCTAAATTTATGACTTTGTTGTCTTCTTATCTTGTCGAAATATATTGTTTATATTTGGGGCATGCTTTTATGTTATTAGAACCACTTGCTACCGATAAGGGGAGGGTGTAGTGTGGTTAGTTTTACGTATATTTTGCGCATTAGCTTCAGGCTTTAGGCCTTTGTGCACTTTGCCCTGAATGTATTTTATTCATTTGCTGACAGATTAGAGCCTCTGTGCACTTTGTTCTAAATGCTTTTTATTAGGCTTCGTACTGTTATTTTTCAAATAGCCAGTTCTACGGTGTTGTTTTTTTGTTCATATCACACTGTTTTGCCTACTTCAGCACTGGAGCTCTTCATAACATATTCACTCTGTGCTTCAGTCAAGGATACAATCTGGTACATTGCCGATAGACGTGGTAGGAGTTTAGATTTGGCATTCCTGCGTAGGGACATTTTGTGATCACGATGACATGTTAGTTATAAAATCACTTCCTTCTCCCAATACATGCAAGAGGGAGATTCCGACCAGAGACCCACAGCTAGATGCTGACTGCCTCGTTGCAGATGCTGAACCAGATCACAGGACTTTGCTCAGGTATGAGGGCGTATGTCTCCCCGGTGATTCGGAAAGGCAAGCTAGAAGCTTAACATGCTGTGCTCTAAATAGAACAAGCAGAGGGAGAGTAGAAACTGTTAGGAAATATGATAGCTTTATTCTTATGTTTTACTCTCCTGGTGACTATATCAATCCTACTATGTTGTATTGTTCTGGTTATTGCGGCTCACGCCTTATTATCTAAAATACAGTCGTTTTATTAAAACATTATATAAAACTTATACTGTCTTTGTCATTTGTATATGAGATCATATTGTAAATGAGAGAGTTGGTTCGGATCTGAGTGACCACGACTTCCCTGAGAAGTTCCAAAGATGTAATGCGCTCGGCTGCCTAATCATTTCTTCCCCGTGGGAGAAATGAGGCACTGCTAGTTAGCCGGAGCAAAAACCGGATTTAGGGTGACAGAGTTCCTTACACGTGGGTCAGACTCAGTCCCCCACACTGTTATCGATCCTGCTGCCTAGAAATCCAGTAGTCTCATTTAGGATAATGAGAGCCCACGCGTCAATGCCAGCAACACCTCATCCAGCTCCCTAAAGGTTTCCGCATGCAGTTTTGGGGGTACATATACAGTGCAAAGATTGATCGTCCGCCCTCCAAATGTGCCTGTCTGTGCTACAAACTTCCCCAACGGGTCAGTCCAGGTCTCCAGGGATGTAGGGGGCTGTCGACCCCACCAGGATCCCCACCCCTCTTGAACTGGCAGTGAAGCCACAGTGTGCCCGTAGGGAGTAACTCATTCTGTCAAGTGCTCTGTACCTGTTACCCTTTAGGTGGGTCTCCTGAAGAAGGACAAAGTCAGGCGAGGGCCTGCTAATGTATTGAACGACTATTGTGCACTTAGGGGATCATTACAACCCTGGCGGTCCTTGACCGCCAGGGTTGTTTTGGCGGATCTCACCACCAACAGGGTGACGGTGAAATCCTGGGGATTACGACTGCGGCGGAAGCGCCGCAGTCGCACCGCCGGGACCAGCAGTTTCCCACCACTTTTGTCCCGGCGGGAGTAATCCACCAGGGCAGCGCTGCTTGCAGCGCTGCCCAGGGGATTACGAGTCCCCCTCCCGCCAGCCTTTTCAGGGCGGTTTGCACCGCCATGAAAAGGCTGGCGGAAAAGGGAGTCGGGGGCCCCTGGTGGCCCCTGCACTGCCCATGCCACTGGCATGGGTAGTGCAGGGGCCCCCTGCCACGGCCCCGTGCAGCTTTTCACTGTCTGCTATGCTGACAGTGAAAAGCGCGACGGGTGCAACTGCACCCGTCCCCCAGCCGCAACACCGCCAGCTCCATTTGGAGCCGGCTCCTGTGTTGCGGCGAGATCCCCGCTGGGCCGGCGACGATCTCATAATGCCCGTGGCGCAAGTGCGGCTGCATTGGCGGCCGCCCGGCGGTCAGACCTTGGCGGGCAGCTGAATGACCCCCTTAATCTTGTACCCCAGGCTGTTTACATTCCAGGTCATGGTATTTAGCTCTGTGCTGTGTCTGGACATATTAACTTAAGTCCTGTCAATGTAGTGTTGGGATGCAGCTCTGACATGCCCATCTGTGACCATCTCCTGTGCTGTGCCATAAACAACCATCCCTCCCCTGCCATCCCCTTCCCTGCTACCCTGCACAGTAGGCATAATATAGGCCCCCCCCACAACTCGCAGAGTGCCTGTCCCCCTCTCTGAAACATCTAACTAGATTAGGATTGACTGGTGTCGCCAATCAAGTTGACCCACTTTCAGATACACCGTATGCCCGTAGTTGTTATGTATGATAGTGCACATCCGTAATAGTCAGTCTTCATTCTAAACTGTAAGTAGTGCCGAGGAGTCTTCACAATGTCCCTCAGCCCTCAACAACGGCGTCCCCTTTCAAGCCCCATGTGTTCAGCATGTTTGCCGTGTTAGGCCCTTTCACCATTCGATCTAGGCTCGTATCCACCCTGTTGTCCGTCAGTCAACCAGGCTGCCCTCAGCTGAACGTCTCCAGGCTGGTGTGTACTCCCTCCGGGACCAGCCCCACTTCAAGCTGTTGCTCCGATGTTCTGCTGTCCTTGGCAACTCCCCTTCTACTCTTTGGTGTGCTAACACTCCATCCACTCCCAGGCCTCAGCAGGTGTATTAAAGAACCAGGACCTATCTTCTGACACTATCCGCAATCGGGCAGGGAAGATCATCATGTATTTTATGTCTTTGGAGCGTAACATCTTTTTGATTTCATCAAAGCTCTGACGTTTCCATTGCACCTGGAGCGTAAGATATGGGGAAAAATGGACTGTTGCTTTTTCATATTTAATGTCAGTATATGAACGGGCCACTTGGAGGATAGTATCTCTGTCTCTGTAGTAGAACACTCTTGCAAAGATAGTTCTCGGCAGGGCCATCGGTTTCGGTGGTGGATCCGGCACGATGTGCACCCACTTGATGGAAAAGAACTTTGATAAATGCTTTGGGAGGAGTGTGTTAGTTATGAGTTCTTACAGAAAAGGTCTACGCTTGGCCCCTCTGATCCCTCCGCTACCCCAACTACTCGGAGATTATTCCTCCGTGCACGACCCTCTTGGTCTTCAAGTCGCACAGCCATTATCTTGTGCTGGCGGGTGAGGCATTTTACCTGTTCCTCTAACTTCTTTGACGTTGCTGTTGACTGTAGAAGGTTAATATGGGTTTCTGCTGAGGTGACCTTCTCCGACATATTTTGAGAGTCAGCTTGTAGCAGGGACATATCTACTGTGATGGTGTCCAGTTTGGGTTCCATAGAGGTTTTCAGATCTTGAATCGCTGTCATTATAGTCCCCAACGATGGCTCCAGCCCACTTCGCTCTTCCATTGTCCCCCCCATCTGACCTCTGGTTACCTTGGGTGCAGCGTGCTTGTCCATTTTGTTCAACATAACCCCCCCCTCCTTTTGGTTCATCGTCACTCCTGGTCCTCCCTGCGCCTACCGCTGCCACCAGATGACCACTTGTGTGATCTTGCCGTTTCTCTGTCCACACCACAGGATTTCTCTGGAGTCCATCCTTGTCGGATTTATCTCCACCAGTCGACACTCTCCCCCTACCTCTTCACCCAGAGGAACACACCTCACTGAGGTGTTTGCGGGGTGGGTGGAGGCCTTGATCGTGCCTGATGCGCTCCTCCTCCCGGAGCCTTCCGGCACCCCTATAGGCACACTTGAAAGTTCTGATCCCCCATGCGTAGTCACACCGGTGCTTCACTCCATTTTCTTTGGTGGGGGGCCCTCTCTTTACTCTCCACTATAGTCCCAGACCCAGATCACATTCAGGGACCAGTCCTCACTCTCTCCATCTCAGCAGGGCCATCCCTTTTTCTCGCTTCGGCAGCTCCCCCACCACCTCATCGACCAAACAGGCCTCTCATCCTCCACCTCACCTCAAGCCTCGTCCGCCCGCACCTCTCTCGGGCCGCCTCCACTGCCGCCAAGGGGCTCTTCCAGTGGGGGCTTAAGAGCCTCCACTTCTCCTTGTGCGCTCGGGCAGGCCGTGTGCTCGTCTGTTCTCCAGCTGGACAACCGCCAGCCTCACATGCTTGACCCAGGCACCTCCTGCACCCGCTTCAGGCTGCTCGAGCAGCACACCACTGTTTCTGGATGGGTCCCCCCTTGATTCGGACCTGGCTCGTGGCTCTGGAGCCCGGCCCATGCTTTGTTCAGCCGGCCGCTCGGGGACCACACCGCTCCGCCCTCAAGCCATCTCTGTCCTTTGGATCGCAGTGGGGTGCCGCTCTGCGCTCCCCCTCTGCTCTACACTCTCCCCCCACACTTCAGGGGGGAACCCATGTAAGGATACACCCGGATTATTGAAGGATGTTGGGGTAATTGTTATCGAGGTACAGAAGCTCCTTTAGTGTGCTGCCATCTTAGCGAGCACCAAGCAACTGCCCTAACCTCACATTTTTTTATCCAGATCAGAACTGCTCAAGGCTAAGAAAGGAAGCAAAGATGTCCTTTTGGCCATAACCCTGAGCAGTGAAATAGGGGTTAGAGCAGCCAAGCAAGACAAGAGAGCTCCAGCTGTTACAGTTATTAGCAGATCTTAAGGTTGCAGTGAGTGGTGTGGGTCTGAGGCTGCAAATACAAGGCACTGCAAGAGAGCTACCAGCAATGCATCAGCACATTCAACACAGAGCATTTGTTTTACTGCTACAAAAACTGCCATTTTCAAATGTGCCAACCAATCTTGCCTACCCTTTGTATATTTTTTCCATTTATAGGTTAATCTACCCCTTAATAAATGAAAACTATTTGTGATTTACAGTATGTAAAATAAATCCAAATGCTATTTGTACATTTTCATGTGTGATTTTCATCTGATAATCAAATTTATGTTTACTTTTTAGGTTATAAAAACATATAAATAACTTAGTTTGTAGTAACAGCCAAAAGACTGATTACAAAATCACAATAAATAATTACTTTTAAAGCTAACTTTACATTGCAGAATTCAACACATGGGAAAATGTTAGATCACATTGTTTAAAATATTCCTTTTTTATCAGAGAGAAATGTCAAGTCTAAATTGTGATAGCTTAAGGCAATGTATGAGAAGATGTTATAAAGATCCAATATTGTTATTGCACAGCTGACAAATTCTGTGCCTTGGGCAAACAATGCCAAGCTTCTGCTATTTCCAAAACAGACAAATGGATAAATCTAATGTTCCTTGGCTACCATTGGGCATTTAAATATTTTGCACTGACTAAAATAGAGACCTAAAGTCTTACTTGTTGCAAATAAGACTCACCCTTTTGGAGGTCAGGTTAAGCTCTCACACAGTAGAGTTGTTATATCATGTGTGAAGGGAAATTACATCTAAATGTGCCTCTGTTCAGAAGTGTGCTCTTTTATGTGCAGCTCTGGTGAGCTGTGGGGCTTTAGGAAGCGGTCCCGCCTACAGATCCTAAATTGATTGTGGGAGCTGTTTTAGTAGCTGCCAAGTTTTCAGAATGCTTATGTGTGCCATTTCTAAATTCTTAGTCCACTTATGTACGACAGTTCAGTGACATGCATGTGGCACTTTGAGTGACACTTTGCTTTCAGAAATTATGACATACAGAAAAAAGTAATAGTCAGTCTACCCCATGAGGAAGGTGTAACTACCTGTCCTAGAATTGAAAGTGCTTGTGGAAAATGTTTTAGTCATATGTTGCAGCCGCTTCGCAAGTAAGCTATGATGTTATTATGGCACAGCTGCGCTTTGAACACATCACATGCTAATCCACTAATCTTGTAACTCAAGAGTCCACTTTACTATCATTTTGGTCGTATTATGTTAATTTCAGATGTATTTTATACTTTTAATCAGTTTACTGATGTCACTGTTGTCATTGATGACAAAATTGTGTGGCATCACTCCTGTGATGTCATTGGATCTGCTGATTAATTCTCTTGCCTAAGATTTTTTTTTAACTTGAGTACTCTGCTTAAATAAGCATTACTCCATTAATAAGTAGAGTAAAAATCATATACTCTTGAACAACTTAACGTGCAACATATCAGATGGCATTCCTAAATGATTGATAGTTACCCTTAACTTTGTTATATGCTGCATCACAGTAGTATTCAAATATCCGTCAACTCAACTCATTTGGAGAGTACACCCTGTTTTAAAAAATAAGCACCCTCCAAACAGCAAGAATCTTCTATAAACTTCTGTTACATCACCATACATGCCAACTCATGTGTGCCACCATATGTCACACGATATCGACTCCCATCACACGGTCACCTGGTCAGGAGCCAATATCACACAGTGGCAGGAAAAACCAGCTGAAAACCACTGAAAACAGTGGTTTTCAGCTAATTTTAGGAGGTTTTCAACTGCCGACACCCATTAATGGGTGTGAAAACACCCGAGGACATCTGCAAAAGCCTCAACAAGTTTTTGTTCCTTTTTTAGAGGAGGGGGCTAGGGGCCGGGTTGGAGGCAAAATTGCCTCTTAGTTACTTCTTGGCACAAGGCTCGGCCCCCTTCTCACACGGTGTGATTTTTGTTGAAGTTGGCAGGTCTGGGTCACCCTCTTTGCAAACAAGCACATCGTGAAAAAAAACAGTTTTTCTCAATTCATTTTAATGAGATAACCCTCTTAAACCTCTGGTCTAATCATCATTCCAGAGGCATATGGTTGACTGGTATATTAAAATCAAGACACATATATACACACACCAAGGTAACTCAGCTGCTACCTCGGGCATTTGTTGTGTTTATTTTTCTTTTTGCATTACTTAGTTCAGCCTTCTCCAACGAGTATCTTGTGAGCTACTGGCAGCTCTCCAGCTACCTGTAAGTAGTTCTTCTGTGTACAGCTAAGTCTACTAAATTAGAAGCTTTTGTTTGGTTCAATTAATGTATGTCTAACAAAATAGCAAAGTGTATATTCAAGATGAAAATGCATGCATTCTCAGAACGTATTAGCTGGTATTTGGAGTAAAATGGTTGAATTTCGAAAATATATTTAAAGCCGATATATGAGTGATAAGTTGTGTCTTTGGGGAGATTTATTATCAATATTTATGACCTTAGTGCCAAGGGCATTGCAGCTATGGATTTTATGTATTATACATGTAGAGGCATTCCATATTGACAAAGCCTTTTTAGGTTGCAGCCTCCCAGACAGCACGTCTGTCTGGTTTGCTAAAGACGTCTTGGGCACATACGGAAAGATGACCTAGGAATGCATTCTGCCCATTCCTTGCCATTGGCTTTGTGGCTTGTAACTCACATTTTCTTGCTTTCCATTTGATGACTTTATTTGTTTAGGGCTATCCAGGATGAGTTTGTACCTTCCCTTGCCAAAACCTTAATTACCGTTTTTCTGAGTGCTCCCTTTTTGTAAAAAGGCCTGTGAGTCTTGTTCTTATCTTGTCACATTTGCTGTGCATTCAAAGACTGAGGTCTGTGTTCTGAGGCTCTTTTTTATTTTCTTTCTCTGACTTCAAAGTGAGCGGATTTATGTGACAATCTTTCTGGATAATGGGGGTAGGAAAGAGTATTTTCTAGCACTCTACCACAGCTAAATAAAATAACTCTGCACCACCACATTCTATGACAATGCACTGGATACCACTCCACTCTACGCCACTCTGCAACACTGCACTCTTTGCCAATACACTCTACGCCAATGAATTTTACTCAGTAACACTCAACTCTATGTCCCTGCATTCTACGCCAATCAACTGTACGCCACTCTATTCTCTTCTGTACCACTGCACTCTATGCCACTGCACTTTACAGCCTTGCACTTTATGCCACTCTAAGGAACTGCACTCTACCTTGCACCACTCCACTCTACTCTGAAACAATCTGCTCCACGCTACTGCACTCTACGCCACTCTACTCCACCCTGTACCACTCCTCTCTATACCACTGCACTCTAAGCCACTCTACTCTAAACCACTGGTCTGTACGTTAACGCACTCTACACAATGGCAATCTACAGTACTGCACTCTACTCTGCATCACTGTACTCTACAACAGTGCTCTCTCCGCCATCCTACTCCACTCTACACCACTGCACTCTGACTCTCTACTCTGCAACACTGCACTCTCTGCCACTGAACTCCACAACACTCTACTCTGCACTACTCCACTCTATGCTACTCTACTCTGCACTACTTCACTCTATGCCACTGCACTCTAGGGCACTATACTTTACTCTGGACCACTCTATGCTACTCTACCCTGCACCACTCTACGCCACTGCACTCTATGCCACTCGATTCTACTCTGCACTCTCTGCCACTGCACTCTATGCCACTCGACTCTACTGCCTTCTTCATGACTCAACTCTACTCCACACCACCCTACGCCACTACATTATACTCACTGCACTGTACGCCACTGCACTCTACGTCACATTACACTACATGGGCCACTCTAGTCTGCACCACTCTACCCCATTCCACTCTGTGCCACTCTTCTTTTCACCAATGCACTCTAGTATGCATCACTCTAAACTACACCACCGCATTGTACGACGCTGTACTGTACACCTCTGAGTTCAGTGTCACTGCACTCAATGGCACTGCACACTGAAAGAGACCAAATTTTATTATTTTATTAGTGGCATAGAAGTTAGCATATGGTGACTAATTAATCTGCATTTAAAGCCTAAAAGAGAAAATAACACGAGTTGCAAAATGTGCATGTTTGAATTATGGTAGACAATGTGACCACCATTCATATTAAACACTATGGCCCTGATTCTAACCCCGGCGGTCTTCGACCGCCGGGGCGAGGGTCGGCGGGAGCACCGCCGACAGGCCGGCGGTGCCCCGCAGGGCATTCTGACCGCAGCGCTTTGGCCGCGGTCAGAAAGGGTAAACCGGCGGTCTCCCGCCGGTTTACCGCTGCCCTTAGAATCCCCCATGGCGGCGCAGCTTGCTGCGCCGCCATGGGGGATTCTGACACCCCCTACCGCCATCCTGTTCCTGGCGGTTCGCCCGCCAGGAACAGGATGGCGGTAGGGGGTGCCGCGGGGCCCCTGGGGGCCCCTGCCGTGCCCATGCCAATGGCATGGGCACGGCAGGGGCCCCCGTAAGAGGGCCCCGCAAGGTATTTCAGTGTCTGCCTTGCAGACACTGAAATACGCGACGGGTGCTACTGCACCCGTCGCACCTTCCCACTCCGCCGGCTCGATTACGAGCCGGCATCCTCGTGGGAAGGGAGTTTTTCCCTGGGCTGGCGGGCGGTCTTTTGGAGACCTCCCGCCAGCCCAGGGAAAAACTCATAATACCCTCCGCGGTCTTCTGACCGCGGAGCGGTATTATGGGGGCGGAATTCTGGCGGGCGGCCTCCGCCGCCCGCCAGAATTAGAATCACCCCCTATGTTTTAACCTGAAAGATTTTTGCATTCATATTAAATGGAGTACTAATGTGAATTCATGTGAATAATGTTATTGAAAGTATTAAATGAACATTAATTAATCATACTTATATTGATCTAAATGAAATGTAGTAATGCAAGTTACATGTGTGTAGAAACATAAAAGCATGTTTAAAATTATTTTAACATGTTATAAATAATGATTGCAACTAAATATTTGCTTTGCATATTTGAATTGAATTGTAAGCTGTGCAATAGGTTTATTATTGTATTAATTGTATTAATGTGTATTAAGGCATTCTTAATTTGACTAGACCTGAAAGATTTATTTTGCAGCAGTAATGAACAATCACTTGTTCATTCTATTCCCTCTGACCTGAACTCTTTTCCTAGGTTGTTAATGTGATGTTGAATGTCCTATTGTATTGAAGGCATAAAAACATGTTTCAGAATTAACAGTGATGCATTATTTGTTCTAGCTGTCAAACAAGACAGGAAACTCATGATTTTTATGTGAAACAGGTGTAGTTTCCTGAGAGAAAACTCTCAAGTGACGAATAACTAGAGAATTGAATATTTAGTCGGAACTGTGTGAAATAATTGAATTGACAATGCACTTTTGCTGAATAGATTCAGAATAGTTACAAAGTTGATGGTGCCATCGACAGCCATTCAATACTGAATCTGACACCTAAAGTGAAACCACCTGAAGGACCAATAAAGGGAATGCGCCTAATTTTAATTAGTGAGGAACTTTGGAAACTGAGAGTTAGTTCTTGAGAGAGTTAGTTTGTTTTAGCTCTTCTCCTCCCTCGAAGCTGTACAGAACCCTCCCAGAGTCTGTCTATTCTTGGTTTGTCTGCTGTCACCCTGATTCTTTAAGTCCCCAGATTAGTTTTTCTCATCTTAGTCTTAACTGTCCTATTCTGTTATACTATTCAGTACTAATAAACCCAACTAATTCTGAACTGCTGATCTGATCTTGTTTTAAGTTTGCTGTCACCCTGATTCTCTAAGTCACCAGATGAGTTTTTCTCATCTTAGTATTAAATGCCCTATTCTGTTATGCTGTTCAGTATTTATAAACCCTGCTTATTCTGAACTGCTGATATGTCCAATGTATAGCCTGTGTTCTTCACTGCCCTGATGCTGCTGACAACTGATGCCAGTAGAAGGTGACCATCCTGCCTGATGAAACATTGATGTCTGCTGTCCCATGGGGAGAGGAATACCTAAATGTGGTTTCTTGTTTTCTTTTAGTTAGATCATTACACCTCCATATTTTTATAGTGAGTTGCCCTAGTTAGATGTTTTTCTAAATTATCTTTGTCTTTCTTTTATTTTTGCTTTTGCCCACATGTGTTAGCCTGTTCCCACACATGCAAGACTACATTTGTTTTAGTGATAGGTATGGCCCAGCCCTGAAACCTGAAACCTAAAACTGATTGTGAAAACTGTATTTTGATGATTTATTGATGTCACCATTATCTGCTTTGAAAACTATTAGTAATGTGCATATTGTGCTGTTGCTATTCTATATTATTCTTTTAGCGTGTTTAACAGTGTTGATGTTTAGTAGGTTAAAGCTTTTCAGACGTGTTGGCCAGCCTATGGTTTTCATGAATGTTTACAACTTAGTTTTGAGCACCATATATGTGAAATAGATTTTGGGATTGAAAGTAAGCTTTGAAATGTTATTCAGTTTGGAGTTTGATTTAGTGTTAAATTGTTTATGGTGTCCAGAATTGTTTATGATATAATGTCATTGATTTGTAATTGTATGATTCTGATTACTACATTCTTTGCCAAGTCCAAAGATCTAGTTGACCTCAATAGGTGAGAATAGTGATGGTGTCTCACCTGCGCATTTGTGGTTCCCGACCCTGAGGCAGGAAATAAATTCTTCCTGGCTTAAGTACGCCAGCAGTTTTGGAAGCAGAGTTATGGTTTTGTTTTGTGAGGAGGAGAGTCAGAATTTGCCCACATTGTGAGTTGTTCTTGGTGTAGTGCAGAGGTCTCCAAACTTTTTAATGCCAAGCCCCCCCAGTTGAAAAATAAAAATCATTGGGCCCCCCTCAGAATTTTTCACAATTATTTTATAAACATGGCAATGTTTAAATATGTCTAAACCTATTTAAACATTGTAGTTAAGTACTGTTACCTTTTTAAAACTGAAATAACATGCTTCTGCTTAACAGGCTTTTGTTTTATCTGTATAATATTTATTTTGGCCAGAGTCTGGGGCCCCCCCTGGGATCACTTCAGGCCCCCCTAGGGGGGCCCGCCCCCCAGTTTGAAGACCTCTGGTGTAGTGTAAGGGTTGATGAAATTCCAGTGTTGTGTCATAAGTGTACGGTATGTGTTTAGAGTAGGGTTTTCACGTGCAATGCTTTTGGCTAAATCATGATGAAGTGTGATGTATGAAGTGAGTAGGGAGTTTACGTACTCCAAGCAACTGAGTAGGGAGTTTGCGTACTCCAAGTAAGAGAGTGGAGAGTTGGTGTACTCCAAGTGAATGTTGCGCTTTGTGGCAAAAATTCCCCACATGGTTGTTGTTGACCGGTACTGCAAGGCCTTAGACTCCGGAGTATTGTACAAGTGTATGGAGACACTTGGCTATTTTATTGTCTGCAGGTGAGGTGTTGGTAGATTGAGCACTGTTGACAATACCAGTAGTGTTTCTCTTGAGTGTGTGAGTTGTTGGTTGGGATTAGGTGAATCCTGAGTGCACAGGGAGAATCCATACCAATCAGGGTGAGAATTGTGGGTCAAATCGTACTTGCATTTTGAGAAAGTCATAGCCAGAAGACTAGCTGTCTGTACCAAAGGCCACAGTCGAAAGTTCCATACAGCTTTCAAAGTTTTTGAGTCCTATCCGTAGTGAGCAGACAGGTTTGATTTTGTGCTCACAATATTTTCATTTAGGTTTTGCATGAGAGGTGTATAAAACAGCTCGGAAGTAAGTCGCAGCTGCTGAGCAAAGTGAGTGTGACATAATTTGGTCTGCGCTGGGATAGGTCGGTTGGTGGGAAATGCTGTGCACGGATTGGTGAACAAGACTGTGCTGCTATAGGTTGAGAACAGTTTCTGAAAAGGATTGTGGGATTGAAATGTATTTCCTGGTCTTGTAGAATTTATGTTTGTGAATTACATCTGTGTAAAAATGAAGTTTTTTAAAGCTTTACGGTGTGCGTTGAGAGAAGATGTTTTTATTCTAGTTAGAATTTGAGGTAATGGAGGAGAGAGGAGTTTCAAAATGTCTTTGGGTAAATTGAAGGTGCAAAATAACTAAGGAGGAAGATACCCTAGCTTTTCCTTGTTACGGATCTTTAATTTGAGAATTTTGGAGACTTTGAGGCTATATGAATTAAAGCACCCTTCCTAGACCTGTAGAATTTGAAGCATTTGCTATATTGAAACTTGAAAGGTGAATGAGGAAAGCAGAAAAGACACTAGTGGAAGCTAGATGGGATTCTTAGCAGAGAATGTGGAGAGCAGATACATTACAAGCAGTGAAGTTATTTCTAGCAATTACATAGGAAGGTGATGGAAGTGTTAAACCTAAAGCCAAAAAGAAATCTGAGGAAGATGCAAAACAGAAATTAGGTGAAAATGAAAGGGTAGCAGATGCCGAGAGTGATTCAGATGATGAATTTATAACTCAGTTGTTACAGAATCATCCCCCACCATATAATGCAGTCGCATCAGTAAGCCAGAATGTAGTCTCAAGTGTTGCCACAGCCCCAGTTGCACAAAACCAGGTTTAAATAATTCCAAATCTGCCTACTGCTAATGTTGCACAGGTACCAGCAGTTGATCCAGCAGTTCCAAATGTTAATACAGCTCAGAATGTCACAGGTCCAGTTATGCTACAGACTGTTCAGAATACAGAAATGACTCTGTTTGAGTCCACACCTAATGTGCAGAAGCCTGATCAGTCTGTGAATCAGAGACAGACAATGCCTATGTATTCCCCAGTAATGACACCACAGAATGTTGCCCTGAATCAGTCAAATCAAGCTTTTGGTACGGTATTAACTGGTCAAAGTAAAATATTGATGTTCCCGCCAATTCAGATGAATTTGTCAGGACCAGAGGCATTAACAGTTTCTGTAACCACAGGACCAGAAGTCCCGTTATATGCCCAGGGTACTAATGAGAGTGGTCCCCAGATTCAAAATCCAGTACCAGCAATTAATTCACCTTTTGGTACTAATGCAAAAATAGAGAGACTGAGCACTTCTGTGCCAGCCATGACCCTTTTAATTCTTTTGATTTGAACTGGACACACAATTGAGTGAGTCCACTGATTGATATGTCATGTCCCCGGTGCTCCGTAGGATAATCAGTGATGGTTCAAGAATGGGGTATGAGAGCCCCATGCAATGTACTGCAGTTTATGCCCCGAGACAGAGGAAATAACATTAGTTTATAAGGGTTATCAGCACAGCAGTGGGCTGAATGGTTAGACAATTTGAGTGGAGCATCAGTTCCAAAAAACATACCTGAGAGAGAGAAGACATTAAACATGGCTAGATTAAAATTGGAATTAAATGAAAATATTGCGGGAACAATTGAACTGGACAGACTAGATTCTTACAATGAAAATTAATTATGCTTCATGTGCATGGATGTTACTCTTCGAGCAGGGCAGGTTTATGAGAAATTAACTAATTTGGCTGAGAAATATGAAATAGAAATGAATAAATCTAAACAGTTAAAGAAGAGTTACAGATTAGAATTTGATTCGAGAGACATTGTGAACATGAGATCACCTGGAATGAAAATTCACATTAAGGAGTTGAGTCAGAGCATTCAAACATGGGAAGCCTTAGATAAATGGGAAGGCAGATGGGCAAAGAAAAGAGATCAGAAGAGAATGTTATGCCTGCGGGCTCCGGTTACCGCGGCGCGGCACGTTTATTCTGCCGTGGCCGGCGCCCGGGTCGCGGAGAGCGCCGCGGCCGACGCTCAGGTCGCGGGGATTGCCACGGCCCGGGTGGGAGCCATGGAGGCTCCAGGGAGCCGGTCTAGGGGTCGCGGCACTCGCCGCTTGCCCTATTTCAAGTTCTGCCGTAAAGGCAGAAGCGGCAGAGCCTGAGACCCCGAGGGGGTTCAGGCATGGCCGCATCAGCGCAGTTTGCGCTTAACATTTATTTTCCTTGCATGTCCTTTACCTGCCAATCACTTACCGATGTTCCTGGATCAAACCGAACCCTTACACTTGGGGTACTTTATACTTGTCTCTCTTCTTCCCAGCGTGCTGACCACTTCCTGTCTGCCCAGCATGCATTGTTAAACACACATACCTCATTCACTATTGTTGTCTTCTCCCCAATCCAAGATGGTGGTGTTCTACTTCCTGTTTCCTACTTCCTGTCCAGGGGTATTTAAGGGGATTCCAACTGCTTGTCCATTGCGTTGCAACACTCCTTGGTGGTAGTCACGCTCCGATTGATCTCCTCCTGCGAATCCTGTCTGTTCCTGTCCTGCCTTGTTTTCCAGTCTTCCTGATCCTCGGTCCTAAAGCCCTGGTGTCCTCCTTTCATTTCAGGGAGTTCCTGTGGAGGTTTTTTACCCTACTGGGGTTTTTCCTCTGGGACTCCTTCTGGAGGGCACGGACTGTAGTGGTTTGCTCATACCAAACAGCACCGTGGCTACTGGAAGGGGTCGCCCCTACCTCGGCCAGAGCAGAACCTACCGGAACAAGGATCGTTCCCCTACGCCTCTCAGCTTCGACGGTAAGACCATTGAAAACCGTGACAGATTGCAACGCCAAAAATTCCATTTGCAGTCCGGTACTATGGATAACCCGGTGGCAAACACGGAACCTACTAACCAGGACCTACTGGCGACGATACAACAACAGGCTCAAGAACTCCAGCAATTACGTACTGAGAATACTGTTTATCGACAAGCCTTTGCCTCCAGGACCACAGATGTCCCTGCAGTAGCCGCCTCTACACCTCGATTTTCCGGGGATCCCACCACATTAAAAGAATTCCTAGACGCCTTGACGGTGTACTTTGCCTTTCGCCCCTCGCAATTTGTACAAGATAAGACCAAGGTGGGGTATTTGATTAGTGCCTTATCAGGGCCAGCCTTGGCTTGGGCCACACCTCTAGTAACCAGAAACGATCCCTGTCTATCTAATTATTCCACCTTTATCACTACTTTTAAACAGATGTTTGAACGCCCTGGACTCGAGGCGTCAGCAGAAGAGGCTCTTTGCGAAGTCCAACAAGGGAGTCAAGATGTATTACAATACATCACCCGTTTCAGACAATTAGCAGCAGAAACAACCTGGGTGGAACGTACCTTGGTGACACTCTTCCGTAGAGGTCTCAGAGAGGACATCAAAGATGAACTAGTGCATTCTGCCAGAATAGAAAACCTCAAAGGATTGATGGACCAGGCACTAACGATAGAATATCGGTTGAATGAACGAAGAATGGAGAAAAAGAAGAGTCGTTTGCCTTCTCACTCAGTACCATCTCGCCCCTTCGCCCATCGTACCGAGGAAGTCCGTCCTGAATCCAAAGGGAATACCGAGGAAGAGCCCATGCAGATTGACACAGCTCGCGGACCTTTATCCGCCAGTGAAAGGGAACATAGACGAAGGAAGGGGCTTTGTCTATATTGTGGTGCAGCTGGTCACCTAATTCGCGCTTGCCCCATTCGTCCAACCAAGCCCTTGGGAAACGCCAACTCCCGTCCTCAGTAAGAAGGGTGAGGACGGGATATCGTGATATACCTTCTATTTGCTCTTCCAGGGAGGAAGGAACTGCTCTTTTTCTTTTACCAGTTACTCCCCATTTAACTGATGGCCGGGAAGAAAGAACTTTGGCCTTATTGGACTGCGGAGCCAGTGGCCTCTATTTAGATGAAACCTGGGCCAAAGAACGACAGATAACACAAATACCCAAAGAAGTACCAGAACAGGTACATACCGTTGATGGGTCACTCTTGGCCTCTGGACCTGTACAATATACCACCCCTACCTTCTGTTTACAGTTTGGAAAACATCAGGAGATTCTCTCGTTTGACTTAATTTCATCACCACACCACGTCATGATCCTGGGGATTCCATGGCTTACACGGCACAATCCTCACATCAACTGGGAAACGAAAACCATTTCGTTATCCTCCCATTTTTGTCAACACCACTGCTATCCGGCCGGGGATTATTGGTCCCCAAAAAGTCTCTCAACAGCACCTTCTCAGGTGGGAGGATCCATTAATGTCCTACAGGGAGTTCCCAGACATTATCAGGACTATATCGATGTATTCCAGAAGCCAGAAAAGCCTGAATTGCCACCCCACAGAGAATACGACTGTGCCATTCCTTTAGAACCAGACACAGTAGTTCCTTTTGGGCGGATGTACTCTCTCACAGAACCAGAGAAACAAATTTTGAAGGAGTACCTAGATGAGAATCTACAAAGTGGGTTGATAACTCCCTCCTCTTCACCCGCCGGGGCTCCTCTTTTCTTTGTACCAAAGAAAACCAAAGATTTGCGTCCCTGTATTGATTTCAAAGGGTTAAACAGGATCACTAATAAAGACCGGTATCCGTTACCCCTCATAAAGGACATCTTAGAAGCAGTCAGAGGAGCCAAGAGGTTCACCAAGTTGGATCTCCGAGGAGCTTATCATCTACTAAGAATCAGAGAAGGTGATGAGTGGAAGACCGCCTTTAGAACACCTTTTGGTCACTACGAATATAGAGTAATGCCATTCGGACTCACTAATGCCCCGTCCATCTTTCAAAGATTCATGGATTCTATCTTTTCTGATCTTTTGCAACAAACAGTGGTGGTGTATCTTGACGATATCCTAATCTATTCGGTTCATCCAGAGGAACATTCCAAGCACGTTCGCCAAGTCTTAGAGAGACTCCGACAACATCATTTGTTCTGTAAGCCTGAAAAATGCGAGTTTGATCAGATAGAAGTAAAATACCTGGGATACTGTATAAACCAGACCGGAGTTGCCATGGACTCAGACAAAGTACAGGCTATATTGAATTGGCCATCTCCTTCTTCCATCAAGGAGACTCAATGTTTTCTGGGACTAGCCAACTTCTACCGACAGTTCATAGCAGACTTTGCCCAGAGAACCAGTTTCATTACTCAAACCCTCAAAAAGGAACATCTAAAGAAAGGTTTTTGTTGGACACTAGGCGCTGAGTCAGCCTTTCAGGATTTAAAGAAAGCCTTTATTCAAGCCCCTATTCTTCGACACCCAGACACCAGCAAACAATTCATTGTTGTCACAGACGCCTCAGAAAGAGCCATTGGGGCTGCCTTGTTACAAAAACAAGACGATGATGACCTAGAACACCCTGTATTTTATCTATCACACATTCTATCTGATTCTGAGCGAAACTATTCCGTGCTAGAACGCGAATTACTCGCCTTAAAAGTCGCGTGCACCGAATGGAGACACTTTTTGATGGGATCAAAGGAACCCTTTGAAGCCCGGACCGATCACAGAAATCTACAGTGCTTAAGAAACTTTCAGTGTCAAAATAGCCGGCAGGCTCGATGGGCCTTCTTCTTCAGCCAATATGACTTCTATATCACCTACATCCCTGGTTCCCAGAACATCCTCGCGGATGCCCTGTCCCGACGTTACCCTGGGTGCGGTGATTCCGCGGTTCAAAACTTATTTGACAACAATAAAATCATAGGGGTAGCACAGACTTTTTTAGATCAAGTCAAGTCCGAATATGCCCGTCTACACGAAACAGAACTAAAAAAGTTACGTCCGCAGCTGCACACAGATCATGACTATTATTATCGTGATAAGGCCCTGTTTTTACCCACTAAAGCAGTGCAAATCGAAGCTTTACGCATGTGCCATGATTCCCCTATCGCAGGCCATCGAGGAATGAAAGCCACTCAAGATCTTTTGCTTCGCTCTTTCTGGTGGCCAACTCTCAAGGCTGACACTGAGGCATATGTGTTATCCTGTCCTACGTGTGCTCAAGCCAAGACACCCCGAACCAGACCTGTGGGGTTACTTCGCCCATTACCTGTTCCCCCAGGCCCATGGCATACCATATCCACCGATTTTATGTGCGCATTACCTTCCTCAATGGGAAACCACGTCATAATGGTAACTGTGGACTCCTTCACCAAGATGGCCCACTTCACGGCCTTGAGAAAGTTACCAACGGCAAAGGAGTTAAGTCAGATCTTTACTCAAGAAATCTTCAGGCTACATGGGTTACCCAAAGTTATTATATCGGACAGGGGTCCTCAATATATCTCCCGATTCTGGAATCAATTCTGCAAGACCTTGGGGATCCAGGTGGCCTTATCATCCGGGTCCCACCCTCAAACCAATGGACAAACAGAACGACTCAATCAGGGTCTCGAACAGTACTTACGTAGCTTCTGTAACGCTACACAAAGTAATTAGGCTCCCTACTTACCGCTTGCAGAATTCTCCTATAACAACTCTCTACACAGTGCCTCTAAGGTCTCTCCTTTCTATGGCTCTTACGGTTTCCATCCCAGGACCTTCCCAACTCCCCTGAGAGACAACTCCAATCTTCCCGCCATCTCCTCCTACGTTCGACAGCTACGGGGTATACAACGAATTATCCATTTCAACCTTGTGTCCTCCAAGTCCCGCATGAAGAAGATAGCAGATAGGAGACGCTGTGCGGCTCCTCTATATCAGGTCCATGATAAGGTCTGGCTCTCCTCTAGATTCCTACCTCTCCGACTCACCCAAAACAAATTCAAACCCCGCTTTTATGGTCCCTTTCTAATTCTCAAAAAAATCAACCCAGTGTCTGTGCGTCTTCGCCTACCTCGGACATGGAAGATCCACTCGGTATTTCATGTCTCGCAATTGAAACCTTACCGTCCTGATCTTTTTCATAGGCAGTTGCCCTGTCCCCCTCCTCTGTTGGTTGACAATGTGCCTGAGTACGAAGTTCAGGAGGTCTGTGACTCTCGTTTTTTCCATGGGCGCCTCCAATACCTTATTCATTGGAAGGGATACCCTTTGAGTGAGTGTTCCTGGGAGGATGCCTCTTCAGTCCATGCTCCTCTTTTGCTCCGCCGCTTTTTTCGGCTCTTCCCTCACAAACCCGGGGCCTCGGGGGGGGGCATACTGTTATGCCGCGACGCTCCCCGCGGCTGCGGGCTCCGGTTACCGCTGCGCGGCACGTTTATTCTGCCGTGGCTGGCGCCCGAGTCGCGGAGAGCGTCGCGGCCGACGCTCAGGTCGCGGGGGTTGCTGCGGCCCGGGCGGGAGCCATGGAGGCTCCAGGGAGCCGGTCTAGGGGTCGCGGCACTCGCCGCTTGCCCTATTTCAAGTTCTGCCGTAAAGGCAGAAGCGGCAGAGCCTGAGACCCCGAGGGGGTTCAGGCATGGCCGCATCAGCGCAGTTTGCGCTTAACATTTATTTTCCTTGCATGTCCTTTACCTGCCAATCACTTACCGATGTTCCTGGATCAAACCGAACCCTTACACTTGGGGTACTTTATACTTGTCTCTCTTCTTCCCAGCATGCTGACCACTTCCTGTCTGCCCAGCATGCATTGTTAAACACACATACCTCATTCACTATTGTTGTCTTCTCCCCAATCCAAGATGGTGGTGTTCTACTTCCTGTTTCCTACTTCCTGTCCAGGGGTATATAAGGGGATTCCAACTGCTTGTCCATTGCGTTGCAACACTCCTTGGTGGTAGTCACGCTCCGATTGATCTCCTCCTGCGAATCCTGTCTGTTCCTGTCCTGCCTTGTTTTCCAGTCTTCCTGATCCTCGGTCCTAACGCCCTGGTGTCCTCCTTTCATTTCAGGGAGTTCCTGTGGAGGTTTTTTACCCTACTGGGGTTTTTCCTCTGGGACTCCTTCTGGAGGGCACGGACTGTAGTGGTTTGCTCATACCAAACAGCACCGTGGCTACTGGAAGGGGTCGCCCCTACCTCGGCCAGAGCAGAACCTACCGGGACAAGGATCGTTCCCCTACGCCTCTCAGCTTCGACGGTAAGACCATTGAAAACCGTGACAGAGAAAGCCAACTGCATCTTCAAATGATATAGAGCAGGCTGAGGTAGCTGTAAAAATTATACCAATAAGCGAAATGCCAGGAGGCAATTTTGTTAATGTTCCTTGGAGCAGAAGTGACATACTGTAATTTACGAATGATTACCGAAAGTTGAGGGAGAAACAAGTGAAATGGTACCGGCAAACAGAGGTTTGTCAAGCTTGCGAAGTGTTTGTGGGAGGATCTGAACACTTTATTTGAGACTGTGGTTCCAGCAGTTTTGTGGATTGAGTGAAAGAAGAGTGTTGACTGGCCAACGCATGAGCCGCCAAGGGATGCAGTAATAGGTGCACATTCTGAAAAGGTGATGAAAACTTATTACAAGGTGATTGAGTTTCTCAAAACTAGAGCTTCCCCTAAGGATATTGATTGGCAAAGAATGGACATGACATCTCTGGACACAAATTAATCTGTTCATGCTTATTATGAGAAATTGTTGCAAACATTCAAGCAATACAGTGGCACAGAGTTTACTGAACCAAGGGACATGATTCATTTTGTGTTTAGATTCGTTCAAGGATTGAAGCCTAAAATTAGCGATATGATTAGGAATTATTTGATTTGCTGGCAAGGAAAGTCGATTGATGAAGTATTGCATTACGCAAAATATTGTAGTGACGAAATTGAGTTGAAGCAGAAAAGATTAAGGGAAAAAGAGATAGTGATGCAAATCAAGTCTGCTCAGGCACCAGGTATGCAAGGACCACAGGGAATGGTGACTGTGGGAGGGATGCAGGAAACACAGCAGCAAGGAAATATGGTGCCTCAGTATAGAGGAAGAGGTCATGGGATTCGAGTAGATCTGAATATGAATGTGACTGATGTTCAGAACATGTAGAAAATGCTTCTTTGTCATGTATGCAGCAACATTGGAGATTGGAAATGGGAGTGTTTCTTTATTAACTTGAATAATTTGGTGCAAGGTGGTGGTGTTGCGCAGATGGTTGACAACACTCAGTTTCAAAATCAAAGAGTTCAAAGGCCCCAAAATCAAAACTTGAAAGTTTCTACTGGACCAGTACAAATGCAGGTTCCCTCAGCAACAAGTACAATTTCCCCAACAGCAAATCCAAGGCCCACAGCAAATGCAGATACCACAAGCTCCGATGGCACAGCAACAGGTAATAGTTCCTCAGCAGAACGTGAACCAAAGAACAAATACAAATGTAAATCAGTTAATCACACAGTGCCCACTGTTTGATTTCAGTGATGATGAAACGGGTGAATAATATATGAGTGAGAGTTCAGAAGAGGAGCAATGTATGTTGGCTGCCTCATTGGAGGTAGATCGTTGTGGTCCTTATGTGAATGCGAGTGTTATGGGTCATGATGTTTCATTCTTGGTTGATTCTGGAGCAACTCGTTCCACTGTCAGGCCTGCAAAAGTCCCTAATGTACCCCTTTCTGAAAGAACAGTTCCGCTTGTAGGAGTAGCAAACCAGCATTTTGTAAATCCCACAACAGAGCCTATTCCAGCTAAAACAGGAACCTTTGAGGGTCCCCACCAATTCGTGGCAAAGGAGTTAAGTCAGATCTTTACTCAAGAAATCTTCAGGCTACATGGGTTACCCCAAGTTATTATATCGGACAGGGGTCCTCAATATATCTCCCGATTCTGGAATCAATTCTGCAAGACCTTGGGGATCCAGGTGGCCTTATCATCCGGGTTCCACCCTCAAACCAATGGACAAACGGAACGACTCAATCAGGGTCTCGAACAGTACTTACGTAGCTTCTGTAACGCTACACAAAGTAATTGGGCTCCCTACTTACCGCTTGCAGAATTCTCCTATAACAACTCTCTACACAGTGCCTCTAAGGTCTCTCCTTTCTATGGCTCTTACGGTTTCCATCCCAGGACCTTCCCAACTCCCCTGAGAGACAACTCCAATCTTCCCGCCATCTCCTCCTACGTTCGACAGCTACGGGGTATACAACGAATTATCCATTCCAACCTTGTGTCCTCCAAGTCCCGCATGAAGAAGATAGCAGATAGGAGACGCTGTGCGGCTCCTCTATATCAGGTCCATGATAAGGTCTGGCTCTCCTCTAGATTCCTACCTCTCCGACTCACCCAAAACAAATTCAAACCCCGCTTTTATGGTCCCTTTCTAATTCTCAAAAAAATCAACCCACTGTCTGTGCGTCTTCGCCTACCTCGGACATGGAAGATCCACCCGGTATTTCATGTCTCGCAATTGAAACCTTACCGTCCTGATCTTTTTCATAGGCAGTTGCCCTGTCCCCCTCCTCTGTTGGTTGACAATGTGCCTGAGTACGAAGTTCAGGAGGTCTGTGACTCTCGGTTTTTCCATGGGCGCCTCCAATACCTTATTCATTGGAAGGGATACCCTTTGAGTGAGTGTTCCTGGGAGGATGCCTCTTCAGTCCATGCTCCTCTTTTGCTCCGCCGCTTTTTTCGGCTCTTCCCTCACAAACCCGGGGCCTCGGGGGGGCATACTGTTATGCCGCGACGCTCCCGGCGGCCACGGGCTCCGGTTACCGCGGCGCAGCACGTTTATTCTGCCGTGGCCGGCGCCCGGGTCGCGGAGAGCGCCGCGGCCGACGCTTAGGTCGCGGGGGTTGCTGCGGCCCGGGCGGGAGCCATGGAGGGTCCAGGGAGCCGGTCTAGGGGTCGCGGCACTCGCCGCTTGCCCTATTTCAAGTTCTGCCGTAAAGGCAGAAGCGGCAGAGCCTGAGACCCCGAGGGGGTTCAGGCATGGCCGCATCAGCGCAGTTTGCGCTTAACATTTATTTTCCTTGCATATCCTTTACCTGCCAATCACTTACCGATGTTCCTGGATCAAACCGAACCCTTACACTTGGGGTACTTTATACTTGTCTCTCTTCTTCCCAGCATGCTGACCACTTCCTGTCTGCCCAGCATGCATTGTTAAACACACATACCTCATTCACTATTGTTGTCTTCTCCCCAATCCAAGATGGTGGTGTTCTACTTCCTGTTTCCTACTTCCTGTCCAGGGGTATATAAGGGGATTCCAACTGCTTGTCCATTGCGTTGCAACACTCCTTGGTGGTAGTCACGCTCCGATTGATCTCCTCCTGCGAATCCTGTCTGTTCCTGTCCTGCCTTGTTTTCCAGTCTTCCTGATCCTCGGTCCTAACGCCCTGGTGTCCTCCTTTCATTTCAGGGAGTTCCTGTGGAGGTTTTTTTACCCTACTGGGGTTTTTCCTCTGGGACTCCTTCTGGAGGGCACGGACTATAGTGGTTTGCTCATACCAAACAGCACCGTGGCTACTGGAAGGGGTCGCCCCTACCTCGGCCAGAGCAGAACCTACCGGAACAAGGATCGTTCCCCTACGCCTCTCAGCTTCGACGGTAAGACCATTGAAAACCGTGACAGAGAAAGCCAACTGCATCTTCAAATGATATAGAGCAGGCTGAGGTAGCTGCAAAAATTATACCAATAAGCGAAATGCCAGGAGGCAATTTTGTTAATGTTCCTTGGAGCAGAAGTGACATACTGTAATTTACGAATGATTACCGAAAGTTGAGGGAGAAACAAGTAAAATGGTACCGGCAAACAGAGAGGTTTGTCAAGCTTGCGAAGTGTTTGTGGGAGGATCTGAACACTTTATTTGAGACTGTGGTTCCAGCAGTTTTGTGGATTGAGTGAAAGAAGAGTGTTGACTGGCCAACGCATGAGCCGCCAAGGGATGCAGTAATAGGTGCACTTTCTGAAAAGGTGATGAAAACTTATTACAAGGTGATTGAGTTTCTCAAAACTAGAGCTTCCCCTAAGGATATTGATTGGCAAAGAATGGACATGACATCTCTGGACACAAATTAATCTGTTCATGCTTATTATGAGAAATTGTTGCAAACATTCAAGCAATACAGTGGCACAGAGTTTACTGAACCAAGGGACATGATTCATTTTGTGTTTAGATTCGTTCAAGGATTGAAGCCTAAAATTAGCGATATGATTAGGAATTATTTGATTTGCTGGCAAGGAAAGTCGATTGATGAAGTATTGCATTACGCAAAATATTGTAGTGACGAAATTGAGTTGAAGCAGAAAAGATTAAGGGAAAAAGAGATAGTGATGCAAATCAAGTCTGCTCAGGCACCAGGTATGCAAGGACCACAGGGAATGGTGACTGTGGGAGGGATGCAGGAAACACAGCAGCAAGGAAATATGGTGCCTCAGTATAGAGGAAGAGGTCATGGGATTCGAGTAGATCTGAATATGAATGTGACTGATGTTCAGAACATGTAGAAAATGCTTCTTTGTCATGTATGCAGCAACATTGGAGATTGGAAATGGGAGTGTTTCTTTATTAACTTGAATAATTTGGTGCAAGGTGGTGGTGTTGCGCAGATGGTTGACAACACTCAGTTTCAAAATCAAAGAGTTCAAAGGCCCCAAAATCAAAACTTGAAAGTTTCTACTGGACCAGTACAAATGCAGGTTCCCTCAGCAACAAGTACAATTTCCCCAACAGCAAATCCAAGGCCCACAGCAAATGCAGATACCACAAGCTCCGATGGCACAGCAACAGGTAATAGTTCCTCAGCAGAACGTGAACCAAAGAACAAATACAAATGTAAATCAGTTAATCACACAGTGCCCACTGTTTGATTTCAGTGATGATGAAACGGGTGAATAATATATGAGTGAGAGTTCAGAAGAGGAGCAATGTATGTTGGCTGCCTCATTGGAGGTAGATCGTTGTGGTCCTTATGTGAATGCGAGTGTTATGGGTCATGATGTTTCATTCTTGGTTGATTCTGGAGCAACTCGTTCCACTGTCAGGCCTGCAAAAGTCCCTAATGTACCCCTTTCTGAAAGAACAGTTCCGCTTGTAGGAGTAGCAAACCAGCATTTTGTAAATCCCACAACAGAGCCTATTCCAGCTAAAACAGGAACCTTTGAGGGTCCCCACCAATTCGTAGATGGCGAGTCAAGTCCTGTGAGTCCATTAGGAAGAGATTTACTGTGTAAATTAAAATGTTCCATCACTTGTACACGTGAAGGGATAGCAATTCAAATCAACAACGATGATGTCAGACTGCTGAGATGTATCCTCTCATTACATTGTTTCCTGCTATGTGATTCGAAAAATAGTAAGGTCCCACTGTGTAAATACAGTTTTGTTTCTCAGAGTCAATTTGTCTTAAGACGTGTAGCATTCATCAAAAAGGCTATAATCAATGTCAGTGTTGCTCCAATTCCAGTTTTTTATTTAAGAAAGACATACAACTCGCAGTAGAAATGTAGACACTCATAGGTCCAAAGGAGTTTATGAATTAGGCCAGCCAACACGTGTTTCGCCCCACAGGCGCGTAGGCCAGGGCTTTCTCAAGGCTGGGAAAGAAAGTTCCTGCTATGACAGTTAAAGATTTTCCTAATGAATTACAAGACACAATCACGCAAATGCAGTTTTTCCCAGAACACCACAACATAACATGACTCCAGAGGTAATTAAAGGTATTGCCCCAGTAATAGCAGACTCTGCTGAGCAGGTATTGTTAAAAGAAGAGATGGGCAGCCCATGTAATTCACCCATTATGGGATTGCGAAAGCCAAGTGGCAAATATCGCATAGTTCAGGATTTGAGAAAGGTGAACGAAATTGTGGTATCCTGTTACCCCGTAGTGCCAAATCCAACAGTGATTTTATTCAAGATTCCATGTGAAGCAGAATGGTTTTAAGTTATTGATTTGTCACAGGCATTTTTTTCAGTGCCTTTGCATGAGGATAGTCAATTCCTCTTTTCATTCCGGTTTGTCAACTGTGTGTATTGATGGTGCTGTACACCACAGGGGTTTTCAGAATCTCAGTCCATTTTTAATCAGATCCTGAAGAAGATTTTAGAGTCTTTGAACATGCCATTTCAGTCTACTTTAGTGCAGTACATTGATGACCAGATGGTTGCATCCAATACTTGTGAAGCTTGCAGACAAGGTACCATAGCGTTATTGAATAATTTGGGAGAAAAATGACACAAGGGATAAGTTACAGCATTGCCAGACATAAGTAAAGTATTTGGGTCAACAAATCGAGAACAGTGCAAGGAAATTGTCCTGAAAGAGAGTTGCAGCAATTATGCAGATGAATGCCCCAGTTAGACAGAGAGATGTCAGAATGTTTTTTGGGCATGGTGAGCTACTGTCACCAATGGATCCCGAATGTTTCAGTAATTTCCAAACAGTTGCAGAAGTTAACACACAAAGAAGACACCGACCCAGTCCCCTTCAATGAAGAATGCATGTAAGCTTTCACTGAGTTGAGAGAGAGTTTATGCTGAGCTCCAGCTTTGGGAATGCCTAATTATACAAAAGGTTTTGCACTGTTCTGTCATGAACATGATGGTTGTGGTCTTTCTGTGTTGACACAGTCACATGTAGGAACAAACAGGCCAGTGACATATTTTTCTGCCACATTGGATCCCGTCACTGCTGTTTTACCAGGCTGTTTAAGCAGCACTGGTGTGAGCATACGTCAATGCAATGGCATTGTGATGGGACACCCTTTAACAGTTTATATCCCACATTCAGTTCAAGTACTTCTAACCCAGTCCAAGACCTAATATTTGACCAATGCCGGTCTTACCCATTATGAGTTATTGATTCTTGGGTCAGCCAATATAACTGTCAAGAGGTATGCGGTTTTAAACCCTGCCACATCATTGCCAAATGATGTTACTGAAATGGAACATGACTGCCTCGATGTCACTAAACTGTGCACCAAACCAGACCTGATTTTCAGGGTACTCCTTTAGAGGAGAATGACCAAGTTGTATTTGTTTAAGTGACAATTAAGGTACTCTGAGAGCTCTTTATGCAGTTTGGACCCTCTCAAGAGTGGTCGAAGTCTCATGGCTTCAAGGAGTTGTCTCTGCCCAAGTAGCTAAATTGGTTGCTCAACAAGAGCATTTTGTGTATCACAGTCACCACACTGAGAAAGGTGTGGGCAAAGTGTCCTGATTTAGAGTTGCAGCCATTATGCAGGGGAATCCCCCAGTTAGACAGAGAGATGCCAGAATGTTTTTGGGCACAGTCACATGAAGGAACAAACAAGCCAGTGGCATATTTTTCTGCCACATTGGATCCTGTCGCTGCTGCTTTGCCCAGCTGTTTAAAAGCCGTGGCCAGCGCTGGTGTGAGCATAAGTCAATGCAATGGCATTGTGATGGAACACCCTTTAACTGTGTCCCACATTCAGCTGAAGTACTTCTAAGCTGGTCCAAGACCCAAATTTGACCAATTCCCATCTTACCTGTTATGAGTTATTGATTCTTGGGTCAGCTAATATAACTGTCAAGAGGTGTGTGGTTTTAAACCCTGCCACATTAATGCCTGTAAATGTTGATGATTCAAATAATGTTAGATAAATGGAACATGACTGCCTCAATGTCACTGAACTGTTCACCAAACCCAGATCTGATATTCAGGATACTGCTTTAGACGAGAATGAAGTTGTATTTGTTGATGGCTCCTGTTTAAGAGACAGTGAAGGTACTCTGACAGCTCGTTATGCAGTTTGCACCCTCTCAGGAGTGGTCGAAGCCTCATGACTTCAAGGAGTTGTCTCTGCCCAAGTAGCCAAATTGGTTGCTCTTACAAGAGCATGCTGCATATCAGAGCAGCTCAAAGTGACAATATTAACAGATAGTCAATACGGATTTGGTGTTGTGCACGACTTCGGGCAGTAATGGCACCAGCAAGGTTTTATGACCTTGGCAGGATCACCCATTGGAAATAGTGAAATAATTCATACCTTGTTGAATGCTTTATAGTAATCTGAGAAGATTGCGATTGTCAGGTGTATAGCCCACCGGAAGTCGAATGATTATGTATTATTGGGCAATGCCTATGCTGACCAAATTGCCAGATATTGTGCACCCCATTGCGTCACTGTTAGAAATGGGGTCTTTGGTTGGCAGTCAGGTTACCCCCTGTCCAAGCAAGGACCCTCACTCTAGTCAGGGTAAGTCACACAGAATCCAAATTATCCAGTGCCCACCTTCTGGTAGCTTGGCACCGAGCAGTCAGGCTTAACTTAGAAGGCAATGTGTAAAGTATTTGTGCACTAAATCATACAATAACACTATATAGCACCACAAAAATACACCACACAGGGGGACATTACGACCTCGGCGGTCTTTTTGCAAGACCGCTGTGGGACCGCCGTGCGGAAGACCGCCTGTGCAGGCGGTTTGCCGCTTGGCGTATTATGACTGTTGGCTGCTCTTCGTCGTTATTCCGATGGAGAGCCGCCAACAGCCATACTTGCGGGCGGCGGGGAAGTGGAGGTTGCTCCACCTCCACCGCCACGCCAACAGAACACCACCCAGCGAATCACGTCCTGTGATTCGCCGTGGCGGTGTTCTGTTGGCGGTGTGGTGGAGGTGGAGCTGCCCCCATGGCTCCCGTCCCCTCGCGGAGGATCAACGGAACAGGTAAGTCGATCGTTCATTAGGGGAGGGTGGTGGGGGGGTGTTGTGTGTTGTGTGGGTGCATGGGGGTGTGCGTGTTTGTATGTAGAGGGGGTGTGTGAGTGCGTGTATGCTTGCGGGGGTGCTGTGTGTATGGGAATGAGTGCGTGTATGGCTGTGGGTATGTCTGTATGGATGTGTGCATGTATGTTTGAATGTGGGTGCGCGTGTCTGACTGTGTGTGTGGATGTAGGCATGTATGTCAGGGTGTGTGCGTGTGTGTGTTGGTGGTGCCTGCATGCATGTCGGGTGTGTGTGAGTTATGTTATGTTGGGGGTCGGGGTGGGGAGGGGGGCCCTGCCACCTTTGGCGGGTGGCAGGGGTGGTGGGGGGTGTAGGGGAGGGAGTCGGGGGGTGGGGGAGACCCTATCAGTGCCAGGGAAAGAATTCCCTGGCACTGATGGTGCTTACTGCCATGGATTTCATGGCGGTTCAAACCGCTGGAAATCCACGGCGGTAAGCCGGGTCCAAATACGGAACGGAGAACCGGCAGATGCCCATGGCGGTAACCGCCATGGTCATAATTCCCCAAGGTAAGACCGCCAGCCTGTTGGCGGTCTTACCGCCGGTTCTCCGCCATCCGCCAGGGTTGTACTGACCCCCAAAGTGTTTAGAAAAATTTATAATATTTATCTGGATATTTGCAGGTCAAAACGATAAAAGATGCAATAAGAAAATGTAAAGATATCACTGGAAAGTAATATAAAGTGTCTTAAGTCTTTTAAAAAGTAAACAAAGTCTCTTTCAAGCACAAAGTACCTGGTTGGAGTGAAAAATCTCCGCAAAGGGCCGCAGAGGAGGAGATGCGTGGAAAAATGGTGTGTGCATCGGTTTCGCCCCTTCACACACGGACTTGCGTCATTATTTTCCATGCGGGGAAGACGTTGCGTCGATTTCCAGCGCGCGGATGGGTATCCTCTTCGGGTTGCAGGGTTTTCAGATGCCTTGGGGTCTGTATGTGGAATCCTGGGCTTGTTGACCGGCTGCGCGTCGTTCCGGTGGGCAATGCGTGGAATTTTCTCCCTCACGGCAGGCGCTGCGTCGATTTCCCCTCTGGAAGTCAGGCGGTATTGTCCAGGTGGGGCATGCGTCGAAGTTCTGGTCGCACCACAGGCGCCGCGTCGACCTTTTCCACGCAAAGTCGAGCGGCGTCTTTCCGGTTCGGCGTGCGGTGAATTTTTCACCACGGAACAAGCTGTGCGTCAAATTTTTTGCCAAACAAGGAGTCCAGTTGCAAGAGAGAAGTCTTTTTGGTCCTGAGACTTCAGGGAACAGGAGGCAAGCTCTATCCAAGCCCTTGGAGAGCACTTCTGCAGCAAAGCAGGAGAGCAGCAAGACAGCAGGGCAACAGCAAGGCAGCAGTCCTCTGTAGAAAGCAGCCAGGTGAGTCCTCTAGGCAGCCAGGCAGTTCTTCTTGTCAGCGTGCAGGCTCTGGTTCAGTTTTCTTCTCCAGGAAGTGTCTGAGGTGGCAGGGCAGAGGCCCTGTTTTATATCCAAATGTGCCTTTGAAGTGGGGGAGACTTCAAAGAGTGGCTTAGAAGTGCACCAGGTCCCCTTTCAGTTCAATCCTGTCTGCCAGGGTCCCAGTAGGGGGTGTGGCAGTCCTTTGTGTGAGAGCAGGCCCTCCACCCTCCCAGCCCAGGAAGACCCATTCAAAATGCAGATGTATGCAAGTGAGGCTGAGAACCCTGTGTTTGGGGTGTGTCTGAGTGAATGCACAAGGAGCTGTCAGCTAAACCCAGCCAGACGTGGATTGTAAGGCACAGAAAGATTTAAGTGCAGAGAAATGCTCACTTTCTAAAAGTGGCATTTCTAAAATAGTAATATTAAATCCAACTTCACCAGTCAGCAGGATTTTGTATTACTATTCTGGTCATACTAAATATGACCTTCCTACTCCTTCCAGATCAGCAGCTACCACTTCAACATTGTATGAGGGCAGCACCAATGTTAGCCTATGAAGGGAGCAGGCCTCACAGTAGTGTAAAAACGAATTTAGGAGTTTTACACTACCAGGACGTGTAAACTACACAGGTACATGTCCTGCCTTTTATCCACACAGCACCCTGCTCTAGGGGTTACCTAGGGCACACATTAGGGGTGACTTATATGTAGAAAAAGGGGAGTTTTAGGCTTGGCAAGTACTTTTAAATGCAAAGTCGAAGTGACAGTGAAACTGCACACACAGGCCTTGCAATGGCAGGCCTGAGACAAGGTAAAAGGGGCTACTAAAGTGGGTGGCACAACCAGTGCTGCAGGCCCACTAGCAGCATTTAATCTACAGGCCCTGGGCACATATAGTGCACTCTACTAGAGACTTCCAAGTAAATCAAATAGTCCAATTTGGTGTGATCCTAGGTTATCATGTTTAAAGGGAGAGAGCATATGCACTTTAGCACTGGTTAGCAGTGGTAAAGTGTGCAGAGTCTAAAAACCAGCAAAAACAGTGTCCAAAAAGTGGAGGGAGGCAGGCAAAATGTTAGGGGTGATGACCATAAGATGTGTCCCCCCCCAGCTGAAAGTGGGGAGAGCTACCCAACCTCCAGGGAGCTCTCATCGCTAAGGCGGAAGTATCTGGAGAGACCATCAGCATTGGCGTGGTCAACCCCTGGGCAATGCTCCACCGTAAAGTCCATCCCCTGTAGGGAAATGGACCACCTCAAGAGTTTTGGATTCTCACCCCTCATCTGCATGAGCCATCTGAGGGGCCTGTGGTCTGTCTGAACCCGGAAGTGAGTCCCAAACAGGTATGGTCTTAGCTTCTTCAGTGCCCAGACCACAGCAAAGGCCTCTCTTTCCATAGCACTCCACCTCTGTTCCCGGGGTAATAGTCTTCTGCTAATAAAGACTACTGGTTGGTCTAGGCCTTCCTCGTTTAGCTGTGCTAGGACCGCCCCATGCCATGCTCTGAAGCGTCTGTCTGCACGATAAATTCCTTGGAGTAGTCAGGGGCCTTGAGCGCGGGGGCCGTGCGCATGGCTTCCTTCAGGGAGTCAAAGGCTTTTTGACAAGCCTCTGTCCAAGTCACCAACTTAGGTTGCTTTTTGGATGTGAGTTCTGTCAAGGGTGTCACCATGGTTCCATAGCCCTTGACAAATCTGCGGTAATATCCGGTGAGGCCAAAGAAGGCTCTCACCTCTGTTTGGGTTCTAGGTGGTTGCCAGGCTTTGATAGTTTCAATCTTGGCCTGGAGTGGCTGCACCTTGCCACCACCTACTAGGTGTCCCAAGTACACCACGGAACCCTGCCCAATCTGGCACTTACTGGCCTTGATGGCCAGGCCTGCCTGTTGCAGGGCCTGAAGCACCTCCTTGAGGTGGAGCAGGTGTTCCTCCCAGCTGTCACTGTAGACGGCAATGTCACCCAGGTAGGCTGCGCAGAAGGCATCCTTGCCAGCTCGGATCCCGTTAACCAACCGTTGGAAGGTAGCAGGGGCATTTTTCAAACCAAAGGGCATCACCTGGAATTGGTAATGGCCCTCAGGTGTGGAAAATGCTGATCTCTCTTTAGCCCCCTAAGTCAAGGCGATCTGCCAGTACCCTGAAATGAGATCAAAAGTACTGAGGAATTTGGCAGTGCCTAGCCTGTCTACGAGCTCATCAGCTCAGGGGATGGGGTGAGCGTCAGTCCGTGTGACTGAATTGAGACACCAGTAGTCCACGCAGAACCTAAGTTCTGGCTTGGCACTGGGGGCAGCAGCCTTGGGTACCAGCACCACAGGGCTGGCCCAGGGACTGCTAGACTTCTCAATAACCCCTAGAGCCAACATCTTGGAGACTTCCTCTTTGATGCTGGCCTTCACCTTGTCTGACAACCTGTAAATGTTGTTCTTTACAGGGGGACTGTCTCCCGTGTCAATATCATGGACACACAAGTGTGTGCATCCAGGAGTGAGAGAAAACAGGGAAGAGTACTGCTCCAGTAACTGGTAGCAGCCCCCTCTCTGGTCTAGGTTCATGGAGTCAGAGAGAATGACACCCTCCACTGACCCATCACCTTCCTTGGCAGCGAGGAGGTCAGGGAGAGGTTCACTCTCCTCTTCCGCCCCCTCATCTGTCACCAGAAGCATGTTGACTTCAGACCTCTCAAAATGAGGCTTCAGTCAGTTGACATGGAGCACCCTTAGGGGGTTCCTAGGGGATTGGAGGTCCACTAGGTAAGTAGCCTCCCCTTTCCGCTCCTTCACTTCGAATGGGCCAGACCAGCGGTCCTGGGGAGCTCTAGGCTCTACTGGCTCCATTACCCACACTTTGTCTCAAGGTTGAAACTCTACCAGGGTGGTCTTCTGGTCATATCAGCGTTTCATTACCTCTTGACTGGCCTCAAGGTTACTCTTGGCCACTTTCCAGAAGCGGTTCATCTGGTTGCGGAGGGCCAGCATGCAGCTGACCACATCCTGAGGGGGTGCCTTTGGAGCTTTCTCCAACCCCTCCTTGACAATGCTTAAAGGTCCCCTGACAGGGTACCCATAGAGGAGCTCAAAGGGACTGAACCATACCCCTTCTGAGGTACCTCTCTGTAAGCAAAGAGAATGCATGGTAAGAGGACGTCCCACTTACGCCTCAGGGCCTAATGGAGGCCTGCGTTCATGCCTTTCAAGGTCTTGTTGAATATTTCCACAAGACCGTTAGATTGGGGGTGATAGGGTGTGGTGAACTTGTAGGTTACACCACACGCATCCCACATAGACTTCATGTATGCAGACATGAAGTTAGTGCCTCTGTCAGACACTATCTCCTTTGGGAATCCCACACGGGTAAATATTCCCATCATAGTTCTGGTCACCACTGGTGCAGTGACGGTCCTCAGAGGGATTGCCTCTGGGTAACGGGTGGCATGGTCCACCAAAACCAGGATGAACCTGTTGCCTAGGGCAGTTTTGGGGTCCAATGGACCAACAATGTCGATGCCTACCCTTTCAAAGGGGGTGCCAACGACAGGAAGTGGAATCAGGGAGGCCTTAACCCTTTTTCCTGTTTTACCACTGGCCTGGCAGGTAGGACAGGATCTACAGAACGTATCTGAGTTTGTCCTCATTCTGGGCCAATAGAAGAGGGTGACAAGCCTGGCAAAGGTCTTGTCTTGCCCCAAATGTCCAGCCAGGGGAATGTTGTGAGCCAGTCCCAGTAGGAAGGTCCGGTAACACTGGGGGACCACCAGCGCACATGCTGCCCCAATGGCCAGAACCTTAGGCTCACTGTAGAGGAAATCATTCTCCCAATATATGTGGTGATCGCCAGAGGCTTCACCTGCTGCCTGGGCTGAGGCTTGCTTCCTCATGCCCTCTAGAGTGGGACATTCTTTCTGCACCTTGCAGAATTCCTCCCTGGTGGGCCCACCCTCAACTTGGCAGCCAGCAAGCTCAGGTAGGTCACCTAGGGTGGCAATGTCTTCCCTAGTTGGCTCGGGGACCTCCTCCTCAGGAACCCCGTCAACCACTACGGGAACTTCTGGGACCGGTTTCCCGCGCCCCTTACCCCTCCTCTTGGCAGTTGTCTGGGCTATTGTTCCAGGCTCCAGACGCCCTTGACTTCCCTCTCGGTCAGCCATGGACCGTGTGGTCATGCAGACCCACTCAGGCAATCCTAACATCTCCAAGTGAGACCTTAGCTCTACCTCCTTCCAGGTAGTGTGCTCAAGGTCGTTGCCTAACAGACAATCTACAGGCATGGCAGGACTCACAGCTACTTTTAGAGTACCAAAGACCCACCTCCGCCCCCCCCCCCCCACTCAAAGGGAACCAGAGCTACCGGTAGGTGGCTCTCACGATTGTCGGCGACTATGACTTGGTGGAATGTATTTGGGATGACCTTCTCTGCTGACACCAGCTGACCCTTGACAGTAGTCATGCTGGCTCCTGTGTCACGCAGAGCCTCCACCCTTTGCCCATTGATGGTGACCCACTGTCTATACTTGGAAGTATTGGCAGGCATGTGGATTTTTGGCACCATCTCTGCATCCCCCAGGGACACTAGGGTTACCTCTGTCTGCTCCCCAAAACTGACTGGGACCATCTCCTCCCCGAGCGCTACGCTAGCCAACCCAGGTGTCTGCCCTCCTTTGGGGGGCTGTGCCCTCTTGGGACACTTGGAGTCGCCCTCCGAGTGCCCATACTTACTGCACTCTGCACAGTGGGGTACAATCCTCCCTGTCTTATGGTCAGTAAAACCTCTCTTTTGGTTATCAGACCGGGACTGGTTACCACTACTACCTTGGGAACTATTCTGGGGGCCTTTTGAGAAACTCCTTGTTTTTAAGTTTTTCTACCCCCTCTTTCTTCTGATGGGAACCCTGACCACCTTTGTGGGTGTTCCCCCAGATACCTTTCTGGACACTCTGGTACTAGTCCAGAGGTCCACCTCCTCAGCAAGCTTCCTGGGATCAGTCAGCTTACTGTATACTTGGTGCTGGCGCAACTCTGTAAAACAAATACTGAGCATATGCTCTCTCAGAATCAAATTATACAATCCTGTGTAATCATCTACTTTGCAGCCCCACACCCATCCTTACTGGAAAAGTCAAAGAAATCTACCCATGTTTGTGTGGACAGTTTGGTCCCTGAACCTCTGAAGGTATTTCTCAGGGGTCAGCCCAAACTTGGCAAGTAAAATGGCTTTCTGAAGTGGGTATGTGTTTTGATCCGGTTTGTCCAATGTGAGAAGTGTGTCTCTCCCCAATGGTGGCACATAACTCCACATAGCTGTACCCCATTGCCCTTCAGGAACCCCATGAGCCCTTAGTGAAACTTCATAAGCAGCTAGCCATTTATCTATGTCATCTCCCACCACAAAACTGGGCACCACATTTTTGGGTATACAAACCTTCTTTTCTCCAGCAGGTCCTGTCTGTATGCTGCCACCATTACTGCTGGATTCAGACTGCTTTGCCTTGAGATCCAGCTCCTTGAGACTCAGTTCATGAGCCAACAAAAGTTTATTTTCAGCCAAGGCTCTCTCTGCCCTTCTTTCCTCCTGTTGAGCCTCAATTTTAAGTCTTGCCATTTGCAATTGGAATTCCCTCTCCTCTGCGGTCAGGCCTTGATCAGAGACACTGCTCCCTGGTCTGGAAGGGGGCACAATTGCAGTGGTAACATCACCCACTGATGGCAAAAAATCCTCTGAGGGGCCATCTTCTGGCTCCTCTTCCTCAGTATCCTCCATTAAATGGGCTTCTGCCCAGGCCCTCAGCGCCACTTGAAAGTCCTCCTTTCTGGAGGCCCCTTTGGGTGGGTACACTCATCTCCCTGCAGAACCCTTTTAGCTGTTTGACAGTATATGTCTCCAACAGGGCTAGGTCAAAATCTCCTGCTTGAGACCCAGCCAGAGACATGTTGAGTGAAGATTTAGGTTTAGACAATTGTCAGGAAAAACAAATTTGCAAAAAGAGATAATAATCAAGTTGACCTTCAACTGTGGGTAGGTAGTGAAATACTTAGCTACAGTATGTCACTGCACAAATACAAGTCCTATCCTCACCGCTGATCACCAATGTTAGAAATGGGGTCTTTGGTTGGCAGTCGGGTTACAACCCTGTCCAAGCAAGGACCCTCACTCTAGTCAGGGTAAGTCACACACAATCCAAATTATCCTGTGCCCACCCTCTGGTAGCTTGGCACTGAGCAGTCAGGCTTAACCTAGAAGGCAATGTGTAAAGTATTTGTGCAATAAATCATACAATAACACTATATAGCACCACAAAAATGCACCACACAGTGTTTAGAAAAATATATAATATTTATCTGGATATTTGCAGGTCAAAATGATAAAAGAAAATGTAAAGATATCACTGGAAAGTGATATAAAGTGTCTTAAGTCTTTTAAAAAGTAAACAAAGTCTCTTTCAAGCATAAAGTACCTGGTTGGAATGAAAAATCTCTGCAAAGGGCCGCAGAGGAGGAAATGCGTGGAAAAATGGTGTGTGCGTCGGTTTCGCCCCTTCACACACGGACTTGCGTCATTATTTTCCATGGGGGGAAGACGTTGCGTCGATTTCCGGCGCGCGGGTGGGTCTCCTCTTCGGGTTGCGTGGTTTTGAGATGCCCCTGCGTGGAATCCTCACGGCAGGCGCTGCGTCGATTTCCCCTCTGGAAGTTGGGTGGCGTTGTCCAGGCGGGCCGTGCGTCGAAGTTCTGGTCGCACCCAGGCGGGTGTCGATCTTTTCCTCGCGAAGTTGAGCGGCGGCTTTCCGGTTCGGCGTGCAGTGAAGTTTTCACAGCGGAACAAGCTGTGTGTCGAATTTTTCACCGCACAAAGAGTCCAGTTGCAAGAGAGAAGTCTTTTTGGTCCTGAGACTTCAGGGAACAGGAGGCAAGCTCTATCCAAGCCCTTGGAGAGCACTTATGCAGCAAAGCAAGAGAGCAGCAAGACAGCAGGGCAACAGCAAGGCAGCAGTCCTCTGTAGAAAGCAGTCAGGTGAGTCCTTTAGGCAGCCAGGCAGTTCTTCTTGTCAGGGTGCAGGTTCTGGTTCAGGTTTCTTCTCCAGGAAGTGTCTGAGGCGGCAGGGCAGAGGCTCTGTTTTATATCCAAATGTGCCTTTGAAGTGGGGGAGACTTCAAAGAGTGGCTTAGAAGTGCACCAGGTCCCCTTTCAGTTCAATCCTGTCTGCCAGGGTCCCAGTAGGGGGTGTGGCAGTCCTTTGTGTGAGAGCAGGCCCTCCACCCTCCCAGCCCAGGAAGACCCATTCAAAATGCAGATGTATGCAAGTGAGGCTGAGTACCCTGTGTTTGGGGTGTGTCTGAGTGAATGCACAAGGAGCTGTCAGCTAAACCAAGCTAGACGTGGATTGTAAGGCACAGAAAGATTTAAGTGCAGAGAAATGCTCACTTTCTAAAAGTGGCATTTCTAAAATAGTAATATTAAATCCAACTTCACCAGTCAGCAGGATTTTGTATTACTATTCTGGCCATACTAAATAAGACCTTCCTACTCCTTTCAGATCAGCAGCTACCACTTCATCAATGTATGAGGGCAGCCCCAATGTTAGCCTATGAAGGGAGCAGGCCTCACAGTAGTGTAAAAGCGAATTTAGGAGTTTTACACTACCAGGACATGTAAACTACACAGGTACATGTCCTGCCTTTTATCCACACAGGGGTTACCTAGGGCACACATTAGGGGTGACTTATATGTAGAAAAAGGGGAGTTTTAGGCTTGGCAAGTACTTTTAATTGCCAAGTCGAAATGACAGTGAAACTGCACACACAGGCCTTGCAATTTCAGGCCTGAGACAAGGTAAAAGGGGCTACTAAAGTGGGTGGCACAACCAGTGCTGCAGGCCCACTAGTAGCATTTAATCTACAGGCCCGGGCACATATAGTGCACTCTACTAGGGACTTACAAGTAAATCAAATAGTCCAATTTGGTGTGATCCAACGTTACCATGTTTAAAGGGAGAGAGCATATGCACTTTAGCACTGGTTAGCAGTGGTAAAGTGCGCAGAGTCTAAAAACCAGCAAAAACAGTGTCCAAAAAGTGGAGTGAGGCAGGCAAACAGTTAGGCGTAACCACCCTAAGGCTTTCAGGTCTAACAGTCACCTTCTATGAAGAGTGGAGTGGTGGAAGTGACACCAGTGAGATAAATCAAAATTTCTTGATGTTAGTGGTTGATACCTGGGATGAAGAGGTTGCAGGAAGAGGCAACAGGGGAAGAACACAGAGGTTGGATAAAAGCAGGTTGTGTTCAAAGAGAAGGAGATTGTGGTATCTTGTAAATAGTACAGTTTATAGTAACTAACATACATTGGTCAGTGGAGAGAGAAAGTAGAATGTTATAATGATGTAGGCTCTAGAATGTTCTATGAGTCTGGAGCAGTGGGTGATGCAGGAAAAATGTGCTGGTTGATGGGTTGTTTCTCCAATAAAGAACCTACTAAAATTACTATGGATTACATCTTTATTACACTGGCGATGAGCGGAATTCAAGAGGAACAGCTCAACACCGTTACTTCTCCAATTTCGTTGTTTGAACTTATGGCTACTTACTTCGATCTATGACTATTTCAAGTTTCATCCAAACTTTTTTGACTTCAACAACCAAGCAAGAGAGAGAACATAATCCTGGCTTCAACAACCAAGTAAGAAGGGAAATCTAATCCTCTTTATTTTAATAACTTCGAGACTTACAGTTAATTTCAAGATTCGCTCGTGAGTTCTCTCGCGCCTATGCCGTTCCGCTATGAGACGTTGCTTGGCAACTGAATGTGATTTGCTCTATTGGTTTGACGCGTCTATGAAGTCATTCTGCTGCTAGACACTTCTCATGTTGCTTAGGAAACGAAGCACAAAGAACCAAGAAGAGGACGCTACTCATCCTGCTTAGCGACTCCAGCGCGATCAAGGATGCTTTTCACGGTGCTTAGCAACACCTCGTAAATGAAAGTTAAGCATTTCAACTATAAACATGCTTGTGTTTATTCCATTTAAGCAGCAATAAACACGCTTTTATTAGATGATAAGCATGTCTGTATCTATTTCAGCGATAAGCACGCTTGTGTTCATCCCATTCAGGCAGCGATAAACACGCTTTTATTGGATGATAAGTACACCTGTATTTATTGCTTTCATAAGACAGTTGCGAACAAAAGAAGATTCAATTGTCCGTTTTTACATTAATTGTAATACTTCTAGATATGCAAAACATTACACCACCGCCTTTTTTCCTCACTTATCCTGGGGAACCTCCAATTAGATGGAATAAATGGAAAAAAATGTTTTTACATTAGGCAAGAGTTTGTGGTACCAATCTTTACAGTGAAAGGAAATCATCACTTTTGTTGCATTGTTTAGGTAGTGAAGGTCAGGAAGGTTTTGAAAACCTTCCAGGCGTGGAAGAGGATGTTACAGATCTGAATTAATCTGAAATGTGTTTTAAAAAATTGGACTTGCACTATCTTCCGAAAATTAGCACAATACTTGAACGTTATCATTTCGGGAGGAGAGTGTAGAAGAATATGTTACATCATTGAGGAAATTGGCGTCTACTTGTAATTTTGGTTCTACTTTAGAGGAACAAATTAGAGATCAATTCATGCTGAGATGTCGCAGTGACAAAATTAGACATGAGTTGTGGACATGTTTAATTGTGGACCCTTTCATGAAGAGATTTCTATTGCAAAAAGTATTGAACACACTCTATCATGTGTAGAAGAGTTGGAAAAAAAATCTATCTGTGAATAAGGTGGGTGTGAGATCAGTGGAAAGTAAAAGTAAAGATAGTGATAAAATCAAACGCACACAGAATCTGCCTACAAGGGGAAAGTGTGGTGTGTGTTATAGGTGCAGAAATACGGGATATTTTGCATCATTTAAATATTGTCCTGCTTTGAATGTTATATGTAAAGTTTGCAGCAAGAAGGGGCATTTTGCAAAATGTTGTAAATCATTGATGGATTCCAAGCAAAGTCTGGTCAAATCAGTGGATGATTGTATTCTGTCTGTTGCTTCTAAATATGGACATGAGAGTCATCCCAAGGAACAAGTCACAGTGGGTGGTATAAATGTCGAAATGTTATTTGATTCAGGAGCTTGGTTAATCTTGATATTGAATGAAGTGTTTGACAATCATTTTAGTCACAAAGTAGAATTACTAGATCCTGATGTGATTTTGTGATTTCTGGAGCCAGTGTTGGACAGACAATAGTCTTGAAGGGATATTTTGAATCTGAATTGGCATTCAAGAACAAATCTGTGTGTGGCAAGGTCTATGTCCCTGTAAAGGGAGATAGTGTAATTAGTTGGCCTTATCAGAAAGAGCTGGAGATCATTCTTGATCCCAATTCCTCTACACCTGTTATGCTCAAAGAGGAGCATGTGAAAGATGTGATGGGTGTGCATGAACTTAGGATTCTAGATCTACAACATGATTACTCACAACTAGGTAAAGAATTTCCTGAGGTATTTAGCGGGAAAATAGGATGTCCGATGGTGTATGTACATCAAAATAAATTGAGACATGGAACAACACCAGTGGTAGCTAAAGTTCGTCCTGTTCCGTTGTCAGTGAGAGATTCTCTTGAAACCGAGATTAAGAAATTGTGTGAGATAGGGGTTATTGGACCTGTGGAATGTTTATAGTGCGTGGCACCTACTGTGGTAGCATGTAAGCAATCAGGTGAGATTCATCTGTGTGTTGATTTGAGAGCCCTTAATAAGTGTGTAATAAGTGATAATTTTCCTTTGCCTAATATTTCTGAAATGGTTACTGCATGGAGCGAAGTGCTTTACCACTCTAGATTTAACAGCTGCTTGCCACCAGATCAGATTACACCCTGACTCAAACAATTATACAACTTTTATCATTCCTTTTGGTACCTATTGTTATGCCCAGATACCATTTGGATTAGTATCTGCAGCCACTGTTTTCCAACGTGTTATGTATGAGCTGTATGTAGAGATGCCTGGGGTAGAGTGTTTCCAGGATGATATACTGATTTATGGTGAAAACAAACAGATGCATGATGATAGAGTTACAGAAGTTTTAAGCAAACTGAGAGATAGTGGTTTGACTCTCAAACTGAGCAAATGCTCTTTTGGACTGAGTGAAATTGAATATTTAGGTAATAGGGTTAATGGCGAAGGAATCTTTTAAACAAAAGAATTGATTGAGAGTATAATGGAGTTGCGTGCACCAGAGTCGAAGGAGGATTAATAATTTAGCAGAAAAGAGTGCTGAGATGAGGAAGCTACTTAAAAAGAAAGCTGATTTTGTGTGGAGCAAGGAGTGTGATGTTGAGTTCTCAAGTATCAAGCGAGATTTGGGTAGTGTTGAATATTTGAAATGTTTTGATCCAAAGAAGGATTGTTTTGTGATGACGGATGCTAGTGTTAAAGGCTTGGGAGCTTTATTATTACAGGAAGATGAAAAGAATTCTCATGTTAGACCTGTGGTATATATTTCAAGTTCTTTACGTGGAGCTGAAGAGAAAAATTCAACCATTGTGAGGGAAGCGTTGGGTATTTATTGGACTGTGAAAAACTTAAGAACTTCTTGTGGGGTAGAGAATTTGTTGTCTACACTGATCACAAACCTTTAGTGGAGGTTTTTACTAAGAAAGGTCTGGACACGATTTCTATGCGCATCTGTAAATGGATTGTGGGGTTGCAGGATTTTTGTTTTAAGGTGCACTATGTTCCAGGATTTCGTAATAATATTGCAGATTGTCTGTCAAGACTTGGTTCGGTAGTGGAAGAAGTGTTGGTAGATGAGAATGATGTAAAAGTCCATAGCATTACAGATGGTTGTATATCTCATGATGATTGGGTTAGAGCTGTTGCTAATGACTCTGTATTGCAATGGCTGAATAAAGCTATGTTGCATGGGTGGAAGGTTGAGATGAAGAGAGATCAACATATAGCCAGTTTTTGGAAAATCAAAGAAGAAATCTCTAATGATAATGGAATTCCATTACGAGGTACAAGACTTGTTGTGCCTCTGGAGTTGAGAGACTTAGGGCCAGATGTATCAACAGATTTTGCACTCGCAAACAGCGAAATCGGCCGTTTGCGAGTGCAAAATCGAGGTCTGCAATGCATCAAATGCATTCGCAGACCAAAAACCGAAAATCGCAAAAATTGCGATTTTCTGCGTTGCGACCTGGATTTTGCGAATCACAATTTGCGATTCGCAAAATCCAGGTCGCAAAGCAATTCTGCAAAAAATCGCAAATTCCGATTTTTCGCAGAATGGTATTTTGCACTTGCAAAATACCATGACCTGCAACCAGGTGGTAACCTGGTGCAGAATTAAAAAATGCAGTACAACTGCATTTTTAAATTAGATATGTAAAGCACACATGCCCTTTTCGCATGTGTGTACTTTACATGTGCCAAAAAAAAAAAAGGGGGGGGCAGGATTGCTTTTCCCAAAGTGCGATTTCTGTTTCAGAAATCGCAATTTGCGAAATGCAAATAATTTGCAGCTATGGGCCAACAGGCCCATAGCTGAGAATGGGGCCAGTATCGCAATTTCGATTCGGTAATTGCATTTGCGATTTTTAAGAAATCGCAATTACCGACTCGCAAATGTGATACATTTTGCGAGTCGGTAATGGTAATTAAAAATCGCAATTACCGAATCACAATGGGCCAGATTCATACATCTGGCCCATAGTGATGAGCCTAGGTCACGAAGGACATCAGGGAATGTGCAAAACTAAGGCGAGAATTTGACTTAGTTACCGGTGGCTGGTATGGATTTGATGATAGAAAGATTAATCAGAGATTGTGCAGATTGTCGTCATAGTGACAAGAGACATAAAGTGAGAACCCCACTTATGGTTGTTAGAGATTTTCCGTCCAATTGATGGGATGATGTTGCTATTGACATAATAGGACCAGTGCACTCTAAAGGTGGGACTAACTTTCTTCTAACATTGATTGACCAATTTTCCAGATGGGCAGAGATAGGTATTGTTAGGACTACGGAGACGGGAAGAATTATTGAATTTCTAAGAGAAGTATTTAATTGGGAGGGTCTACCCCAAACTATTTTGACTGATTATGGCCCCCAGTTTGTGTCTTCTTTGATGCAGAATTTCTTGAGTACGCATGGTATTCTTCACAGAAAGTGTTCTCTGTATCATCCTGAGGGAAATGGTACTATTGAAAGGTTCAACAAGAGTGTTAAGGAATGTATCCAATTGAAATTGAATGTGGGGAGGTGTTGGAAGGAAGGTTTGAAAAAATTCCTAAAAGCCTACAGACTTTCTCCGCATATAACTACTGGGGAGGTTCCATTTGAGATATTCAGAGGAAGGAAACCCAACACACTTTTGTCTCCCGGTTAGGTGCATTGGGGTGAGAGTGAAGGAGTGTCGTGGAGATTGATCAGTGGGGGCAACGAGAAAGAGAAGTGTTGAGAAGAGAAAATTGTATTATGATGCTCACAAAGGTACAAAAAGTGTACACTTTGATATCGGAAATTTGGTTTTGATGAGAAAACCAGTGTGGTCCATGAGTGAATAAAAGTTCATGGGTCCATTTAAAGTCGTTAAACTTTTCCACAATGCTGTGAAGGTTGAAGATGGGAAGATTTGGAACCTTATTAGGGTTGTAAGTTTAAAAAAATAGTATGTCGGGTATTTAATCTGTTTCTTTACATTTCATTTTAGTTCTCTTCTATGATTTTCATGTATTCTATTGCAATGTTTTTTTTTATGTATTTGTAAAATAGGAAGATGTGTGGTATCTTGTAAATAGTACAGTTTATAGTAACTAGCATACATTGGTCAGTGGAGAAAGAAAGTAGAATGTTATAGTGATGTAGGCTCTAGAATGTTCTATAAAGCCTGGAGCAGTTGGGTGATGCAGGAAAGCTCGCTGGTGAATGGGTTGTTTCTCCAACAAAGAACCTACTAAAATTACTACGGATTATATCTTTATTACAGAGATGATGTCTGGATTTCAAATGAAGGGAAAGTTGTGTTGCAAGATTGTTTGTTGAACTCGATGGCTAGGTATTATCATGGTCAGGTTCATCTTGGCAGAGTTGCAATGATTCACACATTCAAACAGACATGGTACAACCCCAGATTTAGATTGCTTGCAGAAGCAGTCTATCACAGATGTGTTACATGCCAACAAATACATGTAGGGAAACACACAGTGGTACATTTGAGCCACATAGGTAGATAGGGAGGTCCATTTAACAGAATGCAACTTGATTTCATTGAGATGCCTGCCGGTACTGGATTGAAGTATGTATTGGTCATTGTATGTGTGTTCTCCCATTAGATTGATGCCTATCCAACACGTAGGAATGATAGCCTCACTGTGGCTAAGCTGCTGCTCAGGGAACTAAGACCTACGTATGGATTCCCGACTTCTTTGGGATCAGATCGAAGAACTCATTTTAATAATGAGATCATAAAGTTGTTGTTTGCAGCACTTAACATTGACCAAAAAGTGTACTGCAGTCCCCACCAACGGTGTGTGACAGATGGTTTGGTGGAACAAATGAATGGAACACTGAAAGCTTGATTGGAAAAGGTTTGTGCCTCTACAGCACTGAAATGGCCTTGCCACTTGTCCTGATGAGCATGTGTGGCACCCCTGACAGGAAGTCAGAACTGTCTCCCCATGAGATTCTGATGGGTCGCGAATGAGGCAACCAGGAGTATCTGCAAATTCACTTGTGAGCACAACTGAAGACTTAGTGCTGGATTATTGCAAAGATCTAGCTGAGGTGATTCACTCTTTGTCTCATCAGGTTGAAGCAGCATCAGTTCAAACGGCTCAAGAACAGTGTCACAGCTTGTAAGCCGGTGACTGGATACTAGTTAAAAAGCATGGGGGCAAGACTTGCCTTGAGCCAAGGTGGAAAAGACAGTTTCAAGTTATCTTGGTGACAACAACAGATGCGAAGTTTCCTGGTCTTTCGAACTGGAGCCACGCAATCCATACACGTAAAGTTCTGTGTCCTCTTGAAAACACAGAGCCTGATCCCGCAAAAGCAAATGCTTATGAAGAAGGGATCCGACTTGACCAAGCTTTGAGGACTGAACAAGTGGCTGAACCAGAAATTGTGCAAAAAGGTGAGGGTGCAAACAGGCTGCAGGCAGACAAAGGTGCAGGAGAGCGAAGTCAACTGATTCCTGCCAGTACAGCAAACGTTGGAAATGCAGTTGCACCCAAAAAGAGAGCTGTGAAAGGAGATAAATGGCATGCAGCTGCACGTGAACTGAACTGCACATGAACTGCTGATAAACTCCCATCAATAACAGAAGCAGTCGGAGTCAAATCAGAGAGAAGATGAAGATGGTGCTGTAAGGAGAACGAAAGCGAAAAGAGTGCAAAGGTGAGGATAATCTTCACCTGAATGGATCTAGCTTGACACAAATGAATGGGAGAGTGAGTTTATGGCCTTTGACCATGAGAATTCGGTTGAACACTCTTGAACTTGAAATTATATTTGTACTGAGCTTTGAAATAACCTTGACAATTGATCAACAAAAACATTAGACTCTGGAAGTGACCATAACGGATCAATAGACTGTGTTTTATTAAAACAAACATTTGAACTATTTTGAGAACTTTTTAGTTGAATGTTGAACAATTTTCTTGAAGATCGGGAACTGCTGTAAATAGAGCAAAGGCTTTGAGAAATCACTGTTTTTGATGTTTGCGCACTTTTGCGTTTATATTTTCTTTTTTCTTTCCTCTGATTCTACAGAAGCCATGACTCTTGGACAGGGCAAACACAGTTAATGTAAATATGTGTGCATTGCTTTAATTATACTATGTATGATTGAGTGCATTTTATTGATTGCAGGAATGTGTGTTTCAATGAATTGGGAGGTGCAACTTACAACAACTCCAATGCAAAGAATGACAATATCTAAGCAGGATAGGTTTTATAAGGATGAGGGATTGCTTCACTGAGATGACACAAAAGGACATTTGTCTTCCAATGTTTACTATAGTTTGCCATATGAGTATGTGGACACACTGATTGTGCGTGATTGTTATGTATGTACACAAACTCCTTCGTCAGTACAAGAGGTAATCACTCATCACAGCTTACCACTAACTTATGATATTAGTTGCATTCTAATATTAACATGTCTGTGAAACCAAGAGCACATTCAGTATATCTATTCTAATTCTGATTTGTTTTTCTCTTTTGTTCCCATTAATTAGCATTTGAGCAGCATTGCAAAGGCTAGAACTATAGATATAACAGGAGGATTCTTTGAGCCTACGCTGACATTTGGCGCAGCACAAGCACACTGGAATAACTTAACCTATCTTCTGACAAAGGTAGAAAAAGAGTTAATTAGTCAAGTAGATGATAGTAAAAAGGCAGTGAGAGAAAAGACAGAAAAGGGTATAGTTAGCAAGAAGAAAACAGTTCAGAACACACCTGATACACAAGGAAGCTTAGCTTTAGATAGGCAACGTGTAGGGGAGATTTGTTGCAAGTATAGGCCGCAATCAAAAGATGACAATAAGTTTGTAGGAACGAGTGAATGCATACATATGTTATTGTTTAAGAATGTATGAGATTTTATACTAAATGGACAAGATCACACTGGACCTGGTGTCTATTACATCTGTGGTAAGAACACGTGTTACAAGTTGCCAAAAGGCTGGTAGAGTATATGCTATTTAGGAGTGTGTTTTTTCTGAAAATCTACCAAGTGGACAACATTGACAATCCAGAAGGGATTGAGAGACTTAAAATGAGATTTAAAAAAGGAGCAAGTAGTTCAGAGATTACAGGAGATATTTTTGGAGCTTTTATTCCATCAGTAGGAGTGATCTTGACAAAAGGAAGTTATCAATGATTGTAGATAAGATGTCAACTGATTTTTCAGGTGAGATACTCCTAATGGATACAGAAATGGTTGCAGCAAGGCCAATGATTCTGCAGAATCGCCTTGCATTAGACATCTTTTTAGAAAAGTAAGGAGGTATATTACCTATTGTATCTGAATTATCTATAAGTTTTGCTTGGGCCTTGACATACAATCTCTGTAACACCCTGGTAAGTTTCTCTGGAAATCTAAAATGTTGACGTGTGGAGAAGAGAACTTCCCTCTGGACCAGATCAAATGCCTTTACAGTATCAAGCATTATTATGGCAACCTTGGTCTCGTTATTCTCAAAATAGTCAATTGCTTGTAACAGAAAGTTTGTAATTGCAGAAATATGCCTGCCTGGAAGAAAGCCACATTAATCCAAAGGAACAATTGTTTGCACTAGAGTAATCCCTAAGGCCATTACTCGAGCAAACAGTTTATAGTTATTATTTAAAAGGCTAATAGGCCTATAAGAGCCCGCCCTTTTGGCAGGTTTATCCTTTTTCAAAAAGCTAACTATGACGGCTTCCAGAAACTCACTTGGTATCTCACAGCAATTGAATATGTTGTTAAACAGTGTTACAAGAAATCTGCCGAACTGGTCAGCTAACATCTTATAGAGCTCTGCTGGTAAGCCATCGCTCACACAGGCTTTCCCATTCGGTGAGTTAAAGATTGCACTACTGACTTCCGCCAAAGTAATGGGAGCCTCACCTGGTGCCCTTTTATATTTAGTGACCATGGGTAGCTGGACTGATCTCAGATCTGCCTCTACTCTGGTGGGATCTACCCCTGAAGAAGAGGTATACAAGTTGTTAGGGTCAGAAAAGCTTTATTGATATTGGCCGGTTGGTTTACCACACAATTGTTGGCTTTGTCACAGATTGATTTGATCACCACTTTATTGCACCTTTTCTTGAAAGACCATGCCAATAGCCGCCTGACATGTTCACCCTCCTCACAGTATTCTAGAAAGCGTAAGTTCTCGTGCAAAATTTCCTTGGTCATAAAAAGCTCATTTAACTTAGTTTTGACTGTCTCTACACACTCCTCTGAAAGAAGGTAGCCCTCCATTACATAGGCCAGTGTTTCCGAGTCCAATTCTTTCTGCAGAGATTTATTTTCTTTATTTTTAATGTCAGGGCCTGATAGGCAATGGCCTCTTCCCCCATAAACACCTTACAGGTCTCCCAGATGGAAAAGGTTGTTGCAGTACCCTTATTCCTGGCTAGAGACTCCCACCTGGAGTGTGACTACCCTGCCCGGATCAGTCAGCAAGGATTTACCTAATGCCCACCTTGACCTACTACTCCGATTAGTATTCATGTATAATTGGATAACCAAGTGATCAGAGAATGGCTTTGTTAGAATATGAGAGTTCTCCCTTGACCATGCGTAAGAGATCAGAAAGTAGTCAATCCTGGACACAGTAATGAACTATCTTGAAAAATATGTAAATTCTGAACTGTCAGAGTGATCTGATCTCCACGGATCAATTATTGCAAAACCCTGAATCATCCTGGTTAAAGCAAAAAAGGACCTAGGCTTGTCCTGGGATCTGTTCTGATGAGCCGTATCCAACTTTATATCCTGAATAATGTTAAAATCGGCCTCTATGACAAAGTCTCCTGTTAGTCTTGTAAGAAGCCTATTTCAGCCTTCCAGGGATGAAGGATTGTCCTCTATGGGGCAGTAATACCTAACTACCTGGAGTATTTTTGGCCTGAACTAAGAGAATAACTACGATCCATCTGGCTTGTGTGTCTCTATATATCTGGCCCACCTCAGATGGGAAACCTCGAGCTATGAGAACCGCTACCCCTTGTACAGCTGCACTTAAAGAGGCATAACAGGCCTGGGAAATATAACTAAGTAATTTAGGTGGGTTTGCATGTAATTTAAGATGTGTTTCTTGTATTAAGGTCACTTGTACCTGCGATGCCTTTAACCATTGCAGTAAGGCCTGGCACTTGACCTGGTTGTTAAGTCCATTTACATTGCAGGAAGCAAATGTAATCCCTCTCGTAGACATTATTTTAAAGGATTCAAAAAGTGAGCCTGCTTCCATGTCGTGAGATCATTCTCCTAGCTATAGGATTTCTGAACCCCCATTTCTAATTCTAGTCACAAGCTCAACTGCCAACTCTCTAGCTCAGCTGATATGACAGCTGGCCCATTTACTAGTGTCTTACCCTTCATCTTTGACTCTATCTGACTCTATCTGGCTCCTGTTTACAACTTTTGCCCTGGACCAATTTATCTCCTCCCTGCTCATGCCTGGCCAATCCAATGGCCCTCTCACTGACCCTCCCCCCCCCAAGTACCAATCCACCCCCTTACATAAGCCTTCGCCCAACACCTGCTCCCTAGGGTCCCCACCTGTCATGAGGCCACAAAGCGGTGTCTCCCCCAAAAATGCTCCCCCAAGGTGCCCTCAACCCCCACTCCCTCAAGATAGAGTGCTGTGACATGGCGCTCCCAGAGCCTACTTCTGAGGGATAAGCAGCAGATGATCATCGGAAAATAAACATATCTGTCCTAGGGAAAGGGCATTGGTAATACATTTAACTTAACTAAACATTAGCGCATGACTCCTCTCTCCCCCAAGACATGAGATGCTGCATCGGTGGCCACGCCATCAGTAATGAGAGGCTGGGAGAAATATTTTCAGTCCACCCCAAATGCTCCAGACCCCCACATTACATTCTGGATAACTCAATCCATATTTTCAATTCTTACAGTTACTAATTTTATAATGGTTCACTCGAGAGCCTAATGAGGCATAAGGTGGGGGGGTTGGGATCGTCCATCCTTATAATGATTCAGTGAATATTGGACCCCTGTGGTCTTTAATTGACTGAAGAAAGACTGAGGGCACTGAGTGAAAAATATATACTCACCCCTTGTGAATTTATTTAAGCTTTAATTGCTGGGTAATTTCCAGAGGAGCCCATTGTTTTTTAAAATCGCCATCAGTCGCTGGAGATCTTTCCAACGGTGAGCTGCTGTGATGGATAGGTCTGAAAATATATGAAAGGAAAAGTTTTTCTCCGAACAAATGCATGTTTTTGCTTTAATGGCATGAGAGAGAATTTGTTCCTTTATTTTGAAGTCTCCAAAATTCACCAAGATGGTGCTGAGAAATCTGGCGTTCGAGGGCCTGACCTCAGGAACCCAGTGAGCCTGCATGATTGTTAAATCAAAATTTTGGTGTGCTTTTTCTGGAAGTATATGTTGGAAAACCAGGTCTGAGATGACTTGAGTTACTGTGGTTCCCTGTTGCAAATCATCAGAAATTCCCAAGAATCTCACAGAGAGCAAGATCTATTTTCTACATTGTTCATCTTAATCTGGAGCTCCTCTAGCTCGGACTGGAGTCTAGGTAAAGACGTTTCTTGACTGTTTGATAAGTTCTCCAGATCTGATACTCTTTGCTCAACCAGAATCACTCTCTGCTCGGCCTGAGAAGAGAGCTGCTGAATACATGTACTTATTTCACCTAGCTTCTCATTTGTCTTCCTGTGGGCGTCTTCCTGGGAAATTTTAACTTCCCGAATGGTTCAATATGATCTTTACTGTAGGCTTCACTGACATTGGTTCAAGTAAAAGTGCGGAGACTGACACGGTCACCATTGCAGATACCATGGGCATTGATTCAGAGCTGACACTTTGCGATTGTGATGATGGATCTAGAAGAGGATTTGAAATCCCAGTTACTCCCAGCTTTCCCAGTTGGGAGGGCTGCTTCAACACCCCATTCTCCCTTATGGTGCTTTTGAGATAACTTGTGAAACAGGGATATGCCTGTACTTTCTGAGGGTTGGTAGGGCTCAAGTGAGTGAGAGTCTCGAAAGAGGTCAGGTTGCCTTGGCGTGTCTTTTTAGGGCTGGCATGCTGTGTCGCTGGAGCAGATGTTGGTTGAGATATGTGCTGATGTACGTGATAACTTGGCCTTGTTCCTGATTGAGCTGCGCTATGTTTTTGAGGGGGTTCTCCCAGCATTGCTGGATGATCCGGGTCAGTAGGAGAATCTTCCAAATGGGCACTCATCCTTGTGGAGGCCTTTGCTCCTTGGAAGGATCCGAATAATTTCTGGCTTCTGTTTTTTTAGGCTTTGCTTATAAAGCATGGTTTGGGAATTCCGTCACGAGCTAAGCCTTTCATTTAGTTTGGCCTTACCCTCTGTCATTGGGGGACACGCGATGAGTCGCCAGGAAGCCGCAAGCCGCACTCCACCAGGGAAACAGCTTCCGGCAGCACTTCAGGAACTCCTCGCCCTGCAGGGAGGCCTAATGCCTTACCTGAAGGGTGCTTCAACCCCTGCCCACTTCTGTTCAATCAAATGTGTAGTGGTTCGCGCTTCAGAGCTTTTGGATTTGTAGTGGTACGTGGCTTCTCACGTGTGCTGCGAAGGTTAATGGGCGGGTTGTGTTGCTCGATAGAAAGAGGGGGCTGGGAGCTGTTGAGGATGTGTTATTGATAGGTCTATTTTCCTTAATTAAGCTCTTGCTGAGCTCCTGCTGGGCGTGAAGTACTAAAATCCAGCCCCCGTATATAAGGAGGAGTAGCAAGTGGTTTGAACCTTGGCCGAGATGCTCAAATATTCAATTGCGTCTTAAGCCGGACAGTTTTAAGACAAAGACCCCTTTTGTGGCCAGAAAGGGCTAGCACCCATAATATGGTGTGTTTGTTTCCAATAACGCATCTGGTGGCTGGGCTGAAGTCCAGTATTGTTCCATATAGCTTTTATTCATGTAATATGAATATTGCTGAATATAAGCAGGTTTTCTTGCTCTTCCTCTCTATAACCTGACACCACCAACCGTTATGCAATTAGATGATCAAATGTTTATACTTGTATTGTACTTATACATGATGAAGATTACCTAAAAATTATCTGGGTTTTTTTCTGCTGCCCCCCACCCTGAACAGCTTCCTCCTTGCTGAAAATACCGCTGCTTACCGCTTGCAACAGATTTTCGCGCCAGTTGTCAGCATGTCACAGTCTTCAATGCAACTTACAAAGCCACATACAGGCTTTAGTACAAAGTCATTGCTAAAGTCCATCCTGCCTCCCTGCCTTGTAAGAAGGCTCACCACGGCCTGCGTGCCGAATCCATACTCCGCGTGCACTGGGTCACCATCTCTGAAGTCTAGGAGGTGATGCTGTGACTCCTGCTCCTCTTGATTGATCGTGGTTCTCCAGAACTGGGGTTGTTGTACTGCTCCACCAGCCCCGAACAAGCACCAGCCCGTCGACCCTTTTCGTCACACATCACAATAGTGTTGGGCTGGTTATGCTGATCCCCCTCGCAGCTTCACCACTGCCAGGCTGCTGGCCCATTTTCTAGCGCATCTGGTGCCATCCTGCTACTGCTCCCTCAACCGTAGACTCAACCATTGAGCCTGATGGGAGCTCACGTGGTCCCTCGATGCAGCCTACCCTGCAGGAATAGTTGCAAAATTTATGGTGCAACTGATAGTCATTGGACACTGAATCTGACGCCTTAAGTGAGACCACCTGAAGGACTAATAAATGGAATGTGCCTACTTCTAATTAGTGAGGAACTTTGGAAACTGAGACTTAGTTCTTGAGAGAGTTAGTTTGTTAGTTCTTCTCCTGCCTCAAAGCTGTTCAGAACCCTGCCAGAGTCTGTCTATTCTTGTTTTAATTCTGCTGACACCCTGATTCTCTAAGTCACAAGATGAGTTTTTCTCCTCTTAGTTTTAACTGCCCTATTCTGTTATGCAGTTCACTACTTATGAGCCCTGCTAATTCTGAACTGCTGATATGTCCAATGTGTAGCCCGTGTTCTGCAATGCCCAGATGCTGCTGACAACTGACGCCGGTAGAAGGTGAGCGTGCTGCCTGATGAAACATTGTTGTCTGCTGTTCCATGAGGAGAGGTATAACTAAATGTGGTTTCTTGTTTTGTTTGGTTAGATAATTATACGTATATTTTTATAGTGAGTTGCCTAGTTAATGTTTTTCTAAATTATTTTTGTCTTTCTTTTATTTTTGCTTTTGCCGGCATGTGTTAGCCCATTTCCACACATGCACATCTAAATACGTGTTTAGTGATAGGGATGGCCCAGCCCTGAAACTGACTGTGAAAACTATATTTTGATGATTTATTGATGTCACCATTATCTGCTTTGAAATCTATTAGTAATGTGCATATTGTGCTGTTGTTAATCTATATTTTTATTTTAGAGTGTTTAACAGTGTTGATGTTTAATAGGTTAAATATTTTCAGAAGTTTTGTTCAGCCTATGGTTTTCATGTATATTTATAACTTAGTGAGCACCATATATGTGACATTGATTTTGGGATTGTAATAAAGCTTTGAAACTTTATTCAGTTTGGAGTTTGATTTAGTGATAAATTGTTATTGGCGTCTAGAATTGTTTAAGATATAATGGTATTGATTTGTGATTAAATGATTCTGACTACTCCACTCTTTGCCAAGTCCAAAGATCTAGTCGATCTCTTTAGGCGAGAGTAGTGATGGTTCCTGAACCTGCGCGTTTGTGGTTCCTGAACCTGAGGCGGAAAAAGAATTCTTCCCAGCACAACAGCACCAACAACTCTGCGCCACTATACTCTGCAACACTCTATGCCAATGCACTGTACACCAGTCCACTCTACTCTGCCACTCCAGTGTATGCCACTCTACGCAACTCCACAGTATGCTACCCCAATACACAACACTCTCTGCCACTCTGCACTACAACACTCTACTCCACTCTTCGCCATTCCTCTCTATAACACTTCACGCCACTCTCCTCTACTCCTCTAAATTTTAGCCAGGCTGAACGTCAGCCACTCTGGTGTACAAAATGGCTAGAACACATTGGCAAAGCCAGTAGCTCTTGTATAGGCAAGACCTATTGGCTCTGTCAATGCTTGTAACATTATTGTTGGCAACTATGACTCATGAACTGAGGTGATCTCTGCTCATACCTTGCATATAGTAGCCACTAATGGAATCATGTTTGATGTGGTCACTATTGCAACAGTCATATTAGTAATAGTGGGATTATTTTGATTAATCATAAGTAGCTCCTATCATAAAAAAGGTTGGAGACCCCTGACTAAGTTGAATGTTTCAAATCTGAGTGATGACTTGGTCAATCAGATTTTCTTGACCAGCTGCAGATGTATTGGGAGCTACACCACCAACCCAACAGGAATGACTACATGAAGTTGCACTTAGAATTCGTATACAAATAACGAAGCCATCTTGTAGTAGTAATAGTATGCCTAGAAGACACCTATTAATGAAGAGTGCTCTTTGGGATGAAAGCAAAATAGTATCTTTCCAGAGGGAAATATTACTGCCCTAGGTTACTTACCTGTGTACGCCTTCGAAATAGAAGGTGGCAGCGTCTTGAGTACACTTTAGTTCGCTTACAGTTTTTTTTTATTTGTTACAAATTTTTTGAAACGCATTGGTGTGCCGTGATATGCCGTCAACCACCCGGTTACAACGAGCAAGCCCCGTCGTCGAATCGCTTCGTGCAACGCATGCTCTGCTTTTCACGAATAGGCTGTAGGGATGTCTCTTCACTCCTATCTCGCCACCAGATACAATCTAGTCATCCTTGCTATCGTTGAGTATTTCTATTGGTTGAGGTTGCGTGACGCGACTAGCAGGCAACCAATTCGCGCCTGCCACACTCTGAGTCCGGGTGTGAACGTGTTGATACTTCCGGTGTTCCTGGGCCGCTGCTTTCCCTCTTCCGCAGGCAGAGTCCAGAGCTGAGGAGGCAGAAGCAGCGGAGCTGTAGTTACAGGACCTGCGCCCCCCCCCCGATCCTGCTGAGTCGCCCAACATGACTCGCTTCGTCCTTCTACTCCCTGCTGCCTTCGTCCTTCTGTGTCTCGGCTTCGCCTCAGCTTCTGACGTGCTCGAGTTAACCGATGACAACTTCGAGTCTGAAACCAAGCAGCGCAGCCTCGTCCTGTTGGAATTCTACGCTCCCTGGTGAGGACGAGCGGTATTTTGGGATGGGGAAGCAAGAAGGAAGGGTCGCGATGGGGATGCGCGGTTTGGAATGGAATGGCACAGCCCGGGGTTCTCTCCCCGGGCTTTCGTTTACCTTCCTAAGACCCCGTGACAGGTGTTGACCAGGTTCACTTTAACTGAGCCGCCACACCTGAAACCGGTGAGGTGTAGAAGGAAAGTTTAGTGCTGTAAACCGGATATTAAGAGTAATCTGAGAATCCAGGCGAGAAAGGGAGAGTGCGTTGATAAGCCTTTGGGATACCGGCATAAACGCAAGAGAAAGTGGTTTATGTGAGAGTCAAAAACACCCAGATGCGAAGTGAGTGGCACCCTCCAGGCCAGCAGGACGGTGGAGCTCCAAGTGGTGCAAGACTCCTTGGTGAAGGGCAGAGAAGCTATACTTTTATGAGTTGAATTTTATATCGATACTTGTAATTGTACGTGTTTGTGAAAAAAAACAAAACTGCTAACTACATCTAGAATAACCCAAAAAGGCCGGATGAACGTTAAACGTTCGGGGGGCGGTAATTCCAACTAGGAAGTTTGATAGTCTGAGACATGAAGTGGATTTGGGATGTAATAGGGACAGTAGTATATATGTCGCGAACTGCTTGAACTGAATGGGCAGAGAAGAGCCCTGAGGTAGGTGACCGGCAGAGGGATGTAGGCTATTCTGTGGGATTGGAGAAGCCCCTGGAGGAGAGGGGCAAATACGAGCTGACAGTAAAAGATGTTGAAAAGCTTTATGATTAAAGGAGTGCCGAATCAAGTACAGGGAGAATATGGTGGGTAGCGTGGTTTTAAGGAGAGGAGAATGTAGAGGAAAAGTTCGATGGTCAATTTTTTTTTTTTACGTTGGCCGTCATGGACCTCAGAAAGCCCGCTGCTCCTGATGGTGGTGCGTTATACGAAGGTTTAATGTTGTCTGTGAGGCGCGTAAAGCGATCGGGATCTCACTGCATTTTAGCATACCTCACCTGGTGTATGTAGGAAGTATAGTAGCATTCCTTTGATATCTTTTAATCACGAAGTGAAATGTACTATTAGTGCACACGCGTTCGGAGGGATGTTTATGTAGTTGTGGACTTTATTATCGTCCACACATTCCTAGGTGTACCAAATAGAGCGCTTAAATTGAAGTGCTTTTATGTACTCTTGATAGCTTCTAAAGGCCTTTTGTATGCCCTGGACCTATCGTTATTGCACTTTTACAACCATTCGGACCAGGCCGTTTTCTGTAAACATATGTTTATTTCTTCGGAAATCAGGTCTCACTTTGCATGACGTGCCGCCGCTAATTGAAACATTTACTGGAATTAATACGCCACTTGTTTAACACTCTTGTGTATTTAATTCCCAATGTTTGCAATTTACAGCTTTGACAGTCGCCAAGTAATGTTATAAAGCACGAGCTCCTTGATTTCTCGAATGCAGCGAAGCAACCGTACGCCAGTATCCAAAGGGTGTATTGCATACCGAAACTAATCGGCCGTTTTCATTTCTACCGTCTGTTATTGCACCACGCCGAGGCCTGTCTCGGTTCGTTTGAAATGATGCCACTTTTTTTTGCGAGGCATATTCTGCTGCTCATAATTGAGCCCTGTGCGTTGTCAGCTTCCAGTTTCAATTTCTCATAAGAACCAATCTCCCACCCTTTTCCGTGTTGCTAACGTATTGGGTCCGAAATGAGGATGGGTGGGTCAAAGTTGTGGTGTCTGCTTCTCATTGGCTGCTAAATGTTTTGTGGCTCTGTGTGATTGGATTCTAACGTAAGACTTGTGTTTTGATGCCTTTTGTATATACAGAGGAGCACCAAACGTATTATTCATCATTTTTAATAAAATAAAAAGCATAATTAAATGAATGTCCAGTGATTGAAAGTCACACTTGGACAGCGATGCTTTATTTGTCCTTTCACCTGCGTTAGATTCTGCTACATTGAAGTGCCATGGTTCCCTGGTATATTTGTTTCTTTGGTTCCCAGTTCAAGTCTTTTTGTCCCAACTCAATTTTACAGTTTATATTCTTGGAACTAGGGACAGTAGGTGCTGGAGGAATAACGAGTGTTAACTTTCGGACGCATTTCATACACACTAATACATCAGAAGCAGGTGTTTGATCTACAGGACGAATCAATTTCGAACATGCCGTCATTGATTTGGTTATCTTTCTGTTCTAAAATATACGTTCACTCTGCAGTTTTGTCTCGTTATTTAAGTGCAAGGCTAGTGATTTAGGTAACTTTTTTTCATACATGGCTTGAATCTTCCGAACAACTTTATCTTCTGTTTTTGAAATATTGAAAGTCGCTCGACCTTTCAAAAGACGCCAAAAGCTGTCTTGTGCACTTTTCTAGACACACGCTTGCCTTTGTTTCACGCTCTGAACCAAGAAGCCTCTACATGACGGCGTGCCTTGGAAACAGTCACATTTTCCCTTCGTAATTACTTGCTTCCCTCAAAAAAGTACTGACGAGTAAGCCTCCCCATTCGTGTGACAGCCATGCAGCATTACCTGCAGTTCTTAGGGAATGCTCTTTTGTTTCCAGCTGAAAATGGTTCATCAAGACGTACTTGGAAACTATTGACTTCTGCCATTACTTATTCCTCAGTTATAATTCACAACGTAAGTGTTGTGATTTGTTTCCTCTTTGGTATGTGTAAATAGGACAGCGCTGATAAATAATTGAATATTGTTTCATACAATAGAGCCTGCAGTCTTTCCATTGTGCACTTGTGGCCAAACTTAACATTTACCTTTATCACCGAAATTTACTGTAGGTTGCTAGGAAATCGTTTCCGGCTCTTAGCGTCTTTTCGTAAACCCAGTTTTGAAATGGCTCTTTGATAAATCCTTTTACAATCTCAACTGTTTTTGTTTTTATTCGCATCGCCAATGCTCTGCTATTCCTGTCTGCATTTTCAGCGAATATGCTGAATGCAAATAAGAGCACGCTACATAAGTTATGGTCACTTGTTTCTGCTGCTTGCTCAAACCTTCTACATAAGCTGCAGTCAGAATGTTGTGGTCCCTCTTACAGGTTTTACTTATGGTCCACACACACCTTTATTGGGAAAGCAGACCTTAATTTATACAGTGTAGGCTTCGTGGCCTCCTCCACCCTTCTTATTTTATGGCTTTTATGTTAGTTCCCTGCTTCTGATTCGGTTACTTGTCTTCGTATTCAATTTTTTTTTTTTTTTAATTCTCTTCAGCGGAAGTTATATCGCAGTCTCAGTGTTTTATAATTGAATGAGATGTATCCTCCCATTTCTCTGTCAGGATCTTGCAGTGCATGAAGGACTATTTTCTCAACTTACTTTTTTTTCTCCCTCCCCGTTATATTTATTATTAACCGCCCCCTACAGCCTGTTTTCTCCCCAACTCCTTTGTGCTCACGGTCTCTGCAGGTGTGTGGAATTACAGGCGACCGTCTTTAAATGGATTTAAACCCATTCCGAGATGCGTGGTTGCGTGCATGCTAGCTAACTTGGGTTTTCTTTATTAAAAGGAACATCATTCCATAATGGACGCATGCCATGTGTGTTCACTCGTGGCGTCTGGGGGAAATTCAGGCATTAGTGGGCGAGACATATTGGCTTTTTCAAAACTTGCTAGTTTATCATGTCACTGAATGCTGTTTGGTATTCCTTTTCACTATGTACACCTGTAAGTTCCTTACCACGTTTCTATTTCTAGTTTTCCCATGAAGAAACATCCGAGTCATTCCGCGTAGGTCCACAAATCTGCTAAAATTTGTTTCTCATTCGCTGGACGTACACTTCATGGTTTCTCTCTAACACACGTTTTCATGGGATTTCCTCTTAATTGGACTAGGGTCTAGATTTAATACTAAAATCACTTGCAGGCAATGTCATTTATAGTTATTGCATGACCTCTGTTCCTCAAAGGAAACCTCCGTCTACACTGCTCAGTCCTTGTTAGTTATCATAATGTTGTTAGTTTGTAGCTATTTTCTTTTGCCCATCCATACATTGGCTGACAGAACCTTTAAACTGATGCAGTAAGTGCAAATGGTTCTGGATTTTAAATTTGAGCTTTTGTCTAGTTTGAGATTCTTTGTTAAAGTCGTAAATAATCTTAGCTTGTCATGTAGTGTTACCTTCTTGAAGGTTACATGGACGTTAATAGACACGACTGAAGTACGTACTTGAAAATACGCTCATATCTGTGCAGTCCACGGTTTAGATGCCCATTTGCGGGATACATCCACAGTAGACAGGAATCCTTGTTTGGACTTTGACTCCAATGTTGAACTTGTTGGTTCCGCCCCCACCTCTCTCATCAAAGGCTGCCGGGTAAACTACGGTGTCTTCAGCCAGTGTTTATTTCGTTGTGACACATCTTATGTGTTGTCTGTCTCCGTACTGCTTTAGCTGTTAGAGAGCTGTTGGGTCGTGTGTCGTATATTTTTCACATAAGTGTCGCCACACTCCTGTTAATGCAGTAAGGGTGATTTTGCACCTAAACGTTTTACTTTGTGTTTTTCCTCCTCTTAATTTTAACACTCATCCTGATGTTGCACTCTTGCTGGAGCTACCAATGATAATGCACCAAATGCAATGGTTTATTCCTTTCCGAGGTGTTTCAACACTCTTGCACCTCAATCCAATTCTGCTCCTAAATGTCTTGCTTTGTGTTAGTGATTTTCCACTCTGATGTAAGTTGTGTTCCTAAACGTTTGTCACACTCATGTCAAGGGTGATACTGCAGCTCAATGTGCTTTCCCCGAATGTGATGTCATAACGACTCACACCTTTTATATCTAATGCAATATCTTATTACTGCACTTTCACTCTTTATTACACGATACCCCATTGCTTCATATTGCGGCTGTTCCAAAACTGAATCTGCTTCTCAGGATCAACGTCCTATGAGGATTTTTACAGTCCATACTATGCAGGTATTGCCTCTGAAATCCAGTTAACTTCAGGGCTATCTGAAAACTGCATTTACATCACAAAAAATTCCAAGACCTAGAGTCCGTTGAAAAATTTACCGACACGGATACCCTGCTCTTAGACTAGTGTCATCTGAAGGTGACCTATGGTATTCTAAGCACAAAATACCCTTCTGGATTTATACGCTATAATTTTTCTTAGTCTCAAAGATTTGTAAAGAGAACCTATGCATTCCCCACCCCCCTCCCCAAAACCTATCGGCTTACCAAAGCCAGTAATAGGGGTGTCAAGGAAGTTTCAATTCTGTTAAGAACAGAGGCAAGGATTATTCATTAATCTTTCTCCATTTATGGCTCAGCAGCACCCATTGAACTTGACAATCATAACAAAGGACAACGTTTCCCTGAAGTCCTGTTAATAAAACATAGCTGTCTACAACCACAGTTCTTCAGTTGCATATAAGGCAGTTTTGAGAAAGTGGAATATCAGTTGCTAGATACATGATACAATAAAAAATAAACCCCACTTTATAAGAATAGTGTATATTCTTATCTTTAAATGGACACCAAAACGACAATAATGAGGTGAAGGATACCAGAGTTAGATTTTTGTTAGGTTTTCATATATCGCTGAAATTCACTCTAAAGCGTTTTTAAAAGTTTACTACATTACTGCTTTATACTCATTGGCGGTAGTCTCCAAGGCAAAGTCAGTTTGATATCAATTGCAATATAAAAAGAAAAATTCCGATGTGGGCGCAAGGTTGGACTTTGTCAAGAATTCACCTGTAAGCATAGAAAAGTTTCTGGTTGTTTTTCACGACTGGTCAGGATGGCTGAGTCCTCTGCAGCTTGGAGGCCAGCGTTTGCTTCGGAGTCAACGGGCTGACGTCCAGTGTTCTGGTGAAAGGCTTATTTCTCCTCTGCGTTAGAGGCTAACCAAGAACCAGCAAGTAGTGGTATTCTATGAGCTTTTGACACGGTGAGCAGAAACCACTACCTTTTTTTTTTTTTTTTTTTTTCAGAATCTCAACATGCAGTTCTTTAGCAATACAGCGCACACTAGCACCAGCCAACGGCCCAGTACTTAAGAGGTATTTCTTGGGGACTTATAAATCTCACAGGCTACACCAGTTGAGTCCAGCGCATGTCCAGTAGCTACTAGTCAGCCGGGCACTTTGCAGGTGTAGGCTTCTTTAGATTTTATTTCCCTGAGACTCAACAGGAGTCTAGCCACTTAACCTTGGAGTCCAATTACTGGTTCTTGGCACAAGTGGGAGCAGGGCCTGCTTTTGGGGTCTCTTTTAATGAAGAGTAGGAGCAGCCCTTCTTTTCTGTAAGTCCTTTCTTGGTTCAGCAGCTGCAGTCTTCCTTAAGGCAGCCTTTCTTTCAGAGATCCATAGGTTAAGCATGTGCAGTCCTTCTGTGTTTTCAGAGTGAAGCAGATGTCACTTTTATGCCAATTTTTAGCTTGTGGGTGGGAGAGTTGCTAGCTAATAGGGCTACCGTTTCTATGGGGCTACCCCCCACAACCTTAACATAATTTCCTACAGAGTTGAAACTTAACAGTCCCATAGCGCATCTCTGTCCAAATACAAAATGCCTCAGACCCTTCTTGCTTGGGTTAAAGATATAAAGCAAAACACAAACGCTGTGGGATAGCGTAACTGGATGAACGGAATGCGGAACCAACAAACATTCACCCCCAGTCACAGATCTGGGTTTAATCCATCCATTATTTTGCTCACCATGCCACCCCAGTTTGAACCCAGCCATATGCAAATCAGTCTTGACCATGTTCCTCATGGGAACAGTCCTGCCCGAACTGCCAGGCCAGGTTCTCCCTGGACCGGAAACAAGCATCCTGGGACCGGTTTCAGGGTTTCACCCCTAATCAGCCAGGCTAGCTTGAAAACAGTGGCACAGTGAGCCCGGGACCCACGTCTGGGCATACCCGGCGCACTTAGGGCGGCAAAAGCAAAGCAAAACACAAACGCTGTGGGATAGCGTAACTGGATGGACGGAATGCGGAACCAACAAACATTCACCCCCAGTCACAGATCTGGGTTTAATCCATCCATTATTTTGCTCACCATGCCACCCCAGTTTGAACCCAGCCATATGCAAATCAGTCTTGACCATGTTCCTCATGGGAACAGTCCTGCCCGAACTGCCAGGCCAGGTTCTCCCTGGACCGGAAACAAGCATCCTGGGACCGGTTTCAGAGTTTCACCCCTAATCAGCCAGGCTAGCTTGAAAACAGTGGCACAGTGAGCCCGGGACCCACGTCTGGGCATACCCGGCGCACTTAGGGCGGCAAAAGCAAAGCAAAACACAAACGCTGTGGGATAGCGTAACTGGATGGACGGAATGCGGAACCAATCAAACATTCACCCCCAGTCACAGATCTGGGTTTAATCCGTCCATTATTTTTGCTTTGTCGCCCTAATTGGGAAGGGTATGCCCAGACGTGGGTCCCGTGCTTCCCATGCCACTGGATTCAAGCTAGCCTGCCTGATGAGGGGTGAAACCCCGAAACCGGTCCCAGGATGCTTGTTTCCAATCCAGGGAAGACCTTGCCTAGCAGTTCGGGCTGGACTGTTCCCATGAGGAACAGGGTCAAGACTGATTTGCATATGGCTGGGTCCAAACTGGAATGGCATGGGCAGCAAAAAAACGATGGATTTAGGCCCATATCACTGTACTGGGGGTGAATGTTTGACAATGTTCAGCATTCCGTCCATCACTTGTTGTTTTTGGGTTAGAGATATAGGCACACCCTGAAGATGTGTCCAGTGTAATCAGTCACCCCTCCTGGAAAACCTGTTCAGCAACAGGTTTTCCCCCTCCGGATGAGATGGCAGCCTGTGTACTTACACAAAGGGGAGGGCAAGGTAAGCTGTGACTTGCATTAGCTTCTCGGCGGTGGTAGCCCCCTTGAAACTAGGCTGTCTATTATTGCAGTCCTCAGGCTGGTATTCTTGAGTAAGTCACCCCTCCGCACACCAATAGTTTTTTTTTTTAAATTCTCCCCCATTCCTAGATGCTCTTTACACCTAGCAGAAGGGGGAAGCAGCCTCTCAGCAGACAAATGAAGTAGTTATTCAGAAACAACTACTCTTTCTTGGGTGCAAGAACATGATTTTTCTAAAGTCACCTTTACATAATGTTGAAGTTGGATTTAAAGTAACTTAAAGTCAGATTTAATGTAACATATTTATGTTTTGGGTAGTCTGGTCACCCCAAATAGAAGGTAGCTCTTAATGCATAGGCTAGTGTAACTACATGCTAGCCAGTGGGACTACCAACCTGGCTACAGTGAAAATGTTGATTTCGAGTGTTCACTGTCAGCATATGTCAAATGTAAAAGGAAGGTCCTTTTTGCTATTTCACCCTCTGCCTTGTGCGCTACTAAGACCTTCCCTCTGGGTGACGTTTAAATGTTAAAAATGTTTTAAAATGGCAAAATTTAGTTTGCCATGTCAGATTGGCCATCTAAAAGCTGTCTGTAGTGGCAAACCTAGAGCAGTGTTTTCCCCTGGTCACAGTAGTGGTGGCACAATAAGTGCTGCAGTCCACTAGTGGCCTTTATCTTACTAGCTCTGGGTACATCTTATACCATATTCTAAGAATTAGGGACTTAGAGGTAAGTTAAACTTGCCAGTCGGGGATCAGCCAAACACACACATTTTTGAGGTGTAAGAGCACATGCACTGGGACCTGGTTAGTAGGACCCACTCCACTGCACTTTAGAGTCACAAAACCAGCAGTCCTGTTTGGGGGGGGGGGGGAGGTGTTGGCTACACAGAGGCACTTTCTTAAAACCTTCTATAAGGAAAAGCACTCAGTCTTTGTTCGTGCAAAAATTAACCCATTTTCTCTTAGTCTTGTTTCTGGTCCATTCCTTGCAAAGAAAACAAAACCTCACATAACATCTCACTTTTAACATTCTTCAGCAGAACATGTATGTTAATTCAATTATATCGTATGCATGCACATTCTTCCAGGGTGGGTTGTAGAGAATTATATACTCTCCTTGAGCTTTTTCACAATAACTAGAAAATTTCATATTCTGTGTCAGGATTGGTGGCTCAGATTATGCATGTTTAAAGCTTAATGGTCGCTAGTGAAGCCCCCATCCCCCACCAAAGTCACTGGTTTAAAATAAAACTTCTTAAAAGCTGATCAAACGGCCATAGCCAAATACCTTCCAATGTAACCCCCTCTCAAGAGTCCCTCACTAAATGTGGCACAAATACCCCATTTACAAGCAAATGTTAGCTGGCGCTTTGACGGAGCCCTGTTTTGTCCACCCAGCTCATCGGGCCCCAATCGCAGTGGGCTTCTTTTTTGACATTGGTGTCGCAGCCTGTTTGGCAAGTTTGCCGGGTTTATATTCAACATTTGGGTGCACTTCTAGGGTTGAGTGGAGGCGGTCAATCAAAACAATTCTTGAGTGGCCCAAGTCTGGTTGCAACTCAACTTTGTTCTTGCACACATCCCTCCACACACACACATACACACACACTCTCCCCCGCTCCCTCTCTCACTCCCCAAGCTAAGTGTGGGTGAAGAGATCGGCGATCTTGAAAACGCCCCAAGTGGGTATGATTAACACCAGGAACCTTTGCCCCATTGATTAGGGCAGGGGTCTCAGAACTATGGCCTTCAGACCACATTTGGCCCACTACAAGATCTACAGCAACTCGAAATATTTTAGTCTCTAGGTCCTAAAGGTATTTATAGAACATGAAGTGCTAACCCCTAAATTTGACACTGCTGGAAAGCTGGCATCTCTGTTGCTTTCCTACATTAAATGAAATCATGGGTGCACTATGCTGACTTCCAAGTCTGTAGCGCCATCTACTGGACAAACTATAATTATTTGAGTCCCTTTTTGTTCCTCTTTTAGTACACAGTGCCAGAGCCCATGAGAAGTACTGTGTTAGAAAATATGCTTGCACCGAATACATAGAACGAACTTCCAGAAGCCGCAGAGGTGGTGAAACAAATGAATTCGGAGATGAAATTAACAGGGACCTCTCCGTGAACATAGTCCAGGAGCACTTAGGGGGAGAAAAAAAAAATCTGAGTCATTGTGACTTGCCTCCTGCTCTCATTCCACAATCACAAATTGTGGTCACTCCTTCTAGAAGTCTATACCTGCAGTTCAGCCGTCTGTGCTGTGCTTCTGGTTTGCCCCAACGAACATGGCTCTTTTGGCCTCTCTTCTGCCTTTTGCTGGGTGTATTTTTGTGTTTAAAGTATACACTGCTTAGCTTAATAGCTTATAAGTGCTGTAACATTCATGCAAGTGCTGTTAAATTCGGCCGATCGTATTTATATTTAGATTCAACACTATCTAGGTAGTGTTCGCCCCATATTAATGTTGCATGATAGTGTGTTAACCTCTGCGGCTAGACCTTTAATCATTCATTTAAATGTTACTAATTCACTTCTAATAATGGTTTTTTTCAGCCCACAAATATATGATGTGGCCCTCGTACTGAAAAATTTGGAGGCCTATGGGTTATGGGATAGCTAGATCGCCTTTTCAACCACTAGCTTGTGTCTGGCATACATGTGGCATCTTCAGGAACCCACTTTGGTACCATCCTCGACCCGAGGAAGCCTAGAAGAAGACTGAATCTGCTGTCGGAGACCTAATAGGACATATAGTAAACCTGCTCTCCTTCTTGTACTCTAGTCTGAAGGTAAAACCTTTGACCAAGGTGGACATCGTTGATGTATCCAACTGCACCCAGCTCCTCTTCTGCTGCGACCATTGACTGTCATGGGCAGTTTGATTCTTAGTGCTAGTTCTTCTTAAATTGTCCCTTTTGCAGAATCCCCTCACTTTTTACCTCTACTTTTTGCTAGATGTTGCCGTTTTTTTCCCACTCTGTAGTGCACAGGGCCCTGCTGTCCAGCCCCAAATGAATCTGCTTTTACCCTTTAAAGTGTATTTTCAAGTGGCTAATCCCAGATTGGCATATTTAACTAGGTCCCTAGTAGGTGGTAGAAGAGGTGCCCAGGACTAATAAGTTACAATGATTCAGTTAAGTGCTGCAGTCCACTAGTGACGCAACTAGAGTGACCAGGTGAAAATTTGGCTCTAGGTCTGTGAAGTGAAGGAAAGCAAGCTGCATCAGGTGAAAGTAGAAGAAACCTTTAATGTCGGAACGCTTCTCAATCGTGGTGCTCTCTCGCCCAGTCAGCAAGCAACTGCCTGGAGAGAGAACGCCTGTAACACCATTCTAGTACGTTCGCCTCAAGGCTAAGATTCCTGAAATCCCTTGAGCTACATTACAACACATCCCTCTCCGTCAGTAACAAAGAAAGAAGCAATGGTATATAAAACACGTAGAAACATTTTACAATGAATAATCCAATGCAGGGAGAAAGAAAATGTAAACATTACAAGAAAACAAGGTATAACAAGAACTCACGAAAACACAAAAGAAATAGGCATTTAAAAATCATGTTATATAATCCATTCAGAAACGTGGTTGGTAGCCTGAGTATAGGAGTCCTAGCACTCACAAAACTAGGAGTTGTTCCAATGGAATCCAAGCCAACAGCTAAGTTAGCATCCCCACTTCCTCTAATTGCTGACCACTAGCACCACCGCAAATTACACAAGGACCTACTACATCTTCATCCCTCATCAACATATAACCACTACAGTCATCACAGCTCTCACATTCCCTCCCTTCCATTCAGAGGCAAACATCGCAACCCGCCTCAAATTCCAGCGTTTTCCATTTGAAAGCAACACATGCCACTTGTGAACTCCCTGATCCCTGAAAGGCACTAGGAATTTGCACAAACTTTTTTTTACTCTCCCTGATTGGGTGAAAGTCAAATCAGATGGTTTAATCCTCAAATAATTGCACACTGTTCTATCTGCCAGATCCCAATTGGATACATCGCACCCTACCATCAGTTTCTCCATCCACTTTGGTTTTAGTTTACAAATGGGTTTCCTGCCTCTCATAATCACAAATGGTAGCTTACCAGTAATCAAATTCTTTGTGGTGTGATACGCCCAAACTAATTCAGAAATGACTACCTCCAATCCATTGGCCGTTGCTAACTGCAAACTCCCCCCCACCCCCCTTTGATCGTACGATTAACTCGTTCCACAATACCATTAGCATGGGTTATATAGCGCTGTACGTGTATGTTTCACACCACATGAATCCAAAAAACCCTAATTTCACCAGACATCAACTGCGTACCATTATCTGTGATCAAAACTACCAGAAACCCTTTCTCAGAAAAAAATCTCCCTCAAAACATTTATGGTTGCAGACGTTATGATCTCAAACATAAGTCTGACAATTAAGCATTTAGAGTGTACATCAACCACAACCAGAACAAAGCTTCTACCTCTGCCTGTTCCTGACAAAGGTCCAATGAAATCCAAACACTATGCCATGGCTTGTCCAGGTCAGTTTTACTACCACCATCAGACTGTACTCCCACTTTCAAATGCTTTTCACTCTGTAAACACACAGAACATCTCTCAGCCCATCTCACAACATCATCATCCATGCCAGGCCACCAAAACTCCATCCCGCAGTATCAAATAATCTTTTACGTACCCCCACAGGTGGAACATTTTTTTTTTTCCCCACTCAAAATAATCCTACCATTATTTCTGACAACTCATCCAATACTTTGTTATAAGGCCGTACAGGAACTGGAAGAGTGCTGTCTCTCCTCCACCCTTCTTTTTATCAGATTTATAACTTTCTTTAAAACCTTATCATCATCCATTGCCAAGTCCCAGTAAGTTTCATTCACAATCCCTTTATTCCAGCGCATGACTTCAAGCAAAGACACAACTGCTCCTTTCCTGTTCGCTCTCCAACACATTATCTTCATCTACCAATTGCCAACCGAGAGCTAGACGTGAAAGGCAATCGGCCTGAACATTTTTCCAACCTGGAATGTACAAAATTTTGTAATTATACTCCTGCAAGTGAAGCCAATCTGGCCAGCCTTGATGAACCTTTGCCAGTCCCACCGGGTGAAAGAATCTTTAATAAAGGCTTGTGATCAGTATGCAATGTGATATTACTGCCCCAAAGATACGTACGAAAATATTCCACACCCCATGCTGCAGCTAATGTCTCACGGTCAATGACTGCATAATGTCTCTCCGCGGCTGTCAGTCATTGAAGCAAAAGCAACAATTTTCTCAATGGGACCATGCATCTGGGACATGACAGCACCAATACCTATAGCACTTGCATCAACAGTTATGTTTTTTTTTTCTTGGTGTCCAAAGGTACCAAAATATCAGCATTGCGCACTTCTTCTTTTATCTGTTGAAAACATTGTTGTTGGGCCTCATCCCACACAAAATTTGCTCCTTTCCGTAAGAGTACTTTTAAACATTCTATTTTGCTGGCAAAATTCTTCACAAACTTGGAGCAATACTCAATTAAGCCCAAAAAGGATCGCAATTGCTATTTGTCCTTAGGAGCAGGAGCAAATCTAATGGCATTCAACAAGTCTTTTTTTGGTTTTATTCCGTCCTCCGACAAGGAATGACCAAGATACTACACTTCTTTCACCAGGAACTGACACTTTTCCCTCCGTAAAGTTAGTCCAAACTCCGACACTCTATCCAACAACATTTTCAAGGTGACATGATTTGCTATGGTATCGCCAAATACAAGAATATCATCTTGGAAAAACATTATATTATCCAACCCTTTGAAAATATGGCTCCTCATTCTCTGGAAAACACTGGCAGCGGGTGCCAAGCCAAAAGGCATCTGAGTAAACTGATATGTGCCTTCCCTAGTGATCAATGCCGTGAGAGATTTTGATGCAGGATGGAGTCTTATTTGATGGTATGCATGTTTAAGATCTAACTTTGAAAAATATTTAGCGCCTTTAATCAGTAAGACTAATTCGTTAACGTTTGGCAAAGGAAAGTTGTCAGTTAAAATATTTTGATTCAACCCCCTCAAATCCACACCACCTTAATTTTCCATCTTTCTTCTTAGAAATAACAACGGGCGAGAGCCACTCTGAGTCCTCCACAGGTTCGATGACTCCACTGTCCAGCATTTCCTTGAAGTTCTTTGACCTTCCCTCTGACTGACACTGGCACCTTTCTGACCTTGTGCTGAACAGGAATGGCTCCCAGTTTCAACTTAATCTCATGCACATAGCCTTTCAGTTCACCCATTTCTCTTCTAAACACATCCTTTGCCCCAAGTAAAATGTCCTTTAACGAAACACCATCGATATCAGTGACTTGACTTGGGGCACACGGATTGATGACAATACACATATTATATTGATGTTGGCAACCCAAAATAGGAAGGCCAGATTCTGCTGCATAAACCTTGCGTATAACCTTCCTTTTATTGAATCCAACCTCCGTGAGCATATAACCAACGGTGTCAATTTGTTCGCCCTGATAACCCCCAGGATTGATGTCCTTAGGCAATAATCTAGTAATACACCATTGTATTGGTGGGCTCCCAGGTTGCATCAAAAACAGAGGTGGAGATTTGACTGCTGTAGGCGAAATGTCCATGTTTTACAGAGTAATGTTAGTAAACAACCTTGTTTTCTATTGTTTTTTTTTCTCTTGTGACTTTATAATTCCCAAATATGTCCCTTGTTCTCTCTCTGAATGTTACTAACTTCAACATTTCATTAACAAATATATATATATATATATATATATATATATATATATATATATATATATATATATATATATATATATATATATATATATATATATTCTTTTCAATGGTCAAGGTGTGCCTATTACCACAGAAGGCACGATCGTAAATGTGGACAATCCGTCGGGTCCATAGAATAAACAAATAGTTGAGGTCACATTTGTTCAACAACCAAGTTCGTCCGGCTTCCGTGCTGTTGAATGTTGTTGAATGAAAGTTTTCCCAACTCTCCAAAATGGACGCCAACGTTCTAATAATATCCGCCTGACGTCAACGCTTGGCATCTTTGTTGCTAGGAGATCGATCTTTAGGGAAGCAGCAGTACGACAGCACGCGCCCAAAAACAAACCCGCTATCCACAAAGATTGCACGTGTAAACAAGTTACGCAGCCCCAAGGTTCAAGTAATTGCACATGGTAAGACACGAATATTTTCAGCAATAGTTATTTAAAACGCGGGTCGAGGGATAACGAGTTACCCTTAGGTTGATATCGGAGACCGTGGGTCTGAAGCATCCACGTTGAACGTCGATCGTAGTGCTTGCTGGACACTATCGTCGCCAAATGAAGTGAAGGAAAGCAAGCTGCGTCGGGTGAAAGTAGAAGAAACCTTTTAATGTCGGAACGCTTTCTTAATCGTGGTGCTCTCTCTCCCAGTCAGCAAGCAACTGCCAGGAAAGAGAACATTAGTAATACCGTTCTAGCGCGTTCACCTCAAGGCTAAGATTCATGAAATGCCTCGAGCTACATTACAACAGTCTGCCATTGCAGACTTGGCAGCTTTTACATTGCCATACTAGGCATGGCAGAATGGGCCCCCTATCCTCCATCCATGCTCGTACCTTTCTTTCTGATATCTGTAAGCCACTTCTAAGGCAAGCCTTTATAACCCAGAAGGTGGGGAGACTAATGTTAGAAACAGGCATGTTGTATTAAAACTTAAAATGTCCTGTCAGTAAATTGGTGGTTTCAATGTAGCAAGGCCGATGGCCCCTTTGCTAACATGGAGGTACACTATCTCACTTGTTAAGTGCTAGCTTCTTTTGGGAAAACTAAACACAGTACCAAGGTGTCAAATCAATTGTTACATTAAACCCTACTTAATGCTGATGTCTGATTTAAAGTGAAGGTGACTTAAAGTCATCTTTGTTGCCCAAACTGCTGAAAGCCCTTTCTCACTATCTGCAGCAGATTGTCATCAGAGATGGCCTGCTACCCTCCTGCTAACAGGTGTAAAGTGCTCTCAGGAACAGGGAACCAAGATCAATTGGTGGCCAGTTCTGGTTTCCGAAGAGATTGGCTAGTAGACTGAACACTCTCTCAGAGCAAAGGAGCCCTACCTCTTTGTTTTGGGCAGAGATACTCTGGGATTGGATTATTTAGTGCCAGCCCCACAGGTAATTATTATAAATTGGGTAGTGTTGACCTTTGGGAATAGTAGCCCCATTGGCTAATGAGTCCCCTGACCCACAAACCCGAAATTGGCATAAGTGGCCTCCATGGCATTCTGTTTTCAGATTACTATTAGACATGAAAGAAAACAGAAAGACTGCACTCCCTGGAACCAATAAAGAGACTGCACCAAAGTCCTGCACCTGCTGAATCTGAGGGACCTGCAAAGAGGTCTGTGCCTGCTGTGCCCATGGAAAAGTTACACTTGTGCCAAGACGGAAGAAGAAACCCCAGAGGATAGATGGCGATCTCCCTGTTTAGCTTCAAGACCAGTTAAAGCTAAAGAACACTGCACTCCCTGGCGCCAGCTGCCCAAGAACACCTGCCCACTGCTTTATGCTGAAGTGCCTACTGGGAGACATGGTCCTGACCTTCTTGGGGTGTAACCCAAGCCTGTGGGCCTCTCTAAGTGGACCCTGGTCCCCAGAAAGAAAAGAACGGATGACCTGTCAACCACTGAGCAATGCAGTAACTGGAAGACTAGTGGTGACTGGATTGCCTGAGGCCATCATGGGATCTAGAGTGCGGTGGTTGGAGGTGGCTCCTGAAGTTCTTGGACCCCAGGGTAGCCCAAGGAAAACTCGCCATATCTCGTGTATTTTAAGCATCCTGCACCTGGACCACTTCTTGGCTGGACCGCATTGAAGATGAAAAATCATGAGGACCCTAAACTTGCAGAAAGTGACTGGTAACTGTCTGCTTGGTCCTGCGTGGTCCCTGTGATTGTGGTGGCACATCCAATTGAAGAGAAGTAGCCACACTATCTATTTGGCAAAGAAGTGCTAAACCGCTTTCAATATTCATTGCATTTCGCAAGAGTAAGATTACAGTGATTTACCTTTTACAAATTCCTATCTGCTTTTCCCTATAGATTTGTGCAGTTTTTGTGTCAGTTTTATGTTCTAGGATACAAAATAATCAACTTGTATAAATTGGCGTCTGGCTTTTGTCGTTGTGTTTCTTACTTAACTGTTTTGGTATTTCCAACTGCGTTACACTTTTTTCCTTTGATTAAGCCTGCCTGCGTTGTGCCGTAGCTACCCAGGACTGAGCTAGGGGTTTTATTAAAGAAAACTAACTGCATCTGATAAAGTTAGACATTATGTGGTGAGGTCTCACAACTACACTACATAATAATCTACTTTATTACATCTGGTTCCCATTGTTGGATTTTTGTCATTTTGGTGTAATTTTACCTAACTTGTTACAATTCGACAAGTTGGTATGGTCTTTCTGTTTGTTCACCCAAACATATCACACAGAATAAAGCCATTGAAACTAAAACATATAATCCTAAAACAAGCCAAATCTATTGTCTTTGCCAGTGTTTGTTGCAGAGAGATTCTGTTCATGAATGAGTATTGTGTACAGTAAAACAGAGTAGTGGCAATGACATCGTGCACAAATCTGTTTTTTTGGTTTTATATAGGTGTGGTCACTGCAAACGTCTTGCACCAGAATATGAGTCTGCCGCAACAAGGTTGAAAGGAGTGGTCTCACTTGCTAAGGTCAGATTTTAATATTCTGTTGATATCAAGGCATCTGTCTTCTAATATCTGCAAAACTGTGGGGATCTTTACACTATAACTATTAGTTTGTGCAAATACAAGACAGCTCCAGCAGCCCCATGCAAGCTATTTATTTTAACATAACCTTCTCTCGTGAAAGTGTTTATATAAGTCTTAAGGATTTTTTCTGTTTCGTCAGGTTGACTGCACAGCACACTCTAACACATGTAACAAATTTGGAGTCAGTGGATATCCTACATTAAAAATTTTCCGTGATGGGGAGGAGTCTGGTTCTTATGATGGGCCCAGAACGGCTGGTAAGTGAAAATGAAACCATTTTTTTGGTCTTTATATGCCCATACATAATTTTCCCGAGTGAAGTTTGAAGTTTGCTTATTTCCAGTCTAAAATGTAGTTGTATAATGTCAAGCGAGGTCTTCCTTTCCCGTAGCACTCAGTGGTAAATGGGACGGGCGCATTCCTTGTAATATTTATAATCGTCCTCAAGACCACAGTTTAGACAGTTGTCAAGTACATCATTTTGGCCTTTTACAGTTGAGAAGCTCAGTAAATACACAATGGCTAGCAGGTAAAATCTGTATTCCATTCTCCAGTGGAGGGAGAAGGGGTGGGGGCTTGGGGGACCATGGCTGGGTTAAAGAAAACAAAAAAACAACAAAAAAACACAGTCATTGTTGCAGCTTGGGGTTTCTCACAGCGTGGTACGGTTTTATGCTGTTGGGAAGAGTATTCGTCAGTAAGTGTTGTGGGGGAAAGAGTGCACTTACACAGATATGTAGTCAAGATGAGTCTGTCCTTGAGGCTTCTTAAGCAGACTGTACACAGTGATTCCCTTTGGAGCAAGAGGTTACCATGAAGGTAGCCCTGGTGTATGTTCCTCACTCCTTTAGAAGGGAAATCAAAACTTTGAGTTACTGATAACATTTTTACCTACATATACAGGGCTCCTGGCAGTGGCTAAGTATTTGGTTCAGAGCGCCAACTTATAACTCAAAACAATGGGAGTTATTCCCAAGTTAGCTGACTTCTCAGGTTCAGGGCTTTCCCAAAACATTTGAATACATTATTACAAAGCCTAGTAGAGTGTGGCCCTACAAGTTTGTATTTTGGTTGCTGCCAGGACTCTCATTCTCTACACAACATTCTCGGCCAACTTGACTATTTCAAGGAGGAGCAGGATGGCACGGTGATCTCACTGTGGAAAATATGTATTTTTTTGCTCTGTAAGCCCATAAAGTCTTAAAATCTGTGTGTATGTATTAGAAAAGCTGTTAGTGTATCTGTTTCGATGTGGTCAAGTATTAGTCGTGAGTCCACGTTTTAATTTTAGGTGTTTTGGTTTCTTGGCCTAGGGTTTTCTGTGACTAATGGGACTCTGAATATTTGAGCCACCCCCCAAATAAAAATAAAAAACTATATGTTCGATGGCATCTGTCGCTGTAGATACGCATGTTTTGCATAGCTCGCCATCTGGTGTTGGGCCGGAGTGTTACAAGTTGTTTTTCTTCGAAGAAGTCTTTCGAGTCACGGGACCGAGTGACTCCTCCTTTTGTCTCCATTGCGCATGGGCGTCGACTCCCTCTTCGATTGTTTTTTTTCCGCCATCGGGTTCGGACGTGTTCCTGTCGCTCCGAGTTTCGGAACGGAAAGATAGCTAATTTCGGAAGATTTTCGTCGGTATTGTTGCGTTCGGGATCGGCGTAGTTAGATTCAACACCGCGTCTAAGATCGAAGAGCTCCGGTGCCCTTCGGGGTAATTTTTTCGATTCCCCCGTCGGGGCCTGGTTGGCCCGACCGCGTGCAGAAGAACGCCGATGGAACGGACCCCGTTCCGTTTCTGTCCCAAATGCCACAATAAATACCCCTATACAGACCAACACTTGGTCTGCAACCTGTGCCTGTCACCTGAGCACAGTGAAGACACCTGCGAGGCCTGTCGTGCGTTCCGGTCCCGAAAAACACTCCGAGACCGTCGAGCCAGAAGACTTCAGATGGCGTCTGCGCCGACAGCCCACCGGGAGTTCGAGGAACAAGAAGAGGAGGGAACCTTTTCGATCCAAGAATCGGACTCCGAAGGATTCGACGATACACAAACCGTGAGTAAGACGTCGAAAACCACTCAGAAGAAGATTTACAAGGCCCAGGGGACGCCACTGCCACCAGGCCATGGCTCGACCCATAAATTCGGTGACCGACCGTCGGCACCGAAAAAGGCCCAAACAGTGCCGAGATCGTCCGACTCCGGTCAAGACACCGGCACGCAGCCTTCTCGGGACCGAGAAAGTGCTGGAGACAAGCATCGACACCGAGATGCCGGTGTAGACACGGCTCGACGCCGAGACAGCGGCACCGAAGAAGATCGACGCCGAGAGGTTTCGGCCCCGAAAAAGAAAAAAGTCACCTCGGAGCCGAAAAAAGATGCCGACAGGGTTTCGGTGCCAAAACAAACTGCAACCGACCCAGTTTCAGGCTCTTATACAGAAGATCACTCGCTAACCTCCCAAATGCAAAAGCATAGGTTTGAGGAAGAGCTACACTCAACTGATGTAGACCATACGCAAAAGCGTATTTTCATACAGCAGGGGACAGGAAAAATAAGCACCCTTCCCCCTATTAGAAGAAAGAGAAGATTGGAGTTCCAAACACCACAAACAAAAGTGGTGAAAAAAGTTACCCCACCACCCTCTCCTCCACCTGTGATTAACGTCTCACCAGCACAAACTCCATCACATTCCCCAGCTCACACCACCATGAGCCAGGGTGACCAAGATCAAGACGCATGGGACTTATACGACGCCCCAGTGTCAGATAACAGTCCGGAGGCATACCCTACGAAGCCATCTCCACCAGAGGACAGCACTGCGTATTCTCAAGTGGTGGCTAGAGCAGCACAATTTCACAATGTAAGCCTCCACTCAGAACAGGTCGAGGATGACTTTTTATTCAACACACTCTCCTCCACCCACAGCTCCTACCAAAGCCTGCCTATGCTCCCTGGTATGCTCCGGCACGCAAAAGAAATCTTTAAAGAGCCGGTCAAAAGTAGGGCAATCACACCAAGAGTGGAAAAAAAGTATAAGGCGCCTCCTACAGACCCGGTTTTTATCACTACACAGCTGCCACCAGACTCTGTCGTTGTAGGAGCAGCTAGGAAAAGGGCCAACTCCCACACATCTGGAGATGCACCACCCCCAGATAAAGAAAGCCGCAAGTTTGATGCAGCTGGTAAGAGAGTCGCAGCACAAGCTGCAAACCAGTGGCGCATCGGCAACTCCCAGGCACTACTTGCGCGCTATGACAGAGCCCATTGGGATGAGATGCAACATCTCATTGACCATCTGCCCAAGGACCTACAACATAGGGCAAAACAAGTGGTTGAGGAGGGACAGACCATTTCCAACAACCAAATCCGCTCCTCCATGGACGCTGCAGATACAGCTGCACGGACAATTAATACATCTGTAACTATCAGAAGGCATGCATGGCTCCGAACGTCTGGATTTAAACCAGAGATTCAGCAAGCAGTTCTCAATATGCCTTTTAACGAAAAAGAACTGTTCGGTCCAGAAGTGGACACAGCGATTGAGAAACTCAAAAAAGACACGGACACTGCTAAAGCCATGGGTGCACTCTACTCCCCGCAGAGCAGAGGGAATTACAGCACATTCCGTAAAACACCCTTTAGAGGGGGGTTTCGGGGTCAGAGCACACAAGCCAGCACCTCACAGGCAACACCGTCCAGTTACCAGGGACAGTACAGAGGAGGTTTTCGGGGACAATATAGAGGAGGGCAATTCCCTAGGAATAGAGGAAAATTTCAAAGCCCCAAAACCCCTACTACTAAGCAGTGACTCACATGTCACTCACCCCCTCCACACAACACCAGTGGGGGGAAGAATAAGTCATTATTACAAAGCATGGGAGGAAATCACTACAGACACTTGGGTTCTAGCAATTATCCAACATGGTTATTGCATAGAATTTCTACAATTCCCTCCAAACATACCACCAAAAGCACAAAATTTGACAAAACATCATTCCAATCTCCTGGAGATAGAAGTGCAGGCACTATTGCAAAAGAATGCAATCGAATTAGTGCCAAACACACAAACACAGGAGTTTACTCACTGTACTTTCTGATACCAAAGAAAGACAAAACGCTGAGACCAATCCTAGACCTCAGAATAGTGAACACATTCATCAAATCAGACCACTTTCACATGGTCACACTACAAGAAGTATTACCATTGCTAAAACTACACGACTACATGACAACTTTAGACCTCAAGGACGCGTATTTCCATATACCAATACACCCATCGCACAGGAAATACCTAAGGTTTGTATTCAAAGGAATACATTACCAATTCAAGGTACTGCCTTTCGGATTAACAACCGCACCAAGAGTCTTTACCAAATGTCTAGCAGTAGTCGCTGCACACATCAGAAGGCAGCAAATACATGTGTTCCCATATCTAGACGACTGGCTAATCAAGGCCCATTCGTTAATAGAGTGCTCAAATCACACAAATCAGATCATACAAACCCTCTTCAAATTAGGGTTCACCGTCAACTTCACGAAATCCAACATTCTGCCGTGCAAGGTACAACAATACCTAGGAGCCATAATAGACACAACAAAAGGAGTAGCCACTCCAAGTCCCCAAAGAATTCAAAATTTCAACACCATCATACAACGCATGTATCCAACACAAAAGATACAAGCAAAGATGATATTACAACTCCTAGGCATGATGTCTTCATGCATAGCCATTGTCCCAAACGCAAGACTGCACATGAGGCCCTTACAACAGTGCCTAGCATCACAGTGGTCTCAAGCACAGGGTCATCTTCTAGATCTGGTGTTAATAGACCGCCAAACTTACCTCTCGCTTCTGTGGTGGAACAACATAAATTTAAACAAAGGGCGGCCTTTCCAAGACCCAGTGCCACAATACGTAATAACAACAGATGCTTCCATGACAGGGTGGGGAGCACACCTCGATCAACACAGCATACAAGGACAATGGAATGTACATCAAACAAAACTGCATATAAATCACCTAGAACTTCTAGCAGTTTTTCAAGCACTAAAAGCTTTCCAACCAATAATAGTTCACAAATACATTCTCGTCAAGACAGACAACATGACAACAATGTATTATCTAAACAAGCAAGGGGGGACGCACTCCACGCAGTTAAGCCTGCTAGCACAAAAAATTTGGCGTTGGGCAATTCACAACCAAATTCGCCTAATAGCACAATTTATACCAGGGATCCAAAATCAACTCGCAGACAATCTCTCTCGATCACCAACAGGTCCACGAATGGGAAATTCACCCCCAAATTCTGAACACCTATTTCAAACTCTGGGGAACACCTCAAATAGACTTGTTTGCTACGAAGGAGAACGCAAAATGCCAAAACTTCGCATCCAGATACCCACACAAACAGTCCCAAGGCAATGCCCTATGGATGAACTGGTCAGGGATATTTGCTTACGCTTTTCCTCCTCTCCCTCTCCTTCCTTACCTGGTAAACAAACTCAGTCAAAACAAACTCAAACTCATATTAATAGCACCAACTTGGGCAAGGCAACCTTGGTACACAACGCTGCTAGACCTATCAGTAGTACCCCACATCAAATTGCCCAACAGGCCAGATCTGTTGACACAACACAACCAAAAGATCAGACACCCAGATCCAGCATCGCTGAATCTAGCAATCTGGCTCCTGAAATCCTAGAATTCGGGCACTTACAACTTACCCAAGAATGTATGGAAGTCATAAAGCAAGCCAGAAGGCCATCCACCAGGCACTGCTATGCAAGTAAATGGAAGAGGTTTGTTTGCTACTGCCATATTAATCAAATACAACCATTACACACAACTCCAGAACATGTAGTGGGTTACTTGCTTCACTTACAAAAATCTAACCTGGCTTTCTCTTCCATTAAAATACACCTTGCAGCAATATCTGCATACCTGCAGACTACCTATTCAACTTCCCTATATAAGATACCAGTCATTAAAGCATTCATGGAGGGCCTTAGGAGAATTATACCACCAAGAACACCACCTGTTCCTTCATGGAACCTAAATGTTGTCCTAACTAGACTTATGGGTCCACCTTTTGAACCCATGCACTCCTGCGAAATACAGTTCCTAACCTGGAAGGTTGCATTTCTCATCGCCATTACTTCCCTAAGAAGAGTAAGCGAGATTCAGGCGTTTACAATACAAGAACCTTTTATACAACTACACAAGAATAAGGTCGTCCTAAGGACTAATCCTAAATTTTTGCCAAAGGTTATTTCACCGTTCCATCTAAATCAAACAGTGGAACTTCCAGTGTTCTTTCCACAACCAGATACCGTAGCTGAAAGGGCACTGTAAGGAAATGCCTCCTTGGCATGGTTGCCCCCTGACTTTTTGCCTTTGCTGATGCTATGTTTACAATTGAAAGTGTGCTGAGGCCTGCTAACCAGGCCCCAGCACCAGTGTTCTTTCCCTAACCTGTACTTTTGTATCCACAATTGGCAGACCCTGGCATCCAGATAAGTCCCTTGTAACTGGTACTTCTAGTACCAAGGGCCCTGATGCCAAGGAAGGTCTCTAAGGGCTGCAGCATGTCTTATGCCACCCTGGAGACCTCTCACTCAGCACAGACACACTGCTTGTCAGCTTGTGTGTGCTAGTGAGGACAAAACGAGTAAGTCGACATGGCACTCCCCTCAGGGTGCCATGCCAGCCTCTCACTGCCTATGCAGTATAGGTAAGACACCCCTCTAGCAGGCCTTACAGCCCTAAGGCAGGGTGCACTATACCATAGGTGAGGGTACCAGTGCATGAGCATGGTACCCCTACAGTGTCTAAACAAAACCTTAGACATTGTAAGTGCAGGGTAGCCATAAGAGTATATGGTCTGGGAGTTTGTCAAACACGAACTCCACAGCACCATAATGGTTACACTGAAAACTGGGAAGTTTGGTATCAAACTTCTCAGCACAATAAATGCACACTGATGCCAGTGTACATTTTATTGTAAAATACACCCCAGAGGGCACCTTAGAGGTGCCCCCTGAAACTTAACCGACTATCTGTGTAGGCTGACTAGTTTTAGCAGCCTGCCACAAACCGAGACATGTTGCTGGCCTCATGGGGAGAGTGCCTTTGTCACTCTGAGGCCAGTAACAAAGCCTGCACTGGGTGGAGATGCTAACACCTCCCCCAGGCAGGAATTGTCACACCTGGCGGTGAGCCTCAAAGGCTCACCTCCTTTGTGCCAACCCAGCAGGACACTCCAGCTAGTGGAGTTGCGCGCCCCCTCCGGCCAGGCCCCACTTTTGGCGGCAAGGCCGGAGAAAATAATGAGAAAAACAAGGAGGAGTCACTGGCCAGTCAGGACAGCCCCTAAGGTGTCCTGAGCTGAAGTGACTCTAACTTTTAGAAATCCTCCATCTTGCAGATGGAGGATTCCCCCAATAGGGTTAGGATTGTGACCCCCTCCCCTTGCGAGGAGGCGCAAGGAGGGTGTACCCACCCTCAGGGCTAGTTGCCATTGGCTACTAACCCCCCAGACCTTAACACGCCCTTAAATTTAGTATTTAAGGGCTACCCTGAACCCTAGAAAATTAGATTCCTGCAACTACAAGAAGGACTGCCTAGCTGAAAACCCCTGCAGCGGAAGACCAGAAGACAACTGCCTTGGCTCCAGAAACTCACCGGCCTGTCTCCTGCCTTCCAAAGATCCTGCTCCAGCGACGCCTTCCAAAGGGACCAGCGACCTCGACATCCTCTGAGGATTGCCCCTGCTTCGAAAAGACAAGAAACTCCCGAGGACAGCGGACCTGCTCCAAGAAAAGCTGCAACTTTGTTTCCAGCAGCTTTAAAGAACCCTGCAAGCTCCCCGCAAGAAGTGTGAGACTTGCAACACTGCACCCGGCGACCCCGACTCGGCTGGTGGAGACCCAACACCTCAGGAGGGACCCCAGGACTACTCTGATACTGTGAGTACCAACACCTGTCCCCCCTGAGCCCCCACAGCGCCGCCTGCAGAGGGAATCCCGAGGCTTCCCCTGACCGCGACTCTTTGAATCCAAAATCCCGACGCCTGGGAGAGACCCTGCACCCGCAGCCCCCAGGACCTGAAGGACCGGACTTTCACTAGAGAAGTGACCCCCAGGAGTCCCTCTCCCTTGCCCAAGTGGAGGTTTCCCCGAGGAACCCCCCCCCTTGCCTGCCTGCAGCGTTGAAGAGATCCCGAGATCTCTCATAGACTAACATTGCGAACCCGACGCCTGTTTCTACACTGCACCCGGCCGCCCCCGCGCTGCTGAGGGTGAAATTTCTGTGTGGGCTTGTGTCCCCCCCCGGTGCCCTACAAAACCCCCCTGGTCTGCCCTCCGAAGACGCGGGTACTTACCTGCAAGCAGACCGGAACCGGGGCACCCCCTTCTCTCCATTCTAGCCTATGTGTTTTGGGCACCACTTTGAACTCTGCACCTGACCGGCCCTGAGCTGCTGGTGTGGTGACTTTGGGGTTGCTCTGAACCCCCAACGGTGGGCTACCTTGGACCAAGAACTAAGCCCTGTAAGTGTCTTACTTACCTGGTTAACCTAACAAATACTTACCTCCCCTAGGAACTGTGAAAATTGCACTAAGTGTCCACTTTTAAAACCGCTATTTGTGAATAACTTGAAAAGTATACATGCAATTTTGATGATTTGAAGTTCCTAAAGTACTTACCTGCAATACCTTTCGAATGAGATATTACATGTAGAATTTGAACCTGTGGTTCTTAAAATAAACTAAGAAAATATATTTTTCTATACAAAACCTATTTGCTGGATTTGTCTCCGAGTGTGTGTACCTCATTTATTGTCTATGTGTATGTACAACAAATGCTTAACACTACTCCTTGGATAAGCCTACTGCTCGACCACACTACCACAAAATAGAGCATTAGTATTATCTATTTTTACCACTATTTTACCTCTAAGGGGAACCCTTGGACTCTGTGCATGCTATTCCTTACTTTGAAATAGCACATACAGAGCCAACTTCCTACAGATGGCATCTGTCGCTGTAGATACGCATGTTTTGCATAGACTAGTAAGCAGTTATCTCCCCAAAAGCGGTGGCTCAGCCTGTAGGAGTGGAAGTAGTTTGAAATAATGTTCTTAATACGGCTTGACCTACTGTGGCTTGTTGTGCGGATAACACGTCTACACAGTAGTGCTTGGTGAATGTGTGAGGCGTAGACCATGTGGCTGCCTTACATATTTCTTGCATTGGGATGTTTCCTAGAAAGGCCATGGTAGCACCTTTCTTTCTGGTTGAGTGAGCCCTTGGTGTAATGGGCAGCTGTCGTTTAGCTTTAAGGTAGCAGATTTGGATGCATTTAACTATCCATCTGGCTATACCTTGTTTTGATATTGGGTTTCCTGCATGAGGTTTTTGAAATGCAATAAATAGTTGTTTAGTCTTTCTGATGTTCTTTGTTCTGTCAATGTAATACATTAATGCTCTTTTGACATCTAATGTATGTAGTGCCTGTAGGAAGTTGGCTCTGTATGTGCTATTTCAAAGTAAGGAATAGCATGCACAGAGTCCAAGGGTTCCCCTTAGAGGTAAAATAGTGGTAAAAATAGATAATACTAATGCTCTATTTTGTGGTAGTGTGGTCGAGCAGTAGGCTTATCCAAGGAGTAGTGTTAAGCATTTGTTGTACATACACATAGACAATAAATGAGGTACACACACTCAGACAAATCCAGCAAATAGGTTTTGTATAGAAAAATATCTTTTCTTAGTTTATTTTAAGAACCACAGGTTCAAATTCTACATGTAATATCTCATTCGAAAGGTATTGCAGGTAAGTACTTTAGGAACTTCAAATCATCAAAATTGCATGTATACTTTTCAAGTTATTCACAAATAGCGGTTTTAAAAGTGGACACTTAGTGCAATTTTCACAGTTCCTAGGGGAGGTAAGTATTTGTTAGGTTAACCAGGTAAGTAAGACACTTACAGGGCTTAGTTCTTGGTCCAAGGTAGCCCACCGTTGGGGGTTCAGAGCAACCCCAAAGTCACCACACCAGCAGCTCAGGGCCGGTCAGGTGCAGAGTTCAAAGTGGTGCCCAAAACACATAGGCTAGAATGGAGAGAAGGGGGTGCCCCGGTTCCGGTCTGCTTGCAGGTAAGTACCCGCGTCTTCGGAGGGCAGACCAGGGGGGTTTTGTAGGGCACCGGGGGGGACACAAGCCCACACAGAAATTTCACCCTCAGCAGCGCGGGGGCGGCCGGGTGCAGTGTAGAAACAGGCGTCGGGTTCGCAATGTTAGTCTATGAGAGATCTCGGGATCTCTTCAACGCTGCAGGCAGGCAAGGGGGGGGGTTCCTCGGGGAAACCTCCACTTGGGCAAGGGAGAGGGACTCCTGGGGGTCACTTCTCTAGTGAAAGTCCGGTCCTTCAGGTCCTGGGGGCTGCGGGTGCAGGGTCTCTCCCAGGCGTCGGGATTTTGGATTCAAAGAGTCGCGTTCAGGGGAAGCCTCGGGATTCCCTCTGCAGGCGGCGCTGTGGGGGCTCAGGGGGGACAGGTGTTGGTACTCACAGTATCAGAGTAGTCCTGGGGTCCCTCCTGAGGTGTTGGGTCTCCACCAGGCGAGTCGGGGTCGCCGGGTGCAGTGTTGCAAGTCTCACGCTTCTTGCGGGGAGCTTGCAGGGTTCTTTAAAGCTGCTGGAAACAAAGTTGCAGCCTTTCTTGGAGCAGGTCCGCTGTCCTCGGGAGTTTCTTGTCTTTTCGAAGCAGGGGCAGTCCTCAGAGGATGTCTAGGTCGCTGGTCCCTTTGGAAGGCGTCGCTGGAGCAGGATCTTTGGAAGGCAGGAGACAGGCCGGTGAGTTTCTGGAGCCAAGGCAGTTGTCGTCTTCTGGTCTTCCGCTGCAGGGGTTTTCAGCTAGGCAGTCCTTCTTCTTGTAGTTGCAGGAATCTAATTTTCTAGGGTTCAGGGTAGCCCTTAAATACTAAATTTAAGGGCGTGTTTAGGTCTGGGGGGTTAGTAGTCAATGGCTACTAGCCCTGAGGGTGGGTACACCCTCCTTGCGCCTCCTCCCAAGGGGAGGGGGTCACAATCCTAACCCTATTGGGGGAATCCTCCATCTGCAAGATGGAGGATTTCTAAAAGTTAGAGTCACTTCAGCTCAGGACACCTTAGGGGCTGTCCTGACTGGCCAGTGACTCCTCCTTGTTTTTCTCATTATTTTCTCCGGCCTTGCCGCCAAAAGTGGGGCCTGGCCGGAGGGGGCGGGCAACTCCACTAGCTGGAGTGTCCTGCTGGGTTGGCACAAAGGAGGTGAGCCTTTGAGGCTCACCGCCAGGTGTGACAATTCCTGCCTGGGGGAGGTGTTAGCATCTCCACCCAGTGCAGGCTTTGTTACTGGCCTCAGAGTGACAAAGGCACTCTCCCCATGAGGCCAGCAACATGTCTCGGTTTGTGGCAGGCTGCTAAAACTAGTCAGCCTACACAGATAGTCGGTTAAGTTTCAGGGGGCACCTCTAAGGTGCCCTCTGGGGTGTATTTTACAATAAAATGTACACTGGCATCAGTGTGCATTTATTGTGCTGAGAAGTTTGATACCAAACTTCCCAGTTTTCAGTGTAACCATTATGGTGCTGTGGAGTTCGTGTTTGACAAACTCCCAGACCATATACTCTTATGGCTACCCTGCACTTACAATGTCTAAGGTTTTGTTTAGACACTGTAGGGGTACCATGCTCATGCACTGGTACCCTCACCTATGGTATAGTGCACCCTGCCTTAGGGCTGTAAGGCCTGCTAGAGGGGTGTCTTACCTATACTGCATAGGCAGTGAGAGGCTGGCATGGCACCCTGAGGGGAGTGCCATGTCGACTTACTCGTTTTGTCCTCACTAGCACACACAAGCTGGCAAGCAGTGTGTCTGTGCTGAGTGAGAGGTCTCCAGGGTGGCATAAGACATGCTGCAGCCCTTAGAGACCTTCCTTGGCATCAGGGCCCTTGGTACTAGAAGTACCAGTTACAAGGGACTTAGCTGGATGCCAGGGTCTGCCAATTGTGGATACAAAAGTACAGGTTAGGGAAAGAACACTGGTGCTGGGGCCTGGTTAGCAGGCCTCAGCACACTTTCAATTGTAAACATAGCATCAGCAAAGGCAAAAAGTCAGGGGGCAACCATGCCAAGGAGGCATTTCCTTACACAACCCCCCCCCCAAACGAAAGAGGATGAGACTAACCTTTCCCAAGAGAGTCTTCATTTTCTAAGTGGAAGAACCTGGAAAGGCCATCTGCATTGGCATGGGCAGTCCCAGGTCTGTGTTCCACTATAAAGTCCATTCCCTGTAGGGAGATGGACCACCTCAACAGTTTAGGATTTTCACCTTTCATTTGCATCAGCCATTTGAGAGGTCTGTGGTCAGTTTGAACTAAGAAGTGAGTCCCAAAGAGGTATGGTCTCAGCTTCTTCAGGGACCAAACCACAGCAAAGGCCTCCCTCTCAATGGCACTCCAACGCTGCTCCCTGGGGAGTAACCTCCTGCTAATGAAAGCAACAGGTTGGTCAAGGCCATCATCATTTGTTTGGGACAAAACTGCCCCTATCCCATGTTCAGAGGCATCAGTCTGCACAATGAACTGCTTAGAATAATCTGGAGCTTTGAGAACTGGTGCTGAGCACATTGCTTGTTTCAGGGTGTCAAAGGCCTGTTGGCATTCCACAGTCCAGTTCACTTTCTTGGGCATTTTCTTGGAGGTGAGTTCAGTGAGGGCTGTCACAATGGATCCATATCCCTTCACAAACCTCCTGTAATACCCAGTCAAGCCAAGGAATGCCCTGACTTGAGTCTGGGTTTTTGGAGCTACCCAGTCCAGAATAGTCTGGATCTTGGGTTGGAGTGGCTGAACTTGGCCTCCACCTACAAGGTGGCCCAAGTAAACCACAGTTCCCTGCCCTATCTGGCATTTGGATGCCTTGATAGAGAGGCCTGCAGATTGCAGAGCCTTCAAAACCTTCTTCAGCTGGACCAGGTGATCCTGCCAGGTGGAGCTAAAGACAGCAATATCATCAAGATAAGCTGTGCTAAAGGACTCCAAGCCAGCAAGGACTTGATTCACCAACCTTTGGAAGGTGGCAGGGGCATTCTTTAAACCAAAGGGCATAACAGTAAACTGATAATGCCCATCAGGTGTGGAGAATGCTGTTTTCTCTTTTGCTCCAGGTGCCATTTTTATTTGCCAGTACCCTGCTGTCAAGTCAAAGGTACTTAAGAATTTGGCAGCACCTAATTTGTCTATGAGCTCATCAGCTCTTGGAATTGGATGAGCATCTGTCTTGGTGACAGAATTGAGCCCTCTGTAGTCCACACAAAACCTCATCTCTTTCTTTCCATCTTTGGTGTGAGGTTTGGGGACTAAGACCACTGGGCTAGCCCAGGGGCTGTCAGAGCGCTCAATTACTCCCAATTCCAGCATCTTGTGGACTTCCACCTTGATGCTTTCCTTAACATGGTCAGACTGTCTAAAGATTTTGTTCTTGACAGGCATGCTGTCTCCTGTGTCCACATCATGGGTACACAGGTGTGTCTGACCAGGGGTTAAGGAGAAGAGTTCAGGAAACTGTTGTAGGACTCTCCTACAATCAGCTTGCTGTTGGCCAGAGAGGGTGTCTGAGTAGATCACTCCATCTACTGTGCCATCTTTTGGGTCTGACGACAGAAGATCAGGGAGAGGTTCACTCTCTGCCTCCTGATCCTCATCTGTTACCATCAACAGATTGACATCAGCCCTGTCATGGAAGAGCTTAAGGCGGTTCACATGGATCACCCTCTTGGGGCTCCTGCTTGTGCCCAGGTCCACCAGGTAGGTGACCTGACTCTTCCTTTCTAGTACTGGGTAAGGGCCACTCCATTTGTCCTGGAGTGCCCTGGGAGCCACAGGCTCCAGAACCCAGACTTTCTGCCCTGGTTGGAACTCAACCAGTGCAGCCTTTTGGTCATACCAAAACTTCTGGAGCTGTTGGCTGGCCTCAAGGTTTTTGGTTGCCTTTTCCATGTACTCTGCCATTCTAGAGCGAAGGCCAAGTACATAGTCCACTATGTCCTGTTTAGGCTCATGGAGAGGTCTCTCCCAGCCTTCTTTAACAAGGGCAAGTGGTCCCCTTACAGGATGACCAAACAGAAGTTCAAAGGGTGAGAATCCTACTCCCTTCTGTGGCACCTCTCTGTAAGCGAAAAGCAGACATGGCAAGAGGACATCCCATCTCCTTTTGAGTTTTTCTGGGAGCCCCATGATCATGCCTTTTAATGTCTTGTTGAATCTCTCAACCAAGCCATTAGTTTGTGGATGGTATGGTGTAGTGAATTTATAAGTCACTCCACACTCATTCCACATGTGCTTTAGGTATGCTGACATGAAGTTGGTACCTCTGTCAGACACCACCTCCTTAGGGAAACCCACTCTGGTAAAGATACCAATGAGGGCCTTGGCTACTGCAGGGGCAGTAGTCGACCTAAGGGGAATAGCTTCAGGATACCTGGTAGCATGATCCACTACTACCAGGATATACATATTTCCTGAGGCTGTGGGAGGTTCTAGTGGACCAACTATGTCCACACCCACTCTTTCAAAGGGAACCCCCACCACTGGAAGTGGAATGAGGGGGGCCTTTGGATGCCCACCTGTCTTACCACTGGCTTGACAGGTGGGGCAGGAGAGGCAAAACTCCTTAACCATGTTGGACATATTGGGCCAGTAGAAGTGGTTGACTAACCTCTCCCACGTCTTGGTTTGTCCCAAATGTCCAGCAAGGGGAATGTCATGGGCCAATGTTAGGATGAACTTCCTGAACAGCTGAGGCACTACCACTCTCCTAGTGGCACCAGGTTTGGGGTCTCTGGCCTCAGTGTACAGGAGTCCATCTTCCCAATAGACCCTATGCGTTCCATTGTTCTTGCCTTTGGACTCTTCAGCAGCTTGCTGCCTAAGGCCTTCAAGAGAGGGACAGGTTTCTTGTCCCTTACACAGCTCCTCCCTTGAGGGTCCCCCTGGGCCTAAGAGCTCAACCTGATAAGGTTCAAGCTCCAAAGGCTCAGTTCCCTCAGAGGGCAGAACTTCTTCCTGAGAAGAGAGGTTCCCTTTCTTTTGCTGTGTTGTAGTTGGTTTCCCAACTGACTTTCCTGTTCTCTTGGTAGGCTGGGCCATTCTTCCAGACTCCAGCTCTACTTGTTCACCCTGTGCCTTGCATTGTGCTCTTGTTTTCACACACACCAGTTCAGGGATACCCAGCATTGCTGCATGGGTTTTTAGTTCTACCTCAGCCCATGCTGAGGACTCCAGGTCATTTCCAAGCAGACAGTCCACTGGGATATTTGAGGAGACCACCACCTGTTTCAGGCCATTGACCCCTCCCCATTCTAAAGTAACCATTGCCATGGGATGTACTTTTCTCTGATTGTCAGCGTTGGTGACTGTGTAAGTTTTTCCAGTCAGGTATTGGCCAGGGGAAACCAGTTTCTCCGTCACCATGGTGACACTGGCACCTGTATCCCTCAGGCCCTCTATTCTAGTCCCATTAATTAAGAGTTGCTGTCTGTATTTTTGCATGTTAGGCGGCCAGACAGCTAGTGTGGCTAAATCCACCCCACCCTCAGAAACTAGAGTAGCTTCAGTGTGGACCCTGATTTGCTCTGGGCACACTGTTGATCCCACTTGGAGACTGGCCATACCAGTGTTACCTGGATGGGAGTTTGGAGTGGAACCTTTCTTGGGACAGGCCTTGTCTCCAGTTTGGTGTCCATGCTGTTTACAGCTATGACACCAGGCCTTTTTGGGATCAAAGTTTTTACCCTTGTACCCATTGTTTTGTGAAGAGGCTCTGGGCCCACCCTCCTGTGCAGGTTTTTGGGGGCCTGTAGAAGACTCTTTACTATTTTTAGTTTTGGTTGTCTCATCACTCTTCCCCTGGGGAGTCTTTGTGACCCCTTTCTTTTGGTCACCCCCTGTTGAAGTCTTGGACACCCTTGTCTTGACCCAATGGTCCGCCTTCTTTCCCAATTCTTGGGGAGAAATTGGTCCTAGGTCTACCAGATGCTGATGCAGTTTATCATTGAAACAATTACTTAACAGGTGTTCTTTCACAAATAAATTGTACAGCCCATCATAATTACTTACACCACTGCCTTGAATCCAACCATCTAGTGTTTTCACTGAGTAGTCAACAAAGTCAACCCAGGTCTGGCTCGAGGATTTTTGAGCCCCCCTGAACCTAATCCTGTACTCCTCAGTGGAGAATCCAAAGCCCTCAATCAGGGTACCCTTCATGAGGTCATAAGATTCTGCATCTTTTCCAGAGAGTGTGAGGAGTCTATCCCTACACTTTCCAGTGAACATTTCCCAAAGGAGAGCACCCCAGTGAGATCTGTTCACTTTTCTGGTTACACAAGCCCTCTCAAAAGCTGTGAACCACTTGGTGATGTCATCACCATCTTCAAATTTTGTCACAATCCCTTTGGGGATTTTTAACATGTCAGGAGAATCTCTGACCCTATTTATATTGCTGCCACCATTGATGGGTCCTAGGCCCATCTCTTGTCTTTCCCTTTCTATGGCTAGGAGCTGTCTCTCTAAAGCCAATCTTTTGGCCATCCTGGCTAACAGGAGGTCATCTTCACTGAGAGCATCCTCAGTGATTTCAGAAATGTGGGACCCTCCTGTGAGGGACTCACTATTTCTGACTAACACAGTTGGAGACAGGACTTGAGGGGTCCTGTTCTCCCTATTTAGGACTGGAGGAGGGACATTGGCCTCCAAGTCACTAATCTCTTCCTCTGTGAGGTCATCATCAGAGGGGTTGGCTTTTTCAAACTCTGCCAACAGCTCCTGGAGCTGAATTTTGGTAGGTCTGGAGCCAATGGTTATTTTTTTGATATTACAGAGAGACCTTAGCTCCCTCATCTTAAGATGGAGGTAAGGTGTGGTGTCGAGTTCCACCACATTCATCTCTGTATCAGACATTATTTTGCTAAGAGTTGGAAGACTTTTTAAAGAATCTAAAACTGTTTCTAGAATCTAATTTCAAACTTTTAACAAACTTTTAAACTCTAAAAGACAATGCTAAACAGGGACTTAACACACAAGGCCCTAGCAGGACTTTTAAGAATTTAGAAAAATTTCAAATTGCAAAAATGAATTTCTAATGACCATTTTGGAATTTGTCGTGTGATCAGGTATTGGCTGAGTAGTCCAGCAAATGCAAAGTCTTGTACCCCACCGCTGATCCACCAATGTAGGAAGTTGGCTCTGTATGTGCTATTTCAAAGTAAGGAATAGCATGCACAGAGTCCAAGGGTTGGTTCCCCTTAGAGGTAAAATAGTGGTAAAAATAGATAATACTAATGCTCTATTTTGTGGTAGTGTGGTCGAGCAGTAGGCTTATCCAAGGAGTAGTGTTAAGCATTTGTTGTACATACACATAGACAATAAATGAGGTACACACACTCGGAGACAAATCCAGCAAATAGGTTTTGTATAGAAAAATATCTTTTCTTAGTTTATTTTAAGAACCACAGGTTCAAATTCTACATGTAATATCTCATTCGAAAGGTATTGCAGGTAAGTACTTTAGGAACTTCAAATCATCAAAATTGCATGTATACTTTTCAAGTTATTCACAAATAGCTGTTTTAAAAGTGGACAATTAGTGCAATTTTCACAGTTCCTAGGGGAGGTAAGTATTTGTTAGGTTAACCAGGTAAGTAAGACACTTACAGGGCTTAGTTCTTGGTCCAAGGTAGCCCACCGTTGGGGGTTCAGAGCAACCCCAAAGTCACCACACCAGCAGCTCAGGGCCGGTCAGGTGCAGAGTTCAAAGTGGTGCCCAAAACACATAGGCTAGAATGGAGAGAAGGGGGTGCCCCGGTTCCGGTCTGCTTGCAGGTAAGTACCCGCGTCTTCGGAGGGCAGACCAGGGGGGTTTTGTAGGGCACCGGGGGGGACACAAGCCCACACAGAAATTTCACCCTCAGCAGCGCGGGGGCGGCCGGGTGCAGTGTAGAAACAGGCGTCGGGTTCGCAATGTTAGTCTATGAGAGATCTCGGGATCTCTTCAACGCTGCAGGCAGGCAAGGGGGGGGTTCCTCGGGGAAACCTCCACTTGGGCAAGGGAGAGGGACTCCTGGGGGTCACTTCTCTAGTGAAAGTCCGGTCCTTCAGGTCCTGGGGGCTGCGGGTGCAGGGTCTCTCCCAGGCGTCGGGATTTTGGATTCAAAGAGTCGCGGTCAGGGGAAGCCTCGGGATTCCCTCTGCAGGCGGCGCTGTGGGGGCTCAGGGGGGACAGGTGTTGGTACTCACAGTATCAGAGTAGTCCTGGGGTCCCTCCTGAGGTGTTGGGTCTCCACCAGCCGAGTCGGGGTCGCCGGGTGCAGTGTTGCAAGTCTCACGCTTCTTGCGGGGAGCTTGCAGGGTTCTTTAAAGCTGCTGGAAACAAAGTTGCAGCTTTTCTTGGAGCAGGTCCGCTGTCCTCGGGAGTTTCTTGTCTTTTCGAAGCAGGGGCAATCCTCAGAGGATGTCGAGGTCGCTGGTCCCTTTGGAAGGCGTCGCTGGAGCAGGATCTTTGGAAGGCAGGAGACAGGCCGGTGAGTTTCTGGAGCCAAGGCAGTTGTCGTCTTCTGGTCTTCCGCTGCAGGGGTTTTCAGCTAGGCAGTCCTTCTTCTTGTAGTTGCAGGAATCTAATTTTCTAGGGTTCAGGGTAGCCCTTAAATACTAAATTTAAGGGCGTGTTTAGGTCTGGGGGGTTAGTAGCCAATGGCTACTAGCCCTGAGGGTGGGTACACCCTCCTTGCGCCTCCTCCCAAGGGGAGGGGGTCACAATCCTAACCCTATTGGGGGAATCCTCCATCTGCAAGATGGAGGATTTCTAAAAGTTAGTCACTTCAGCTCAGGACACCTTAGGGGCTGTCCTGACTGGCCAGTGACTCCTCCTTGTTTTTCTCATTATTTTCTCCGGCCTTGCCGCCAAAAGTGGGGCCTGGCCGGAGGGGGCGGGCAACTCCACTAGCTGGAGTGTCCTGCTGGGTTGGCACAAAGGAGGTGAGCCTTTGAGGCTCACCGCCAGGTGTGACAATTCCTGCCTGGGGGAGGTGTTAGCATCTCCACCCAGTGCAGGCTTTGTTACTGGCCTCAGAGTGACAAAGGCACTCTCCCCATGAGGCCAGCAACATGTCTCGGTTTGTGGCAGGCTGCTAAAACTAGTCAGCCTACACAGATAGTCGGTTAAGTTTCAGGGGGCACCTCTAAGGTGCCCTCTGGGGTGTATTTTACAATAAAATGTACACTGGCATCAGTGTGCATTTATTGTGCTGAGAAGTTTGATACCAAACTTCCCAGTTTTCAGTGTAACCATTATGGTGCTGTGGAGTTCGTGTTTGACAAACTCCCAGACCATATACTCTTATGGCTACCCTGCACTTACAATGTCTAAGGTTTTGTTTAGACACTGTAGGGGTACCATGCTCATGCACTGGTACCCTCACCTATGGTATAGTGCACCCTGCCTTAGGGCTGTAAGGCCTGCTAGAGGGGTGTCTTACCTATACTGCATAGGCAGTGAGAGGCTGGCATGGCACCCTGAGGGGAGTGCCATGTCGACTTACTCGTTTTGTCCTCACTAGCACACACAAGCTGGCAAGCAGTGTGTCTGTGCTGAGTGAGAGGTCTCCAGGGTGGCATAAGACATGCTGCAGCCCTTAGAGACCTTCCTTGGCATCAGGGCCCTTGGTACTAGAAGTACCAGTTACAAGGGACTTATCTGGATGCCAGGGTCTGCCAATTGTGGATACAAAAGTACAGGTTAGGGAAAGAACACTGGTGCTGGGGCCTGGTTAGCAGGCCTCAGCACACTTTCAATTGTAAACATAGCATCAGCAAAGGCAAAAAGTCAGGGGGCAACCATGCCAAGGAGGCATATCCTTACACCATCGAACTGAAAATGTCACTTACCCAGTGTACATCTGTTCGTGGCATCAGTCGCTGTAGATTCGCATGTGCCCACCCGCCTCCCCGGGAGCCTGTAGCAGTTTGGAAGTTACCTTCAACTATTTGTATATGTATCATCTCAACCTTAAATAGGTACATACTTAGTCACTCCATTGCATGGGCACTATTACTACAATTCAACTCCTACCTCACCCTCTGCGGGGAAAAACAATCGAAGATGGAGTCGACGCCCATGCGCAATGGAGACAAAAGGAGGAGTCACTCGGTCCCGTGACTCGAAAGACTTCTTCGAAGAAAAACAACTTGTAACACTCCGGCCCAACACCAGATGGCGAGCTATGCAAAACATGCGAATCTACAGCGACTGATGCCACGAACAGATGTACACTGGGTAAGTGACATTTTCATTACAGGTCTCGCGGCCTCTCAAGCTGAGCCTCCTGAAAGCACTTCTAGATGTCTTCCTTCCGGTAGAGAATCTTCACACCCTTTCTGATCACCAACTATAGCCCTATCCCTACAGAGGCAAAATGGAAGCCCTGAAATTATGCTGGACTTGGCTATTTTTTTGGGACTAAGTGAGCCTGAACCAAAAAATTCAGATTTACACCCAAAAGAATGGTGGTTGGCACCCTTTGTAGATGATTAATTATATTGTGTTCACCAATAGTAGCGTTTTTGGTATTGTTTTATTTAAGATGATGCATGTTTAGCTGCCAGTCCCCTGTATTGCAATGCTTGAGAATCCTTTGTGCTTTTTTTTTTTTTCTTTTTTTTTTTTTGTGTGAATCATCTAGAAAATCATTTTTTGGACATTTTGGATTTTTAAAAAATAGTTGAGGTAATGTTTGTTCTTAATAATTGAATATTTTTTCCTGCATTGAAATGGTATCCCATCCACATTTTTATAGCTTAACTCTTTTTCAGTGAATGTTGTATTTAATATGCTGGTTATTGCAATGATAGCATAGATCTTTTATGTGCGTTGCCTGAGTTGTTTGTTTATTATCTTTCTTTCTTTTACAGATGGCATTGTCAGCACGCTCAAGAAACTAGCTGGTCCAGCATCAGTGGATCTAAGATCTACAGAAGAATTTGAGAAATTTGTTGGTGATAAAGATGCTTCTGTGATAGGTGAGTGGGTTGAGGCTGTAGATGTTTCTGGCATAGCGACTTGTGCGTATAGTGTATTTAAGTACTTTCGGCTCATTTAAACTCTTGGGGCTTATTTGAGCAGGAATATTTTGAGTATTACTATTCATGCTGGTTACATTTAATATTCCATTTCAAAAGTCACATTGGCTGTCCTTTATCCTGCAAAGTAAATGCAGCTACTAGCCTCACATGTGGCTAATAAGTAAGGCTACATTTTGTTTGCCCTAAGATCAGATAGTTAAAAAAAACAATTAGATCAGTTATTGTCGACCATACCCATTAAGTGAGGGGTTCAAGTAAACAGATAAAATATTTTTAGCAAATATATTTCAGAAAATCTTTCTCTTATAATTTTGCTTGCTTTGCTGCTGGTTTGTTTTGTTATTTTTCTGAACTTGGATTTTTATGAAACATTTTCCCTTCAAAAAGACCTGCTATTTCCACATTTTTTTTGCCATTTTCTTATCTTTTGAGTGTGGTGAAAAAATACTTGATTTTTCATTTGCAATCATGAAAATCAAAGCAGGTCTAATTTTACTACAAGACTGTATTTTGGAATGTAGGTTTTGTAAGTTTCGTATATATGCGTTTGATGGCATGTGTAGCTGTAGATACACATGCTGTGCTTAAGCTCAACATCTAATGTTGGATTTGGAGTAGTACAACTTGTTTTTCTTTGAAGAAGCTTTCTGAGGTTCGGGATCGAGTGACTCCTCCTCTTGGTAATAGTGCGCATGGGCATAGAGTCCTTTGTTAGATTGTTTCTCTACTGTAGAGTTCGGACGTGTGTTCCTCTCTCTGAGTTCTTGGCTCAATACTGTCCAAAACAGTGTTCTTTCTGTCTTTCTATCATTATTCATATTGTTTCGATCCCATATTCTTCCATACCTTATCCTTTTGTTCCATTTTACACCTGGAATCAAATTTCTGTCCTTCGGGACAGACGTGGCCCTCTCTGGGCTTACATCTTCCACGTGGGGCATCTAACTATGTAGCCCTAATGGAACAGACTCCATTTCGGTTTTGCACTCGCTGCCACTCAAAATTTCCCCACGAAGACCACCACCATGTGTGTAATTTTGTCTTTCCCCCGACCACAATGAGCAGACCTGCTAAGTGTGCCATTTCTTTCGGTCAAAAAAGACGCTTGGAGATCAAACAGCTCCTCGGATGGAAATGGCATCTCGAGCTCCATATGACACACCTGACCTCTTCGGCGACGAGCACGCACAAGAAGAGTTGGAGCAGGAAGAGGCCATCTCCATTCAAGACTTGGACTCTGATGTACAATCGGACATCGAGAATCAACCGTTGCATTTGGAGCAAACTGTTACTAAAAAAGACCCCTTCACCATCGACCAAAACAACATCAAAAGAGATCACTGGTCCACCACTGCCTTTCAGCCATGGTCGGACTGAGAAACTCATTCGGATTCCCCGCCTTCCGGCTCGGCACCAAAAAAAGCCAAACGCAAACCTTCGGCATTGACCTCCATCACCTCTACTTCAGCTCTGACACACCTGAACATACATGGTGCTTCAGCGCCGACTACTTTGGTACCGACCACTAAGGCACAGAAAAAGAAAAAAACATCCATCCACCGTTTCTGCACTGAAAATATCCTAGGCACAAAAGACTTTGGCACCGAAAATCTTAACGACTTTCAGCGATCCTGGACAGTCTCTAACCGCCACCTCTTCACTGTTGGAACCAATTTGGGAAGTTATGGACACTTGTCAGCGCTGACCTCAAATTAAAGAGGGAACAGTGTGTATTATAACATCATCTCCTCCCCCTTTTAAAGGGTAAACTAACTTTACAAGAGGCTCTTGATTCCTCTTTGCCTCCAAAAAAACCCACTAAGGAAAAGACTCCTTTTCTTACTCAACCCTCTCCACCTACTTCTCCACAACCTACTCCTCCACCAACATCTCCCCAACCTTTTGGAGTTCACACCACCCAATTCACCACCTGGTGGGTCTCATTATTTAGGGGCTAGATTAGATGATCAAGACCCATGGGATGCATATGACCTGGGTCCTATTTCACCTAATGAGGCCGATCTATACCCAAGTAGATCTTCACCACCTTAGGATTCCACATCATATTGACAGGCTCTAGCCAGGGCAGCAGCATATCACTATGTATACAGATGTAATAGAAGAGGATTTTTTTTATTTGACGCCATTGGCGCAACACAAGGTGAGTCATTTCTTTCCAATGCTACCAGGTATGCTCAGACACACAGACAAAATATTTAAAGAGTCTGTTAGATCAAGGGTTATCATTCCCAGAGTGCATTAAAAAAAAATTATAAGGCTGCATCCACTGACCCATTATTTATAAAAGCACAGATCCAAAGGGCTAATAGTCTCAACAGGAGACACCTGTTAAAGCAAAAAATTGGATGCAGCAGGCAAGAGTGTCAGTTAAAGCAGCCAATCACTAGGTGGATATCTATTATCCCGGTATGATAGAGCTCACTGGGATGCCATTGAGAAGCTTTTACAATACCTCCCAGAGGAATATTGTAAAAAGGGGGGTAGAAATTGTAAACCAGGGACAAACAATTTCAAAGAATTGCATTAGCTGTGCGCTTGTTGCTGCTCATACAGCAGCACCCAGTTTTAATACCAGCTTCATCATTAGGTGACATGCCTGGCTCAGATGCTCAGGCTTTAAACAAGAGGTACAACAGGCAGTTTTGAACATGCCCTTTGAAAAAGAGCATTTATTTGGGTCACAAGTGGAAACCACACTTGAAAGAATAAAGACGATCGAACTGCCAAAGCTACGGGAGCACTCCAAGCCATCATACACAGGGGTACTTTTCGTCGCACAGGATTTGCAAGGGGCTTTTGATCATCGTTTCAGGAGCAGTCTTCCACTCAAAGTACACCTCAGTACACTAGAGGTTATTTTAGAGGTTCCAATAGAGGCAACAGTAACCAGGGATGGAGAAAGCCATCTACATCTAAAGGCGCCTAATCCACCACTAAGCAATGACTCCTAACAACTCGCACCTCTCCTGTAGGGGGGAAGATTACATTTTACCACCAATGGTCTCAAACTACCACAGGTCAATGGGTACTTCAAATTATCCAAACTGATTACTGTCTGGAGCTCACTTCAACTCTACCAAATCTACCCCCTCGGATTCACTCTCTCTCACAAAATCATCTCACTCTTGTCAAAGAGGAAGTACATTCTCTTCTTCTCAAAGGGGCTATAGAACCAGTACCATTACAATACCAGGTAACAGGAGTCTACTCCCTGTATTTCCTAATACCAAAAAAAGACTGGTCTCTGAGACCAATATTAGATTTCAGGCCCTTAAACCACTACACCCTATCAGAACATTTCTATATGGTCACTCTTCAGGATAATAATGAACAGAGCAGACCACAGCACACAATGTAAACAATAATAAGATGTAGGTAATATCATCTGCAGTATGTGAATTCCATTGGGGGAAAAAAAAAAAGTGAGGCACGTAAGTATCCCATGTTCTTAGAAGAAAGTCTCATTAATTGAAAACACAGTTTGCTTCACTGAGAGAGAACATCCATCCAAACACAGCCAACACGTGTTTCATCACGCAGGTGACTTTTTCAAGGCTGCTGAAAAACATATATACGTACTAGTCCTTTTATTTTGTTCTTAACTGAACAGCGTAAAAACGAAAACGATAATTACCCTTCTACAACAAGGCGACTTCATGACATCATTAGACCTTAAGGACGCTTACTTTCACATTCCCATTCATGGAGCACACCGCACATACCTAAGATTCATAGTTGCAAGAAAACATTACCAATTCAAAGTATTATTATTCGGAGTCACAACTGCTCCTAGAGTAGTCCCAAAATGCCTTGCAGTAGTCGCAGCACATCTCCGAAGACTCCTACACTCTCTGGGGTTCAGCATAAATTACCTTAAATCTAATCTGCACTCTCTCCAGATACAGCCCTATCTAGGAGCTATCCTCAACACACAATAGGGTCTAACGTTTCCCAGCTCAGCCCAAGTTGAGGTTTTTCAAACCATGATTGCTACGTTAACAGAAAACCAAGCATACACAGTAAGAACTGTTATGAAACTGTTAGGGATGATATCTGATATTGGCATCGTACCACATGCAAGACTTCATATGCGTCCTCTTCAACATTGTCTCTTGTCAGTGGTCTCAGGGTCTGTTAAGGGTCAGATGGAAGATCTAGTGTTTGACCGCCAAACGTATCGCGCTCTGCATTGGTGGAACACCACAAACCTTATGAAATGGTGGCCCTTTTTAGACCCTGTATCTCGGAGCACTCACAATCTCAAACAGCGGTTGGGGAGCTCATCTCCTCAACCTCACAGTTCAGAGGATATGGGACAACACTCAACAGTCTTTCTGCATCAATTACCTGGAACTGCAGTATTCCTAAGGATGAAAGCGTTCCTTCCACAATTGCAACACAAGATAGTGTTGGTACGTACAGACATGACTGCCATGTACTATCTTAAAAAACGGGGGAGGGTACACAATCTCATCAACTGTCCCATCTTGCACAATCTAAAAATGGCTTCACCACATTCACATAGTGGTACAGTATCTCCCAGGGACAGATAATCACTTTGCAGACCTGCTCAGCAGGATGCAGCAACAAGTCCACAAGTGGGAACTCCACCCACAACTCCTTCACCAGTACTTCCAAAAGTTGGGAACACCTTAAATAGGCTAACTTGCCACATATCAAAACAAAAAATGCACACCCTTGATCCAAAGGCAATGTTCTATGGATGAGTTGGTCAGGGATATTTGCTTACACTTTTTCCCCCTCTCCCACTCATGCCCGTTCTGATCCAGACGTTCAAGCAATCTTCCCTCAACATTATCCTAGTGTCCCCTACATGGGCCCGTCAACCATGGTTCACAACACTTTAAGAACTCTGTTGTTCCCCATCAAAAGATTCCCAACAAACCAGACCTTCTGACGCAAAGACCGGGTCAAATAAGACATCCGAATCCCAGATCCCACAACATAGCGATTATGGCTCCTGAGGTCATAGAATTTGGTTATTTACAATTACCTGAGGAATGTATGGATATTCTTAAGCATGCATACCTCAAACTAGACAATGTTATGCAGCAAAATGGAAAAGTTTTTTGTTTTGCTATTGTCAAACCCAAAACATTGATCCTCTCAAGCCAACAGTACAAGACATCAATCAGTCACAGATTTGTAAAGCACGTCCAATCACCCATAGGGTCTCAAGGCGCTGACATTTTATGTTATTTGCTATATTTACAAAAAGCAAATCTAGATAAATCCATTTGTTTACATTTAGCAGCCATTGCTGCATATCTTTAAAACAGCATATTTCTTTGTTTAGTATTCCAGTAATCAAAACGTTAAAGAAGGACTCAAAAGAATGATTCTGCCAAGAATTCCTCCAGCTCCATCTTGGAATCTGAACATTGTTCTCACAAGGCTTATGGCTCTACCTTTTGAGCCACTTCACTCCTGTTCTCTACAATTCCTTTCATTGAACGTAGCTTTTTTTTCTTTTTTTTAAAGACTCTATCACTTTCCTTCGTGTCGGTGAGCTTCAAGTTTTAACTTTAGAAGAACCCTTCTTTCACTAGTTTCACAATTCCATATCAATCAGATAATAGAACTACCAGTTTTCTTTCCACAACCACATTATGTGGCAGAAAGAGCTCTACATACTCTTGATTTTTAAAAGGAGTTTTATGTATTTTGAAGATAGAACAAAAGAGTTTAGGAAAACATAACACCTTTTTGTGGGTTTCTCTTTGGCACATAAAGGAGAGCCTATATCTAAAGCAACTATAGCTGGATGGATAGTCAAGTGTTCAAACTTGCTATGGTAAAACTAAACGACAATTACTGTACCTCCTAGAGCACAATCTACTAGGGGGGGAAAAAAAGGTGCATCAATGGCATTTTTAGGTAACCTACCGATAGCAGATACTTGCAAAGCAGCAACATTGTCTACATCACATACATTTACTATACATTATCGTGTAGATGTCTTTGCATGTCAACAAGCAGATGTTGGACAAGCTGTACTCAAAACACTCTCCCAATCAATTGCAACTCCTCCACGCAGGCCACCGCTTTATGGAGGGACTGCTTTACAGTCCGTCCAGCGTGTGTACCTACAGCTGCACATGCCATCGAACGAAAAATGTTACTTACCAGTAGACATCTGTTCGTGGCATGTACTGCTGTAGATTCACATGCACCCTCCCTCTCCGGATGTGTGGACGTTGCAATTTAATATTATATAAATATTGTATATGTAGATGCATGTACATCTTGTCTATTCTACTTCACTCTCCCGCCTGCAGAGAAAAAATCTAACAAAGGACTCGAAGCCCCATGCGCAGTATTACAGAGAGGAGTCGCCGCTCAATCCTGTGACTCAAAGCTTCTTTGAAGAAAAACAAGTTGTACTACTCTGAACCCAACACTAGATAGCAAGCTTGTGCATAGAATGTGAAGAATGTGAATCTACAGCACTACATGCCACAAACAGATGTCTACCGGTAAGTAACATTTTCCTTCTCTTCCATCAGGTTTTTTCCGAGAATTGTATGGTTCAGCTCATTCAGAGTTTTTGAAAGCAGCCAACACTCTGAGGGATAACTACCGTTTTGCTCATACAGACGAGGAGCCTCTAGTAAAGAAATATGAACCAGATGGCGAGTAAGTACTGCATTAAGTATTCCATTGAATCATTAATCACAGCAGACCTTCTCTTACTTGCTTTACCATTAGTTGCCAGTCTGGCATTCATAGTTTCGATAAATGGTGATTGTTAAAAATAAGTACATTTACAACTAGTAATTTCTAATCATTTTTTCTTGCATGAGAATATATACGTTACTGCCAAATTAAATGCGCTTGCTTTCCCTGGCCTTGAAGTGTTGACATTTGATGAGCTTCACTTGTATAGTCAAATAGCTGTCAGTAAGCCCTTGTCCTGCTGTGTCCTAGTTGACAAACCTTTTCTTTGTTTTACGCACAATTTTTCCTGCCATGTTGCTGTTCTGCTTGCAATGTGTTCTTGATAGAATGTAGATAAGACATGTGGAGAAGTAGTTTACACAAGGCCATCAATTATTCATATTCCATAAGAGTATCAACTTTTGAGTAGCTACCCTAGCTAAAATTGTCATAATTTAAGGAGGACCTTTCTAATTATGTACATTACAGTTTGCCACAAGTTTATATTTGCTGACTTGGAGCTACACGTACAAAATATGAATATAAAAGAGTCACTTAGCCTTAAGGAACTAGATTGGATGCATGTGTACCAACTTTAGCAGGGTATATAAACTGGGGGTTAAAGGTTTTTCAAATTTGAAATCCCGAATTGTGGTCCACTTCTGGTGCTGTCTATGATGCTTATGGGTGAAGATGCCCACATAAGTGTAAACCACAAGCAAAGTTACAAGAGTGATGGTGTGCTCATGGAACTAAGTTCCCCAAGAGTCTTTTCAGGCACCCTTGAAATGTTTTCTTACATGCCCACGCCTCTGGCCCCCTGCACCTGTTCTTCACCAGTCTTTTTATGGCAGTGTTACAGCTATGAAAAGGCTGGGGGAGAACAAGGTCATAATCCGCAGGGTAGTGCTTCCCTGGCAGAATAGGATCGCCGCCACCCACAGACCACCTGGTTCCAAGATCCTGGCGGAGCTGGCTATCAGACCACCAGGGTTATGTATTGGTTGAACACTCCTAATGAGGCCCTAGGTGTTAGATTCAGAAAGGGTGTATAAAAATTTGGATCAGAAACTTTGCACACATCCTAATTAAATACTTAAGGCCAGATGTAGCAAAGGGTTTTTACAATTCTGTTTCAATGGGAAAATGTGTTCGTACATATGGCCCTAAGTGTTTAAAGCTGACATTTTACTCAGGCTGCCATATTCAGATGTCCCTTGGTGCGCCTGAACTTAAATGAAGTCCCTAGACATCCTTCCGAAAAATAATTGTAGGAAGTTGGCTCTGTATGTGCTATTTCAAAGTAAGGAATAGCATGCACAGAGTCCAAGGGTTCCCCTTAGAGGTAAGATAGTGGCAAAAAGAGATAATACTAATGCTCTATTTTGTGGTAGTGTGGTCGAGCAGTAGGCTTATCCAAGGAGTAGTGTTAAGCATTTGTTGTACATACACATAGACAATAAATGAGGTACACACACTCAGAGACAAATCCAGCCAATAGGTTTTTGTATAGAAAAATATCTTTTCTTAGTTTATTTTAAGAACCACAGGTTCAAATTCTACATGTAATATCTCATTCGAAAGGTATTGCAGGTAAGTACTTTAGGAACTTCAAATCATAAAAATTGCATGTATACTTTACAAGTTATTGACAAATAGCTGTTTTAAAAGTGGACACTTAGTGCAATTTTCACAGTTCCTGGGGGAGGTAAGTTTTTGTTAGTTTTACCAGGTAAGTAAGACACTTACAGGGTTCAGTTCTTGGTCCAAGGTAGCCCACCGTTGGGGGTTCAGAGCAACCCCAAAGTCACCACACCAGCAGCTCAGGGCCGGTCAGGTGCAGAGTTCAAAGTGGTGCCCAAAACACATAGGCTAGAATGGAGAGAAGGGGGTGCCCCGGTTCCGGTCTGCTTGCAGGTAAGTACCCGCGTCTTCGGAGGGCAGACCAGGGGGGTTTTGTAGGGCACCGGGGGGGACACAAGTCCACACAGAAATTTCACCCTCAGCAGCGCGGGGGCGGCCGGGTGCAGTGTAGGAACAGGCGTCGGGTTCGCAATGTTAGTCTATGAGAGATCTCGGGATCTCTTCAGGGCTGCAGGTAGGCAAGGGGGGGATTCCTCGGGGAAACCTCCACTTGGGCAAGGGAGAGGGACTCCTGGGGGTCACTTCTCCAGTGAAAGTCCGGTCCTTCAGGTCCTGGGGGCTGCGGGTGCAGGGTCTCTCCCAGGCGTCGGGACTTTAGGTTCAAAGAGTCGCGGTCAGGGGAAGCCTCGGGATTCCCTCTGCAGGCGGCGCTGTGGGGGCTCAGGGGGGACAGGTTTTGGTACTCACAGTATCAGAGTAGTCCTGGGGTCCCTCCTGAGGTGTTGGATCGCCACCAGCCGAGTCGGGGTCGCCGGGTGCAGTGTTGCAAGTCTCACGCTTCTTGCGGGGAGCTTGCAGGGTTCTTTAAAGCTGCTGGAAACAAAGTTGCAGCTTTTCTTGGAGCAGGTCCGCTGTCCTCGGGAGTTTCTTGTCTTTTCGAAGCAGGGGCAGTCCTCAGAGGATGTCGAGGTCGCTGGTCCCTTTGGAAGGCGTCGCTGGAGCAGGATCTTTGGAAGGCAGGAGACAGGCTGGTGAGTTTCTGGAGCCAAGGCAGTTGTCGTCTTCTGGTCTTCCGCTGCAGGGGTTTTCAGCTAGGCAGTCCTTCTTCTTGTAGTTGCAGGAATCTAATTTTCTAGGGTTCAGGGTAGCCCTTAAATACTAAATTTAAGGGCGTGTTTAGGTCTGGGGGGTTAGTAGCCAATGGCTACTAGCCCTGAGGGTGGGTACACCCTCTTTGTGCCTCCTCCCAAGGGGAGGGGGTCACAATCCTAACCCTATTGGGGGAATCCTCCATCTGCAAGATGGAGGATTTCTAAAAGTCAGAGTCACCTCAGCTCAGGACACCTTAGGGGCTGTCCTGACTGGCCAGTGACTCCTCCTTGTTTTTCTCATTATTTTCTCCGGCCTTGCCGCCAAAAGTGGGGCCTGGCCGGAGGGGGCGGGCAACTCCACTAGCTGGAGTGTCCTGCTGGGTTGGCACAAAGGAGGTGAGCCTTTGAGGCTCACCGCCAGGTGTGACAATTCCTGCCTGGGGGAGGTGTTAGCATCTCCACCCAGTGCAGGCTTTGTTACTGGCCTCAGAGTGACAAAGGCACTCTCCCCATGGGGCCAGCAACATGTCTCGGTTTGTGGCAGGCTGCTAAAACTAGTCAGCCTACACAGATAGTCGGTTAAGTTTCAGGGGGCACCTCTAAGGTGCCCTCTGGGGTGTATTTTACAATAAAATGTACACTGGCATCAGTGTGCATTTATTGTGCTGAGAAGTTTGATACCAAACTTCCCAGTTTTCAGTGTAGCCATTATGGTGCTGTGGAGTTCGTGTTTGACAAACTCCCAGACCATATACTCTTATGGCTACCCTGCACTTACAATGTCTAAGGTTTTGTTTAGACACTGTAGGTGTACCATGCTCATGCACTGGTACCCTCACCTATGGTATAGTGCACCCTGCCTTAGGGCTGTAAGGCCTGCTAGAGGGGTGTCTTACCTATACTGCATAGGCAGTGAGAGGCTGGCATGGCACCCTGAGGGGAGTGCCATGTCGACTTACTCGTTTTGTCCTCACTAGCACACACAAGCTGGCAAGCAGGGTGTCTGTGCTGAGTGAGAGGTCTCCAGGGTGGCATAAGACATGCTGCAGCCCTTAGAGACCTTCCTTGGCATCAGGGCCCTTGGTACTAGAAGTACCAGTTACAAGGGACTTATCTGGATGCCAGGGTCTGCCAATTGTGGATACAAAAGTACAGGTTAGGGAAAGAACACTGGTGCTGGGGCCTGGTTAGCAGGCCTCAGCACACTTTCAATTGTAAACATAGCATCAGCAAAGGCAAAAAGTCAGGGGGCAACCATGCCAAGGAGGCATTTCCTTACACAACCCCCCCCCCCCCCACCCCCCCAAACGAAAGAGGATGAGACTAACCTTTCCCAAGAGAGTCTTCATTTTCTAAGTGGAAGAACCTGGAAAGGCCATCTGCATTGGCATGGGCAGTCCCAGGTCTGTGTTCCACTATAAAGTCCATTCCCTGTAGGGAGATGGACCACCTCAACAGTTTAGGATTTTCACCTTTCATTTGCATCAGCCATTTGAGAGGTCTGTGGTCAGTTTGAACTAGGAAGTGAGTCCCAAAGAGGTATGGTCTCAGCTTCTTCAGGGACCAAACCACAGCAAAGGCCTCCCTCTCAATGGCACTCCAACGCTGCTCCCTGGGGAGTAACCTCCTGCTAATGAAAGCAACAGGCTGGTCAAGGCCATCATCATTTGTTTGGGACAAAACTGCCCCTATCCCATGTTCAGAGGCATCAGTCTGCACAATGAACTGCTTAGAATAATCTGGAGCTTTTAGAACTGGTGCTGAGCACATTGCTTGTTTCAGGGTGTCAAAGGCCTGTTGGCATTCCACAGTCCAGTTCACTTTCTTGGGCATTTTCTTGGAGGTGAGTTCAGTGAGGGCTGTCACAATGGATCCATATCCCTTCACAAACCTCCTGTAATACCCAGTCAAGCCAAGGAATGCCCTGACTTGAGTCTGGGTTTTTGGAGCTACCCAGTCCAGAATAGTCTGGATCTTGGGTTGGAGTGGCTGAACTTGGCCTCCACCTACAAGGTGGCCCAAGTAAACCACAGTTCCCTGCCCTATCTGGCATTTGGATGCCTTGATAGAGAGGCCTGCAGATTGCAGAGCCTTCAAAACCTTCTTCAGGTGGACCAGGTGATCCTGCCAGGTGGAGCTAAAGACAGCAATATCATCAAGATAAGCTGTGCTAAAGGACTCCAAGCCAGCAAGGACTTGATTCACCAACCTTTGGAAGGTGGCAGGGGCATTCTTTAAACCAAAGGGCATAACAGTAAACTGATAATGCCCATCAGGTGTGGAGAATGCTGTCTTTTCTTTTGCTCCAGGTGCCATTTTTATTTGCCAGTACCCTGCTGTCAAGTCAAAGGTACTTAAGAATTTGGCAGCACCTAATTTGTCTATGAGCTCATCAGCTCTTGGAATTGGATGAGCATCTGTCTTGGTGACAGAATTGAGCCCTCTGTAGTCCACACAAAACCTCATCTCTTTCTTTCCATCTTTGGTGTGAGGTTTGGGGACTAAGACCACTGGGCTAGCCCAGGGGCTGTCAGAGCGCTCAATTACTCCCAATTCCAGCATCTTGTGGACTTCCACCTTGATGCTTTCCTTAACATGGTCAGATTGTCTAAAGATTTTGTTCTTGACAGGCATGCTGTCTCCTGTGTCCACATCATGGGTACACAGGTGTGTCTGACCAGGGGTTAAGGAGAAGAGTTCAGGAAACTGTTGTAGGACTCTCCTACAATCAGCTTGCTGTTGGCCAGAGAGGGTGTCTGAGTAGATCACTCCATCTACTGTGCCATCTTTTGGGTCTGATGACAGAAGATCAGGGAGAGGTTCACTCTCTGCCTCCTGATCCTCATCTGTTACCATCAACAGATTCACATCAGCCCTGTCATGGAAGAGCTTAAGGCTGTTCACATGGATCACCCTCTTGGGGCTCCTGCTTGTGCCCAGGTCCACCAGGTAGGTGACCTGACTCTTCCTTTCTAGTACTGGGTAAGGGCCACTCCATTTGTCCTGGAGTGCCCTGGGAGCCACAGGCTCCAGAACCCAGACTTTCTGCCCTGGTTGGAACTCAACCAGTGCAGCCTTTTGGTCATACCAAAACTTCTGGAGCTGTTGGCTGGCCTCAAGGTTTTTGGTTGCCTTTTCCATGTACTCTGCCATTCTAGAGCGAAGGCCAAGTACATAGTCCACTATGTCCTGTTTAGGCTCATGGAGAGGTCTCTCCCAGCCTTCTTTAACAAGGGCAAGTGGTCCCCTTACAGGATGACCAAACAGAAGTTCAAAGGGTGAGAATCCTACTCCCTTCTGGGGCACCTTTCTGTAAGCGAAAAGCAGGCATGGCAAGAGGACATCCCATCTCCTTTTGAGTTTTTCTGGGAGCCCCATGATCATGCCCTTTAATGTCTTGTTGAATCTCTCAACCAAGCCATTAGTTTGTGGATGGTATGGTGTAGTGAATTTATAAGTCACTCCACACTCATTCCACATGTGCTTTAGGTATGCTGACATGAAGTTGGTACCTCTGTCAGACACCACCTCCTTAGGGAAACCCACTCTGGTAAAGATACCAATGAGGGCCTTGGCTACTGCAGGGGCAGTAGTCGACCTAAGGGGAATAGCTTCAGGATACCTGGTAGCATGATCCACTACTACCAGGATATACATATTTCCTGAGGCTGTGGGAGGTTCTAGTGGACCAACTATGTCCACACCCACTCTTTCAAAGGGAACCCCCACCACTGGAAGTGGAATGAGGGGGGCCTTTGGATGTCCACCTGTCTTACCACTGGCTTGACAGGTGGGGCAGGAGAGGCAAAACTCCTTAACCATGATGGACATATTGGGCCAGTAGAAGTGGTTGACTAACCTCTCCCACGTCTTGGTTTGTCCCAAATGTCCAGCAAGGGGAATGTCATGGGCCAATGTTAGGATGAACTGCCTGAACAGCTGAGGCACTACCACTCTCCTAGTGGCACCAGGTTTGGGGTCTCTGGCCTCAGTGTACAGGAGTCCATCTTCCCAATAGACCCTATGCGTTCCATTTTTCTTGCCTTTGGACTCTTCAGCAGCTTGCTGCCTTAGGCCTTCAAGAGAGGGACAGGTTTCTTGTCCCTTACACAGCTCCTCCCTTGAGGGTCCCCCTGGGCCTAAGAGCTCAACCTGATAAGGTTCAAGCTTCAAAGGCTCAGTTCCCTCAGAGGGCAGAACTTCTTCCTGAGAAGAGAGGTTCCCTTTCTTCTGCTGTGTTGCAGTTGGTTTCCCAACTGACTTTCCTTTCCTCTTGGTAGGCTGGGCCATTCTTCCAGACTCCAGCTCTACTTGTTCACCCTGTGCCTTGCACTGTGCTCTTGTTTTCACACACACCAGTTCAGGGATACCCAGCATTGCTGCATGGGTTTTGAGTTCTACCTCAGCCCATGCTGAGGACTCCAGGTCATTTCCAAGCAGACAGTCCACTGGGATATTTGAGGAGACCACCACCTGTTTCAGGCCATTGACCCCTCCCCATTCTAAAGTAACCATTGCCATGGGATGTACTTTTCTCTGATTGTCAGCGTTGGTGACTGTGTAAGTTTTTCCAGTCAGGTATTGGCCAGGGGAAACCAGTTTCTCTGTCACCATGGTGACACTGGCACCTGTATCCCTCAGGCCCTCTATTCTAGTCCCATTAATTAAGAGTTGCTGTCTGTATTTTTGCATGTTAGGCGGCCAGACAGCTAGTGTGGCTAAATCCACCCCACCCTCAGAAACTAGAATAGCTTCAGTGTGGACCCTGATTTGCTCTGGGCACACTGTTGATCCCACTTGGAGACTAGCCATACCAGTGTTACCTGGATGGGAGTTTGGAGTGGAACCTTTCTTGGGACAGGCCTTGTCTCCAGTTTGGTGTCCATGCTGTTTACAGCTATGACACCAGGCCTTTTTGGGATCAAAGTTTTTACCCTTGTACCCATTGTTTTGTGAAGAGGCTCTGGGCCCACCCTCCTGTGCAGGTTTTTGGGGGCCTGTAGAAGACTCTTTACTATTTTTAGTTTTGGTTGTCTCATCACCCTTCCCCTGGGGAGTCTTTGTGACCCCTTTCTTTTGGTCACCCCCTGTTGAAGTCTTGGACACCCTTGTCTTGACCCAATGGTCCGCCTTCTTTCCCAATTCTTGGGGAGAAATTGGTCCTAGGTCTACCAGATGCTGATGCAGTTTATCGTTGAAACAATTACTTAACAGGTGTTCTTTCACAAATAAATTGTACAGCCCATCATAATTACTTACACCACTGCCTTGAATCCAACCATCTAGTGTTTTCACTGAGTAGTCAACAAAGTCAACCCAGGTCTGGCTCGAGGTTTTTTGAGCCCCCCTGAACCTAATCCTGTACTCCTCAGTGGAGAATCCAAAGCCCTCAATCAGGGTACCCTTCATGAGGTCATAAGATTCTGCATCTTTTCCAGAGAGTGTGAGGAGTCTATCCCTACACTTTCCAGTGAACATTTCCCAAAGGAGAGCACCCCAGTGAGATCTGTTCACTTTTCTGGTTACACAAGCCCTCTCAAAAGCTGTGAACCACTTGGTGATGTCATCACCATCTTCAAATTTTGTCACAATCCCTTTGGGGATTTTTAACATGTCAGGAGAATCTCTGACCCTATTTATATTGCTGCCACCATTGATGGGTCCTAGGCCCATCTCTTGTCTTTCCCTTTCTATGGCTAGGAGCTGTCTCTCTAAAGCCAATCTTTTGGCCATCCTGGCTAACAGGAGGTCATCTTCACTGAGAGCATCCTCAGTGATTTCAGAAATGTGGGACCCTCCTGTGAGGGACTCACTATTTCTGACTAACACAGTTGGAGACAGGACTTGAGGGGTCCTGTTCTCCCTATTTAGGACTGGAGGAGGGACATTGGCCTCCAAGTCACTAATTTCTTCCTCTGTGAGGTCATCATCAGAGGGGTTGGCTTTTTCAAACTCTGCCAACAGCTCCTGGAGCTGAATTTTGGTAGGTCTGGAGCCAATGGTTATTTTTTTGATATTACAGAGAGACCTTAGCTCCCTCATCTTAAGATGGAGGTAAGGTGTGGTGTCGAGTTCCACCACCTGCATCTCTGTATCAGACATTATTCTGCTAAGAGTTGGAATACTTTTTAGAGAATCTAAAACTGTTTCTAGAATCTAATTTCAAACTTTTAACAAACTTTTAAACTCTAAAAGACAATGCTAAACAGGGACTTAACACACAAGGCCCTAGCAGGACTTTTAAGAATTTAGAAAAATTTCAAATTGCAAAAATGAATTTCTAATGACAATTTTGGAATTTGTCGTGTGATCAGGTATTGGCTGAGTAGTCCAGCAAATGCAAAGTCTTGTATCCCACCGCTGATCCACCAATGTAGGAAGTTGGCTCTGTATGTGCTATTTCAAAGTAAGGAATAGCATGCACAGAGTCCAAGGGTTCCCCTTAGAGGTAAGATAGTGGCAAAAAGAGATAATACTAATGCTCTATTTTGTGGTAGTGTGGTCGAGCAGTAGGCTTATCCAAGGAGTAGTGTTAAGCATTTGTTGTACATACACATAGACAATAAATGAGGTACACACACTCAGAGACAAATCCAGCCAATAGGTTTTTGTATAGAAAAATATCTTTTCTTAGTTTATTTTAAGAACCACAGGTTCAAATTCTACATGTAATATCTCATTCGAAAGGTATTGCAGGTAAGTACTTTAGGAACTTCAAATCATAAAAATTGCATGTATACTTTACAAGTTATTGACAAATAGCTGTTTTAAAAGTGGACACTTAGTGCAATTTTCACAGTTCCTGGGGGAGGTAAGTTTTTGTTAGTTTTACCAGGTAAGTAAGACACTTACAGGGTTCAGTTCTTGGTCCAAGGTAGCCCACCGTTGGGGGTTCAGAGCAACCCCAAAGTCACCACACCAGCAGCTCAGGGCCGGTCAGGTGCAGAGTTCAAAGTGGTGCCCAAAACACATAGGCTAGAATGGAGAGAAGGGGGTGCCCCGGTTCCGGTCTGCTTGCAGGTAAGTACCCGCGTCTTCGGAGGGCAGACCAGGGGGGTTTTGTAGGGCACCGGGGGGGACACAAGTCCACACAGAAATTTCATCCTCAGCAGCGCGGGGGCGGCCGGGTGCAGTGTAGGAACAGGCGTCGGGTTCGCAATGTTAGTCTATGAGAGATCTCGGGATCTCTTCAGCGCTGCAGGCAGGCAAGGGGGGGATTCCTCGGGGAAACCTCCACTTGGGCAAGGGAGAGGGACTCCTGGGGGTCACTTCTCCAGTGAAAGTCCGGTCCTTCAGGTCCTGGGGGCTGCGGGTGCAGGGTCTCTCCCAGGCGTCGGGACTTTAGGTTCAAAGAGTCGCGGTCAGGGGAAGCCTCGGGATTCCCTCTGCAGGCGGCGCTGTGGGGGCTCAGGGGGGACAGGTTTTGGTACTCACAGTATCAGAGTAGTCCTGGGGTCCCTCCTGAGGTGTTGGATCGCCACCAGCCGAGTCGGGGTCGCCGGGTGCAGTGTTGCAAGTCTCACGCTTCTTGCGGGGAGCTTGCAGGGTTCTTTAAAGCTGCTGGAAACAAAGTTGCAGCTTTTCTTGGAGCAGGTCCGCTGTCCTCGGGAGTTTCTTGTCTTTTCGAAGCAGGGGCAGTCCTCAGAGGATGTCGAGGTCGCTGGTCCCTTTGGAAGGCGTCGCTGGAGCAGGATCTTTGGAAGGCAGGAGACAGGCTGGTGAGTTTCTGGAGCCTAGGCAGTTGTCGTCTTCTGGTCTTCCGCTGCAGGGGTTTTCAGCTAGGCAGTCCTTCTTCTTGTAGTTGCAGGAATCTAATTTTCTAGGGTTCAGGGTAGCCCTTAAATACTAAATTTAAGGGCGTGTTTAGGTCTGGGGGGTTAGTAGCCAATGGCTACTAGCCCTGAGGGTGGGTACACCCTCTTTGTGCCTCCTCCCAAGGGGAGGGGGGTCGCAATCCTAACCCTATTGGGGGAATCCTCCATCTGCAAGATGGAGGATTTCTAAAAGTCAGTCACCTCAGCTCAGGACACCTTAGGGGCTGTCCTGACTGGCCAGTGACTCCTCCTTGTTTTTCTCATTATTTTCTCCGGCCTTGCCGCCAAAAGTGGGGCCTGGCCGGAGGGGGCGGGCAACTCCACTAGCTGGAGTGTCCTGCTGGGTTGGCACAAAGGAGGTGAGCCTTTGAGGCTCACCGCCAGGTGTGACAATTCCTGCCTGGGGGAGGTGTTAGCATCTCCACCCAGTGCAGGCTTTGTTACTGGCCTCAGAGTGACAAAGGCACTCTCCCCATGGGGCCAGCAACATGTCTCGGTTTGTGGCAGGCTGCTAAAACTAGTCAGCCTACACAGATAGTCGGTTAAGTTTCAGGGGGCACCTCTAAGGTGCCCTCTGGGGTGTATTTTACAATAAAATGTACACTGGCATCAGTGTGCATTTATTGTGCTGAGAAGTTTGATACCAAACTTCCCAGTTTTCAGTGTAGCCATTATGGTGCTGTGGAGTTCGTGTTTGACAAACTCCCAGACCAATATACTCTTATGGCTACCCTGCACTTACAATGTCTAAGGTTTTGTTTAGACACTGTAGGGGTACCATGCTCATGCACTGGTACCCTCACCTATGGTATAGTGCACCCTGCCTTAGGGCTGTAAGGCCTGCTAGAGGGGTGTCTTACCTATACTGCATAGGCAGTGAGAGGCTGGCATGGCACCCTGAGGGGAGTGCCATGTCGACTTACTCGTTTTGTCCTCACTAGCACACACAAGCTGGCAAGCAGGGTGTCTGTGCTGAGTGAGAGGTCTCCAGGGTGGCATAAGACATGCTGCAGCCCTTAGAGACCTTCCTTGGCATCAGGGCCCTTGGTACTAGAAGTACCAGTTACAAGGGACTTATCTGGATGCCAGGGTCTGCCAATTGTGGATACAAAAGTACAGGTTAGGGAAAGAACACTGGTGCTGGGGCCTGGTTAGCAGGCCTCAGCACACTTTCAATTGTAAACATAGCATCAGCAAAGGCAAAAAGTCAGGGGCAACCATGCCAAGGAGGCATTTCCTTACAATAATGTTCTGGGAACATCTGAAAATAAAGAGCACACCTCACCTTGAGTTGTAACTGAGATTACGTCCCAGGTGTTGAGGCTGCAGAGTGTGACCCAAGTGCATTTCAATGACTGTTGGACACCTCCTAAAAGTGAATCCAAGTGGGCACTGGGGTGAGGGACTGCACACATGGCATAGCCAAAGACTCCATCCTGTGGTCATTACCATGCGGCATGACTGTCCTTCAGAACTGAGAGGCACGATTTAGCCAAAGGACACTCATTGCAGACTTTCACACTTGGGTTGTGCCAAGATTTGGGGCTTGCAGTTCAATTGATATATTAGGTATTTTGCAGCAATATCACATACTATTGTCTCGTGTGTGTTTGTATGTATGTGTATATATAACTCCAATGACTCCTGCCCCAGTACACAACCTTCACCTCCGGGCGAATCCAGAAAAACTGCACAATCCGGTACACAAACTTTCTATTAAAAGCGTTTTCTTTATTTCATAATTATAAAGTGCGAGGTGTCACATAAAGAAACCTGGCCTACGTGTTTCGGCAAAAGCCTTTGACTGGGCCATCCCATGGTGTGGTGCAACACATTTTAAAGAAACATGCTACATTTTTTCTTTTTTTATGTTTTCTAGTATGCCTACACCATTTTATAGTGCACTAACACAGAAAGTTTAACAGCAAATATTAACATCTTTGCTTTATACAATTTTTCTCCCTTGGTCAATCTCTTCCGTACAGAGGAGGAAAAAAAGTTTTTTTTTTTTTTTTTTTGTTTATTTCAATAACTTAGTCCCCCATATTCATATTCCCATAGTAAAATGCACTTGATTGTATAATGATGTAATTCATGCGAGAGAAGGTGTGCAGAAAGTCTTTAAAGGATAATAGCTAATATGTCTTTCCAAAGTTGTCATTACAATCTGACCAACTGTCCTCCCCATTGAGTCAGGCTGTCATCACATATTAATAATATGAATGAAGTGTAATCGAACAAGTCGACTCAACCAGGACCTAGATCCCATAAATAATCAACAGCCTATCTTAGTAGAAATAAAAATAATCCTGCTATATCACATGATTTTAGTCCGGTAAAGTACCTCCACTCGGTGACCAGTTAGTCTCATAAATATATATAAATTCATGATCATGTAAAACCTTCATGAAGCTTATAAACTAAAGATTGAAGGGAGGGACCAGATGTTCCAAACAGTATCAATATGACAATGGTCAATCTCTGAGACTATGGAACACAGATGTTCCAAATAATATCAATATAACAGTATTTTGTCGCTGAGCAACAAATACCTAGATCAGATAGAAGATTCCTTCTCCATTTCTATCTTAGGTTCATAAATGTACATACAGTTCGGCATCTGTGTTTAAACCCAAAGGTGTTTCTGTTCTAGTTGTCATAATCAACCTCGACTCTTCCCTCCTGAGGGTCAATTCATGATCTCCTCCTCTTACATTCATCCTTACATGATGGATCCCATAGTAGCAGAAGAGATCCTTTTATTCTCTGTTGTAGTGTTCCCAGGAATGCTTGGCAATAACATAGGAAACGTCTTTATTGACTATTGCTCTTAAATGTTGTAATACAACCTCAATTTGTTTACAGTACTCTCTATGTATCTCATGCCACAGCCACATTCCAGCGAGTAAACTACAAACGGGGTTTCACACGATATCCGTTCTCTGATCTTTCTCATGGAACCATCCAAGCATTTAAACTGTCATATTTTTACTGTGTCAATATGCTTTACATTTGGTGCATTTAAAGAAACCCTCTAGCTGGAGCCAATTTCTTGTCCCACTCCTTTGCAGTGGTAGGTAGCTTTTAACCATCAAGTCATTTAAAGATGTTTTTTTTGTAAGTGATTATAGGATGCTCAGCTACCAGCTACCCATTCTTTCAGCTCTTCATCTTTCTTTGATTTTCCAAATCTTCCTCAGGGCTGTCTTAATTTCCTTCTCTGAGCAATTATAACCCATGGTATATCTGATAGTGTAATTTGGGTTACTTCCCTTTACCCTTTCATTCTTTAAGATTAACCGATCCTCCCTATCTTTTTTCAAAGCTCTTTTCATTGCATTATCCAATACGGATATCGGGTACTTTTTTTTTTTTTTTTTTTTTTTTTACAAATCTCTGAAACATTTGTCTACCTTGTATTTTGAAGTCACTCAATTCAGAGCAATTTCTCCTAGCTCTTAATAATTCTCTATATGGCACATTCCACTTAAGTGCTTTAGGATGTGAGCTGTTGGCAAGTAGAATACTATTGCAACTGGTGGGTTTGCGATACAGCCCCGTGCAGATTTTCACATTCAATATACATTTCAACGTCCAAAAAAGTCATTTTTTTCTTTGTCAGGTGTAAATTGTAATCCAAATGGATTATATTTTAGTGAGTTAGGAACATCTCCAATTCACCTTCCCAGATTAGAAATAAATCGTCTCTTTACCGGACCCAAAGAATGACTTTATTTAGGACTTGCATTTTCCTCTGTCCACACACGTTCAGCTTCCCAGTAGCACATTGTGAGGATTACATAGGTTGGAGCAAAAGGTGTTACCATAGCTGTCCCTCTCCTGAATATAATGTTCTTCCTCAAAAATGAAGACCTTGTTAGTGAGACAGAACTCATCATTTCCAACAGCATCTGTGTGTGTGCTCCCATAGACTGAATGACCTACTGCGTAGAAAATGTGCAAAAGCACTTAAACCATCCTCATGTTTTATTGAGGTATACAGTGACACCACATCTACTGTATCCATTAAATATTCTTGTCTCCAGGGTATGCCATTAATCCGATTTATAATTTTTTTTTAAAAAAAATCCATGGAATTCCTGATGTAAATTGAAAGTGCAGTCACATGTGGGAACAGGAAAATGTCAAAAAATCTTGATGCATTCTCCAAGAACGAGTCACATGAACTCACTATTGGACGTCCTGGGGGATTAACCAGACATGTGTATTTTAGGTAACACGTATATTGTTGGTGTTTGTCGGATATCTTTTTTACATATGCATGAGTTCCTCTTCTTCTAGCAGGCCCCTTTCATGCCAATCATTCAATTTATCATGAAACTTCCTCATAATTTCACTTGTTGGACCCTCCTGCAATTTCTCATAGTTGTCTTGAATTGATGGTTGCCTTCTAATTACTTGACTATATCCACTACAACTATGCTACCCCCTTTATCCGAAGTCTTTATCACAATATTTTTGGCCTTTTGTAAATCTGCAGTGCCCACCAGTCGTCTTTGGACATATTAGATATAATCCCATGATGTTTTTGTTTTCTTTCCTAGCAATATCTCTCAGGTCATCGGCCATCAGTTCCTGGAACATATCAACTTTATTGCCTGGTGGTAGTTGGGGGGTAGAATCAGGATTTCACTTTGCATCCACACACTTCTGATTTAACAATGTCCACTCCCGTTTCCATGCATAACTGCCTATCTGATAGAACTCAGTCATGCTCCATTGCATTATACTTGCTTCCTGTTCTAACTCCCAAAGAGCCTGCATTGGGGTATTATCATTCATCATCAAATTAGACATTGGCTGAAATGGTCTTGTATACCTCCTTCTAGATGGTCTATTCGCTAAATATTTCTTCAATTTTAATTTTCTGCCGAACTTATACAAATAAATCCTTAAAATTGCCAAGTCCATTCCTGCTCTAGGACCGAACGACAAGCCCTTATTCAGAAGTTTCATATGTTTGTCATTGAGGATTTTTGAGGACAGATTGATGACAAGATTACCGTCCATCTCTGGACGTATTTTTCTTTTTGTTCCTGTATCCTCTACCTGCTCCGCCTTGTTGTTTTTCGATTGATCTGATTTTCTGGCTTCATTTCCTTGCCTTTCCTTCGAGTTGACATTTGCTGCAACCTCGTTTCCCCTGGAAAATATATTCTGGTCTGTCAGTGAGGCTCCCTCCTCTCCCGAACTCACATCTGAGCTTTCCACACTAGAAGGTATTGCAATCTTGTCTTGGATTCGCTCCATTGCTTGTCTACTTTACATTGCATCAAATAGTCCTGCAATTATATAAACTCCCCCTGCAATGTAGTCATTCTTATCTCTATTGATAACTTTTGTTGTTGCGCTTCTATTTTGTGCTTGCCCAATCTAGTTCCTCAAAGCCTCTTGTCCCCTCCTTTTCATTTTATAATCTTCCAAGGCTTTTTCTAAATCTTAAATTTTGTCTGTAGCTTGTGCAAGCCTTCTATCCGCATGAGTATTGAGTTGTCATCAATTTATTCAAACAATCAGCTGCATCCATTTGCCATTGTTTCAATAAATCTGGGTCCATATCATTAGGTGTTGGTAGAACAAATATTAGCAGTCCTCTTAGAATTCGATTGCATACGGGGATATATATATATATATATATATATATAGGCTCGGAGTGTTACAAGTTGTTTTTCTTCGAAGAAGTCTTTTCGAGTCACGAGATCGAGGGACTCCTCCTCTTTCGGCTCCATTGCGCATAGGCGTCGACTCCATCTTAGATTGTTTTCTTTCAGCCATCGGGTTCGGACGTGTTCCTCTTCGCTCCGTGTTCCGGTTCGGAAAGTTAGTTAAATCTCGGAAAATTAGACGGTATTGTTTGCGTTCGGTATCTGGTTAGTTAACGCAGATCAACACCGAATTTTGAAGAGCTCTGGTGGCCCTTCGGGGTTTCGATTTCCCGGCGGGGCCTGGTCGGCCCGACCACATGCGTCTTCAAGGCTAATGGAACCGACCCCATTCCGCTTCTGCCCCGAATGCCACAACAAGTATCCTTACACAGATCAGCATTTGGTCTGTAATTTGTGTTTGTCTCCTGAACACAAAGAGGGTACCTGCGAGTCCTGTTGAGCGTTTCGGTCGAGGAAAACGCTAAGGGACCGGAGAGCAAGAAGACTTCAAAAGGCGTCGGTGCCGTCAGGACACCAAAACTTGGAAGAAGAAGAAACCTTCTCCATTGCGGACTCGGACGAGGCCGAAACCGAACAGATGCCGAAAACCGTGAGTAAAACACCCCTGGCCAAGACTCACGGAAAATACATTAAAGCCCAGGGGACGCCACCGCTGACAGGCCATGGCTTAACCGAAAATTAGGTGACCGTCCATCGGCACCGAAAAAGGGCACACATGTTTCAAAGTCACCCGACTCCGGTCGAGATACCAGCACAGAACAGACTCGACATCGAGATACCGGCACCGAAATAAGTCGGCACCGAGACATCGGAACACCGAAAGCCAAAAAAGCGTCTTCGGAGCCCAAAAAGACGGTTGAAAAGGTTTCGATACTGAAACATCCGGCTTCGAAGCCGAAACCAAGTTCCTACACTGAGGAACAAGGCCTGTCCTCACAAATGCAAGGACACAAATTCGGACAGGAGCAAGAAGCAGGGGAGCCAGATTACACACAGAGAAGGCTCCACATTCAAAAGGAGACTGGGAAAATCAGAACTCTCCCTCCAATCCGAATGAAAAGGAAACTTGCTTTCCAAGAAAAAGACAATCAACCACAGGCAAAGGTGGCAAAACAAGTAACTCCACCATCACCAATGGCTACCTCACCGATGATGCAGTCTCCAACGCACACAGGGATGAGCCAAGATTATCCTGATGTATGGGATCTTTATGATGTGCCTGTATCAGACAATAGTCCCGACAGTTATCCAGCAAGACCATCACCACCTGAAGACCGTACTGCTTACACACAGGTGGTGTCCAGAGCAGCCGCATTTCATAATGTCACCCTGCACGCAGAACCAATTGAAGATGACTTTTTGTTTAATACTCTGTCGTCCACACATAGTCAGTACCAGAGTCTTCCTATGTTACCAGGAATGTTGAAACACGCAAAGCAAGTATTTCAAGAGCCTGTGAAAGGCAGGGCCATCAGTCCTAGGGTGGAGAAAAAGTACAAACCTCCCCCAACAAACCCTGTGTACATCACGCAGCAATTGACACCGGACTCAGTGGTAGTAGGTGCAGCTCGCAAAAGGGCGAACTCGCACACCTCGGGAGATGCACCACCACCCGACAAGGAAAGACGCAAGTTCGACGCAGCAGGGAAAAGAGTTGCAGCACAAGCAGCCAACCAGTGGCGCATTACCAATTCGCAGGCCTTGCTATCGAGATATGATAGAGCTCATTGGGACGAAATGCAACACTTCATAGAACATCTACCCAAAGAGTTCCAAAAGCGTGCACAACAGGTGGTGGAAGAGGGCCAAAGTATCTCTAATAACCAGATACGGTCGGCAATGGATGCAGCAGACACAGCTGCAAGGACTGTAAATACAGCGGTCACCATACGAAGACACGCATGGCTACGCACCTCAGGATTCAAGCCCGAAATTCAACAGGCGGTGCTTAATATGCCTTTTAACGGACAGCAGTTGTTTGGGCCGGAGGTGGACACAGCTATCGAGAAACTTAAAAAGGACACAGATACAGCCAAAGCCATGGGCGCTCTCTACTCCCCACCGGGCAGAGGCACATTTCGGAAATCACCATTTAGAGGGGGGTTTCGGGGACAAAGCACAGAATCCTCAACCTCACAAACCAGACCCACATACCAGAGCCAGTATCACAAATCCCCAAAACATGACACCAGTGGGGGGGAGACTAACAGAGTTTTACCAAAAATGGGAAGAAATAACAACAGACACGTGGGTTCGAGCCATTATCCAACATGGTTATTGCATAGAATTCCTACAATTTCCACCATGTGTGCCACCCAAAACACACATGTCCAAACAACACATGGATCTATTACAGCTGGAGGTCCAATCGTTGTTACAAAAAGATGCAATAGAACTAGTACCCAATCATCAGAAAGGAACGGGTGTTTACTCCCTGTACTTTCTCATACCCAAAAAAGACAAAACTCTAAGACCCATCTTAGATCTCAGAACACTAAATCTTTACATCAAATCAGATCACTTTCACAAAGTGACACTTCAAGACGTAATCCCCTTGCTCAAACAACAAGACTACATGACATTAGACCTCAAGGATGCGTATTTCCATATACCCATACATCCTTCCCACAAAAAATTCTTAAGGTTTGTAATCCCAGGGGTACATTACCATTTCAAAGTGTTGCCATTCGGGATAACAACAGCGCCAAGAGTCTTTACAAAATGCCTTGCCGTAGTGGCAGCCCATATCAGAAGACAGCAAATACATGTGTTCCCGTATCTGGACGATTGGTTAATCAAAACCAATACGCAAGAACGGTGTTCTCAACACACAAAATAAGTTATAGAAACCCTTCACAAGCTAGGGTTCTCACTCAACTACCAAAAATCACACCTACAGCCGTGTCAAATACAACAGTACTTAGGAGCAACAATCAACACAAAAAAAGGGATTGCCACTCCAAGTCCCAAAGGGTACAGGCATTCCAAAACGTAATACAGGCCATGCACCCAAACCAAAGGTTCCCGGTAAAATTAGTGATGAAACTACTAGGCATGATGTCCTCATGCATAGCCATTGTCCCAAACACAAGATTACACATGCGGCCCTTACAACAGTGCCTAGCATCACAATGTTCACATGCACAGGGTCAACTTCAAGATGTAGTGTTGATAGACCGCCAAACATACACCTCGCTTCAATGGTGGAATACTATAAATTTAAACCAAGGGGGCGGCCTTTCCAAGACCCAGTGCCTCAATACGTGATCACAACAGATGCTTCCATGGTAAGGTGGGGAGCACACCTCAACCAACAGCATCCAGGGACAATGGGACGCTCAACAGAAACAACTTCATATAAATCACTTAGAACTACTAGCAGTTTTTCTAGCATTGAAAGCATTTCAACCACTAATAACCCACAAACACATTCTTGTCAAAACAGACAACATGACAACAATGTATTATCTGAACAAACAGGGAGGGACACACTCGACACAATTGTGTCTCTTAGCTCAAAAGATATGGCATTGGGCAATTCACAACCACATTCGCCTAATAGCGCAATTCATACCAGGAATTCAAAACCAGTTAGCCGACAATCTCTCTCGGGATCACCAACAGATCCGCGAATGGGAAATTCATCCCCAGATACTACAAACTTACTTCCAAAGATGGGGAACACCGCAAATAGACCTATTTGCAACAAAAGAAAACGCAAAATGCCAAAACTTCGCATCCAGGTACCCACAGCCTCCCTCTCAAGGCAATGCGTAATGGATGAGTTGGTCAGGGATATTTGCATACGCTTTTCCCCCTCCCCCTCTCCCACTCCTTCCGTATCTAGTAAACAAATTGAGTCAAAACAAACTCAGACTAATACTGATAGCACCAACTTGGGCACGACAACCTTGGTACAGAACACTACTAGACCTGTCAGTAGTGCCTCATATCAAACTGCCAAACAGACCAGATCTGTTAACTCAACACAAACAACAGATCAGACACATTAATCCAGCATCGCCAAGTCTAGCGATTTGACTCCTGAAATCTTGGAATTCGGACATCTAGACCTTACACAAGAATGCATGGAGGTCATAAAACAGGTTAGGAAACCAACCACAAGACATTGCTACGCAAATAAGTGGAAAAGGTTTGTTTATTACTGCCATAATAATCAAATCCAACCATTCCACTAATCTGCAAAAAACATCGTAAGCTACCTACTACACTTACAAAAGTCCAAGTTAGCTTTTTCATCCATTAAAATACATCTCACAGCAATTTCGGCTTATCTGCAAATTACGCATTCAACTTCATTTATTCAGAATCCCAGTCATAAAAGCATTTAGGGAGGGTCTGAAAAGGATTATCCCACCAAGAACACCACCAGTTCCTTCGTGGAACCTCAACATCGTATTAACACGACTCGTGGGTCCACCATTTGAACCCATGCCCTCATGTGAGATACAGTACTTAAAATGGAAAGTAGCCTTTCTAATAGCTATCACATCTCTCAGAAGAGTAAGTACAATACAAGCCTTTACCATACAAGAACCCTTTATACAGATACACAAACAAAGTAGTTCTACGCACAAATCCTAAATTCTTTCCTAAAGTCATATCACTGTTCCACTTAAATCAAACAGTGTAACTCCCAGTGTTCTTCCCAGAACCAGATTCTGTAGCTGAGAGCATTACATACATTAGACATCAAAAGGGCACTAAAGTACTACATTGCTAGAACCAAACAAATTCGCAAAACAATTGTTTGTTGCTTTCCAAAAACCTCATACAGGGAATCCTATATCCAAACAAGGCATTGCCAGATGGATAGTTAAATGTTTTCAAACCTGTTATATAAAAGCAAAAAGAGAACTGCCAATTACACCAAAGGCACACTCCACTAGAAAGAAGGGTGCCACCATGGCCTTTCTAGGAAACATACCAATGACTGAAATCTGTAAGGCAGCCACATGGTCTACGCCTCATACATTTACTAAGCATTACTACGTGGATGTGTTAACACAGCAAGCCACAGTAGGACAAGCAGTATTAAGGACATTATTTCAAACCACTTCAACTCCTACAGGCTAAACCGCCGCTTTTGGGGAGATAACTGCTTACTAGTCTATGCACAGCTTGTGTATCTGCAGCTACACATGCCATCGAACGGAAAATGTCACTTACCCAGTGTACATCTGTTCGTGGCATGAGACGCTGCAGATTCACATGCGCAATCCCACCTCCCCGGGAGCCTGTAGCCGTTTTAAGTTGACAAAAAATTCAACTTGTACGTTTGTAAATTTGTAAATATATCACTTTTAGTCACATTATGTACATACATACTTACTCCATTGCATGGGCACTATTACTATATACACAACTCCTACCTCACCCTCTGCGGGGAAAACAATCTAAGATTGAGTCGACGCCCATGCGCAATGGAGCCGAAAGGGGAGGAGTCCCTTGCCTAAATCTTTGGCACTGTTTGAATATTCATGTAATTATAAAAAAAATAAAAAAAAGTGTTCCAATGATTCTTGTTAGACACAAAGTTTCGAGCTGATCCATCATTCGGGGGCTGAGAGTGTGTGTGTGGGTGGGGGGTGTCCAAAAGTTGCATTTAACATGTTAATTCCCATAGGACCTTTAGACAGTACTTCAGCCCGAACCACTGGACGGGATTACACCAAATTTGTCAAAGTTCGCTTTTGGTACGCAGATTATTCTTTCGCTTATTTGGTGTAAATCCACTCAGTAGTTTTTTTAAAAATTAACTTGTATATCTAGGGCTGCAGATCCTCCCCGGTGACTTTGCGAAGAATAAGAGTTTGTGCGCTGAGCTGCGGAGCTCTGCCAACACTTAAAACCAGGAAGTGTGAAGTGTTGGCAACAATCTTGGGACTCGGCTTCAGCGAAGTCCAGGAAAAAAGTGAACAAATAAGACACATGGGCCAGGATAAAGTCACCCTGTCCCCTTAGCTCTGGGGTCTCAGAGGCTGCCCGTTTATAGTTGGTGCTTTCGAGTAACTAAAACTCGCGCCCTAAAGTAACTAACTTGCACCCTCGCCATGCATAGTTGTCTCATCAATAATTTTATTACAAATGTTGCAGAGACCGAATGAAAGATGGCATAGAATATGTCATCAATTATATGAATAATAATTAGCTGGATTTGGGTCTGTGAGTGGGTGTATCAGGGTTCTAGTGGGGTCTGTGAGTGGGTGTGTGACAGTCTGGGGGTGTGTGTGAGTTGGTGCATAACTGGGTGTGTGAGTCTGACTGGAGCTGTGAATACATGAGTGTCTGGGTGGGTGCATGACTGAGTGGGTCTGTGAGTGGGAGAATTGATTGAAAGCGAGACAGTGAGAGGGAGAGTGATATACTTAGAATGAGCTTTTTGTGTACAAATTATATTTAACAAATTCTTTTTTAAATTTTTTTTTTTTTTACTTCATTAGTAAAAAAAAAAAAAGGGGGGTTTAACAAGTCCAGCTGGACTCGAACCCCCAATGCTCTAAAGGGTGTTTTTTTTTTTTTTTTTTTTTTTTGCCCGTTATGGGCTACCAGAGAATGCGGGGAGCCCTCAAGGGTCCCACGCGGTCCCTCCTTATATATTTTATTTTTTAATAGCCTTAAGGCATCCCTCGCAGTGCCATTGCTTCAGCAAGTATGGGGGTGCTTTGACAGCAGCTCTTTGCTTGCTGAAGTATTTTATTTCTGTACCCTGCACGCGTACAGAGGACCGAGATGAAAGCTTTGGATTTTGATAGCAGGACCTGCTTTACAGATCCCACTGTTGAAAGCTGAAGTGTTTGCTGTGGCTGGGCTACAGCGCCGCAGCCAAGCCACAGCAAACAGCTGTGTCCCAGGGGTGGGCATACATAGCAGGAGCCGGTCCTGGTGATCTCCAGGGTGATTAGACGCTCCAAGAGGGGCAACACTTACATATTCCCAGGGGGTGGTGTTCTGTGAGTGGGTGTGTCTGGTTGTTAGTGGGTCCCAGGGTTGAATGGGTGTCCAAAACAGACTCCATCCACTTTTAAAAATAAATAAATTATTTTTTGAAATCCTTGCCTCTGTATTAAATGAACCCCCAACCCCCACCCCACTCCATCCTCCCTATATCCCCTGCATATATTTTTAAAAAAAAATTTGCTGCAACTTTCTCATATTTGCAGCAAAAAGATAATTAAAAAAAAAAAAGTTTTTTTTTTTTTTTGCTTGGGGAAGGGGTGTTTGAGTCCAGAGCTGAGGGGTCATGGTATCTCTACCCTGGCTCCTTCTTCTTCTTCTTATTATTACTTTTTTACTGGGACTCTGCTGAAGCAGAGTCCAAGATGGCTGCCAACCCTTCCTGGTTTGAAGTGCTGGCAGGCAATCAGAGCTGTTAATTTCCCTGCATGAGCTCATCTTTGTTCGCAAATATTTGGCCAGAGATATACAAATTTGAATTTCCCTAAATTAAAAATAAATAAATACTGAACGGATTTGCACCAATTAATAAAAAGCATAATCCGCGTACCAACAACTAGCATTCTGCCACATTTGGTGTAATTCCGTCCAGCAGTTCGGGCTGTAGACATTTTGGGAGATCCTATGGGAGTTAACATGGGGAAAGCTATGTGTTTTGCTCCCCTGCTTGACTGATCACCCCAAATCTTTCCATGTGCACCAGGAATTACCGGCACACTATTTTGGAAAATCAAGTCAAAAAAAACTTTTTCTATGGAAACATGGTCCTAACTCTGTGTGTGTTATATTCCTCGTTCCATGGAACACGGTTTAAGGACCACCTCTGTTTGTTGAAGTTGTTGTTAGTTTAAGCCTGCCTGGAAGCTTCTGAAGTCCACCCTCTCCCTGCCAAGTTCCCAGACCAGTCTTGCGATTTACCACCCCTCTCCAGCCCCGTCGGAATATACTTATGTTTAAAGTGTCGTTTGTTTCCTTGTGTGTTGGTCCTGTGCCACTAAATTTTTTAGCTGCGGTTGAAAATTTTGTTCGCACATGTAACCCAAACCACTAAACACATTTACACTAAACATGCCATGAAAGTAGAACGTTACTCAAAGAATATGCTTTTGCAGTATTTTACATGTTCTTAAAAAGCTGGTGACTTGACTTTAAAGGGTTAACACTTCCGTGTATCTGCTGATTAAAATCTCAAATTAAGACTTGTGTCTTTTTTTTCAATGTAATTGGCATGAGGAGGCCTCTATGGATTATTTTTTTTGCCATTTTGAAAACGGTTAATTGATTTAAGATTTGATTTCTCATGTGGAAATACATTTCTACAGCCATTGAGGCAGCCACCCTTAAGTGCTAGACTCTAGTGGAGTCTGACAAGTACCCTGGGTTCTGAAACTTGAGTCCCACAACAGGAATAAGTATTGGACTCATTGTGCAAGTTGCAAATCGGAAATCAATTGCACAACACTCCCTTTTAGAGTCTGGATTCATTTTCTATTTTTTTTAAATTTCCAAAATAGTTTTAAAGCTGATATTTTGAATAATCAAGATATAATAGGGTGACATTATTATTACCTTCGAGTCATTCCAAAGTGTTAGTTTTTTAATTTATTTTTTTAACATAATTGCTGATGCACCGAAGTCGTCACTACTGGTCATCTTGCACATGGTGACCACTAACATTATCTTGTCTAACGTGGGCTCTTATTACATTACAGCAAGGATGACATTTGATAGCAGCTGGTGATGATTTCTATTGAACATAAAGAGTTTTTATTGCAGAAAAAGTTGGCTGGTTCAGAATTACTTAAGTGAATAACTTTACATTTCTGTTGATTGTGCCAATAGCCATGCATTAGTTGAGGTTGTCAGACTTGTTGTATCATTTTTTTTTTTTTTTTTTATGAAGGTACAATTACCTTGATTCTGTGAGAACTCTTACAGCTGTATGCCTTTAAGTATTGTAAATTGGTACTGACCCTAGCCTCTTATGTTTGATTTCACTGTGTTATCTTGTGCAAATTAATAATTTAACTGTGCCTGGCTTAAATTGAGAAATGGAAGGCCCTTGACACGAGTGTTGTATTACGAGCTACTTGAATAAATGGAACTATGTGAATATTGAGAAAATGTTCAGGAAGTTAGCCATTTATTCTGTTGCGGTTTCTGCTTGATTGCCCTCTTTGCTTGCTTCCTTCACTTCACTTAACAGATGTTTTTTTTTTTGTTGTTTTTATAGAGGAATTGTCTTGTTTCGACCAGTCCACTTAGCCAACAAATTTGAAGACAGCTCAGTCTCTTACGCAGAAGATAAAATTTCCAGTAACAAGATAAAGAAATTCATCCAAGATAACATGTAAGTTTGGCATTTTGTAATTTACAGTACTTCCAGTGGTAATGACTTCTTTAAAACAAAAAAAAACAAGAGTAGTTTTTTTTGTGGTTCTGACACTTATCCATTGTTTCAAAGTGTAGCTATCCATTATGACGTTTGATTCTTGTGCCCATGAATTTTGAAATTACCTTCTCAAAGCTTTGTATTTTACTAGGAATGGTCATGCTTTTTGTTAGATGCAATCTGTCCCTATACATATATAAAACTAGATACATTTTTTTTTCTTACAGTTTTGGTATCTGTCCTCATATGACAGAAGATAATAAGGATCAGATCCAAGGAAAGGACCTCCTGGTTGCCTATTACGATGTTGATTATGAGAAGAATCAAAAAGGCTCCAACTACTGGCGTAACAGGTACCTTTTTCTTTTGTTGAAAATCTATACACTCAGTTGGGCTGGAGACTTTGTTTTTTTCTTATGTTCATCATGATGATTTACTTCAGGAGCATTTTCAAAGAAAAATTGTATTAATTCACCTAACAGTATCTTTGAGACCTGATTTCCCTCCACTTTTAAGTGTGCATGGTGTTACAAAAAAAAATAATAATACATAACTTTGGCTTTGTGCACTATGCAGTCAGCATACTCTTCCTAGCAGAACCACAATCTAGCTGGAATAATATATATATTCACTGAAAAACCCAAAGGTTACTGGGATGTTACTTAGGCTGTGAATTTACTGGTACAAAACCATAGAAATTCAGCAGTTATAGATAGTTCTTTCTAGTAACTGTAACTCGTTCCGTAAGGTAACTAAAACTCGCTCCTTTGCAATAACATTATTGATATGAAAACTGCATGGCAAACGTTGCAGTGGTATCAAAGATGCCATACAAGATCTCATCAGTAACATAATATGTGGACTATTAGCTGTTCATGGCAAAGGTGCGAGTTATATTAACAGCCAGAGATGCACACATTTATTTGCCCTTAAATATCTTGTAAACTACTGAACGGATTTACACCAATTACTAAAAGCACAATGTGTACCAGCAACTAGCTTTCTGCAAAATGTGGTGTACTTCCGTCCAGTGGTTTGGGGTGTAGACTTGTTTAACGATCCTGTGGGAATCCACCCCCAACACCGCTTGATGGATCACCCCGAAACTTCCCGTGAGCAACAAGAATAACAAGGCCACTTTTTTTTTTTATTGAGTGAAGATTCGTCAAACAGTGCCAAAATATAGGCGAGTCAAAAACAGCTTTAACACTCACATACACCCGCGCCCCCCAGCCCCCTCTCAAAAAAACCTTTTGTCAAATTTTCCTAAAACGTAGGGAAAAAAAAAAGATGTTCATACTTCTCTGGCTCTTCCTGGAAAGTTTCAAGGTGATCCATCAAGCGTGGGCAGAGGAAAAAGCGTTAGTTATCCCAACATCCAATTTCCCTGTGCTCGCAGGATTAAAAATAAGTATATAAAGAGGGGCTGGCCTGGCGTGTTTTGGTTCTAATAGAACACACACACACACACACACACACACACACACACACACACACACACACACACACACACACACACACACACACACACACACACACACACACACACACACACACACACACACACACACACACACACACACACACACACACACACACACACACACACACACACACACACACACACACACACACACACACACACACACACACACACACACACACACACACACACACACGATTTAAGTCAAGATAATAGAAATAAGGTGATCTGATGACCAATAAACTGACTGGGGGAAAAAAAGATGTTCATACTTCTCTGGCTCTTCCTGGAAAGTTTCAAGGTGATCCATCAAGCGTGGGCAGAGGAAAAAGCGTTAGTTATCCCAACATCCAATTTCC